>NC_135790.1:24525716-24831716 GCF_051106095.1 Pogona vitticeps | reverse complement strand
AATGTATTAATTGTAGAATTCTTTGTTATGTCCTAAGCCATTTCATAATAGTTAAAAACCCCACTACTGTTTGGATCTATTTATTTTATTTCTTTATTTAAAATATGTTTATCCCGGCTTTCCCCTAAAAAAAGGACCCAAGGCAGTTAAAGGACAGTATTTAAACCTAACACAGTGAGTAAACAAAAAGTAAAAAGATTCAATTGAATACCATACCATAAGCAACACCAAAACATATTCAAAGCAGTAAGGTACAACTCTCCATTTAACAATCCCACTCAGACAGACAGACAGTAAGGGAGAGCTTGCATAAAGAGAAAAGTCTTCACCTGCTTGTGGAAGGACAGTAAAGATGGGGCCAGCCTGTAGGAGGGAGTTCCAGAGGCTGGGAGAAGCGACACAGAAGGCTCTCTCCTGTGTGCCCCCACCAGATGCAACCCTGAGAGTGGCGGAACTGAGAGAAACGCCTCTAGTTGATCTTAGCATTTCAGCAAGCTCATAAAAGGTCCTTTGAGATAGTTTGGGCCCAAGCTGCTTAGGGCTTTATAGGTTAGAGCCAGCACTTTGAATTGTGCCCAGAAATGGATCCACATCAGCCATAGGATGGAAACAAATGTTCTCACTTGTGGGACACTCAGGTGTGAATGATTTTTTTTAATTATTTTTGCAAAATACTAATACCAATAGTAGATTCCCCATGTCATGGAGTGGGATAGAATGACGGACTAGAACTCTAGAGAGCAGGGTACGAATCCTCACTTGGCCATGGAATCTCACTGGGAGAATGCGACTGGTAAAACCACTCCGTAAATATCTCCCTTAAATCCAGAACTGCTGGATAGCTCTGATTTAGGCATCTTGTTTCAGAGCTAGAGGTGGAGGGTTTGGTTCCTTGCTTGTGCCTCCTTGAGAAAGGCTGGACTTGATGCTCCATAAGCTCCCTTCCAACTCTGCAGTTTAAAGATGATGGTGGTGGTGGTGATGGTGATTGTGTTGATGATGGTGATATCTCACTTACCTTGAAAGCCCTATTAGGGTCACTATAAGTCGTTCTGACTTGATGGCAAAGAACACACAAAACTAATGCTAACAGCAGCAGCAGCAACAACAACATTTGCTGGAAACAGCAGTCTGACACCATCTGGAGGCCATGGCCGTTCACCCCATATGCAGAGTTACTCTGAGGAGATGTTCCAGGAATAGACAGCAAGGGGATGTAGGGAGAGTTCGCCGAAGATGGTGGAACTGCAGAGGCAAAATATTCCAGGAAGGGATGTATTGGATATAACAACAAGGACACAACAAGGGTTGAAGATATTGAGGGGTGGGGGTCGCTTTGAAAATGTAGGACAAGAAGCTTACGTGGGATGCAGACAGGAAGCAGGAAGTTCATGAAGGGGTTTAACGAATTGGTCTGATGTGATCAGAACAGTGAGGGGATGAATAATTTTGACAGCCGAGATGGATGGATCAGGGTGGACCATCTCTGTGTTAGTCAGTTAAAAACAATTCCTCCAATTTTTTTTCTTATTTTTTCCCCCTCTTTGGTCTTATATATTTGTTTGCGATTCTTTTTTTGAGGCTGTCCCAGCTGCCCGCTCACCGCTTGATCCAAGCGGATTCTCCAACCACCCGGCTCATCCAGGCAGCGGAAGAGCAACACCTCAAAATCTCTCGACTGGCCCATGATTACCTCGCTGGAAGCCAGTGCGCAAGCATGCTCCCGCCCATAATGCTAAGGGGGGAGAGCGACTCCCGGCTCAACCTGGAAAGCTGCGAAGGGAGCCCACGGGTGCTGAACCGCAGCAACTCCGAAGGCTGCTTGCTTCAGATGGAGAAGGAGAAAGAGAAGAAGGACAAGGAGAAAAGGCAGGTGAGGTGGGAGAATACGGAGCTGATCCGGGGTGAGCCGAAGGTCGGTCTGGATCTGTTCATTTATGCCCAAAGGGCATCAGCAATTTCCTTGGCCCTTCATTTCATGATGGCAGTAGTGCCACCAACAACTAAAAAGCCTTCCCTTTACCCCTAAACTAGTTTGTTAACATCTGATCTGTAGGAAAATCAGGCCCCAATTAGATGGTACAGTTAGCACACCATTAGAAATGGAGTTCCATGAAGTGATAAAAGATGGTCTGATTGTCCCACCCAGACTGTGCCTGATTGGACATAGGAAGCTAAACAAGGATTTCATTTACAGCTCTGTGTTCTGAAGGAGTTGTCCCTCTGGAGGGAAAATCTGGTAACGGTGGGAAAGAGCAGAAATCCTGATAAACAAAGTAGGTGCCACAAATAGAGACTGTTTGTGCTAGAAATGGAAGGTCATGCTGTCCGTTTCCTCATGCACGTTTGGAAACCACGGAGAACACAAGAAGGCCCAATGATAAGTTTGGAGAACTATATCACAGGTTAGGAACTATGGGAAAGGAACAAAAATGCTGTACCTCCACAAAGAGTGACAAATACGTAGGGCTGTCACCCAATTTTTTTCTTGGCTATTAATCAATGACATTCTTGTAGGGTTAAAAATATTGCATTTTAATTGTATGCTTTCTTTAACCGGATTCCAACTGCTGTTCCTAAATAGAGCACTCTCCTTGGGATTGACCCTAGAATGGATTTTGTGGGTCTACCGGAGTTGAGATGAGCAATTGGATTTAGGACTTCTCTTGCAGAAGACATTGATTTAGAAGAAGCCTTCCTACCTGTGCATCCCAGAAAAGGAGTCTCTCTTTTTTCTTATCATGCTACTTACGAGGACAGGTATTTAAAATATTGGTAGGTAGGTAGGTAGGTAGGTAGGTAGGTAGGTAGGTAGGTAGGTAGGTAGGTAGGTAGGTAGGTAGGTAGGTAGGTGGGTGGGTGGGTGGGTGGGAGGGAGGAAGGAAGGAAGGAAGGAAGGAAGGAAGGAAGGAAGGAAGGAAGGAAGGAAGGAAGGAAGGAAGGAAGGAAGGAAGGAAGGAAGGAAGGAAGGAAGGAAGGAAGGAAGGAAGGAAACCTACTGAATCAGAACAGTTGGTTGCTTAACTGATTATAAAATTGTGCCAGTCCAGAAAGAAAATGTAATCTCAGAAAGCACTACAAGTGATGAAATTAATGAATGATGGAAGCAAATGCAGTGCACAGAAGGATACATTTAATTGCTAATAATTATACCAATCGATCCATTTGTGCCATCTATGCCTGCTGCATTACAGAATCTGTCACAGGTGCTCTGTTTCTCCTTTAAGTTGATTCATTTGTAAAGTGTTTTCAAATACAACTGTTTATTTAACTCAGCAGGAAATAGTGACCAATTTCTTCCTGTCATGCCCATTTTCATCATTGACTCAACACACCCACACACACCAACTTTACACCATCCCATTTTTCCAAGGAGGCCAACTAAACACTGCTTAATCATTTAGGATTTTCTGAAACCCAGGGGCATAAATATTCTCTTCCATTCTGCCACCAAAAGTAACTTTGCGCCCCCCCTCACCGCTTTTCTCTTCGGTTCCTTTTTGTTGAAATATAAATAAACAAAGGGCCTCCAGTTTCCACACAGCGATTATTGTATATGCCAGTGTGACAGAATGACTTCCAAATATCCTCCTGTCCCCATGACCAATCATGATGTTTAAGAAGCTGGCTTCTGGCCTCGAAGCAGACAGATTAAGCTGGAATAATGGTTACTGTGGCAGCGACCGGGTGGCTTTGTGGATTGCTGCCTGACTGCCCTTCAGAAGGAGTTAGCTGGATTAGAGACATAACTGCAGGGCAAATGTCCTTCCCTTTCTCCCCTTCTTACCTTCAGACTATTATTTTTGTCTTCTAGGAGGATAACAGTCTTAACATGTAGGCCTTTGAGGAATTTCCCAGAGAAAAGCATTAGTCAAAACTCGTAATACACCTTGGCTTTAAGGCCAACAAGTCTGTTATTCCCACAAGCCTCCCCATCCCTGTGGTTTCCCAAAGACTCTCCAGTCAGCACAAATGCATAGAACCTATTCCTTGTTCCTTAGCAAGCTGTTTGCTCTCAACACTTCCCAAATCCATGGGTGGCTCATAGATTAAACAGGAGAAGGCTGACCACCCTTGCCAAAATTCAGGGAGGCGCATTGTCAATCCATGAGCCACCTATACCCACATTTCTGGTATGTGGGGGTCGAACATCCTCATGATTTTCCTCACTTTTGCATCTTGGCTTTTAGCGTGCTTTGTTTTGTGATTGGTGATTGGAAGGTAAGCACTAGCTTGATTTGTAGGTCTGATTGCTGACGAAGCTATCTCTAAGAAAACCTGGGAGTACATTCATTCATTCATTCATTCATTCATTCATTCATTCATTCATTCATTCATTCATTCATTCATTCATTCATTCACTCATTCATTCATTCATTGTGTTTATACCCCACCCATCTAGTTGACTGACTACTCTGGGCGACTGCAAGACCTCGGGTTCTGATGCCTCTTCTCTCTAGTTCTCGTGTGCTTTTCCAGAATCCGTTACACTTTTTAAAATGCAGTCATTAAAAAAAAAAGACTGTCTGTCCCATTGATTTTGGAAGTGAAACATCATTTTAACTCTCCACTTAGAGTTATAGGACAAAAGGGTACATGAAGATGGATGTGAAGCTTGGAGGTCTGGGTCCTGACTATGAAGCGGTCAAAGAAAAAGTAAGTAGAATGTATGACATTTTAGAAAGTCTTCTTTGGCAGAAGAAATGAGGGTGATGGCCATAATTTCAAATCAAGGTATTAAACATTTGCAAAATCGAGAGTAGCTAGACAGAGAAACTCTCTGGTGATTACTAGAATGGAATACTCAAACACTGGGTCATCCAATGAAGCTAATTGGAGGAAGTGCGGGACTGGCCAAAAACGGATAATCATAATTGGGTTAATTACTAGCTCAGATGGATCTTTTTAAAAAAGCCTTCCCAGTCTGGTGCCTTTCAGCTTATTGTGATTTTTTCAGGTTAAAAAGAACAACTTCAAACACAATACGTAAACTGTTATTGCCGTACTCTTTAGCTGCCAGTCTATGAATTGCAGGGAATTGAAAGAGGCCAAAGACTTTTCTATGCCCCACTGGTAGATCAAGATTTGCTACGTATGACTTAAGAGAGAAATTAACCATACACGTGTCAAGAGAACACAGTTGCTACACAAGTGTGGAAGGACTTAGTGCCCATGCATTGACTTTATAAACTCTGTTGGTGAGGACTGCTTTACACCTATAATTCATGTGGACCTTGAACTGGGTCTAATTGCTCACTGCACTTGTGTTTAGGAAAGAACATTTCCCCAAATTGTAGAATGGGTTAGCAACCAAAGTACTGAGCAAAACACCTGTCTTGCCATACTACATGTATTGTATTGCTTGAACCCTTTCCCTTCTTTTATTGAACTGCTTGATGAACCTAGTTTAATTCTCCTTGCGTGTTTGTCGCTTCCTGCATCTCAACTCTCATTTCTAAGATTCTCAGAGTGGCTTGCAAAACAAAAGTTAAAAAACCGTCAAACTAAGAACATATTTAAAAAAAAACATTTAATCACCAATTAGAGCTAAACAGGATAAAACCTGGAGGATTAAAGGAAACTAAGAAGCACCATGAAAGATCTAGATAAATAAAAAGATCTTTACCTAACTCCACAGATGGGGCCGTCCTTCCATTGCCATCATGCCAACCTCAAACAGAGGCAGCCCACGGAACATCTCATAAAATGACCTAAGCATGCAAAGTATAGGAAAGTTACTTTTGTGGACAACAACACTGGCGAGCAGGCATGAATTCATGCTAGTTTAGTTGGAAGTCAAATTAGAGTAGTCTTCTGCTCCTTCCACCCCCGTGGTTCTGTTGTTGATGGAAGAAATAAATAAATGTGTGCCCAGAAAACTATGGCATATCCTCAACAGACCATATTTTCAAGTCCTCACTTTCTGCGCCCTCGGCAAAGGTATCCATTAGCCGATGCTCATCTGCGGAGAATTCCAATTGCAGATAAGTACACCCAAGTTTATTCTCTTTCGGCTGGCTCAAGTGTGCATTACTTTATCGCAATTGAGCTGCCCCTGTGAATTCAGATGGCCTGGCTTTATCACAGAAAGGGAGCAGGGAGGGGGAATGAAAGTAAACAAAGCCCAGCAAATGTAGCTGTAGAGTCACTGGATGCACATTATGCTCTGTTAAGGAACATCAGCTGCTGCTGAACCAAAGAAGAAGATGAGGCCAATCATCTAAGGAAAGAGTCTGGGAGGAAACCCTCTCCGCGCAGCCACCACCTGACCCTTTCTTGCGGGTGATTGTCTAAGATGCTCTGAGTAGAACATAATCCAGGCTGACCATCTACACATTGATAAGACAACATGAGATAATATGGCATCTATTGTGTAGCATTCGTGTCGGCTCTTGTGGTGCTAAAGTACTACAACTGTCAATGATCCAGAACATTGTAAAAAAACAGCTTTCATTTCCTTGGACTTGTGTGCAAAAGGAGGCAGCTTTGGTTCATTCAAGTTGGAATAAACAGAAATAGTTGCTATGGATCAGTTTTCAGCAATTTTATTCTTCCTCCACCTTGCGTAAAGTATGTGTCATATATCCACAGCATGTGAGAGAACAGCAATATGGACTATTCTCAGACTCTCCCTAAATGACTCTATTCCATTGAACAAAGATTTTGAAAACAAAGTCTCTGTGGTCAACAGCAGTCACTCTATACCCAACCTTGGGTAACCCCTGTGTTCTTGGACTTCAACTCCCAGAAGCCTTCACCACCAGCTGTGCTGGCCAGGTTTTCTGGGAGTTGTAGTCCAAGAACACCGAGGTTATCCAAAGCTGGGAACCACCGCACAATACACTCTCTATATTTGGAGTCGCCTATCATTTTGACGGGAATCCTGCTCGCCAGCCCTTTGATCGCAACGGCTGCTGTTTCTCTTTTGACAGTCTGAAAAGGTGAAGCAGCAGAAGGAATACGCCAAGCACATTCAGGAAAACAACATGAAGAACATTGCAAACTCAAGAAAACCGCAGCCAAGACTAGAGAATAAATTGGGGGCATCGAGGCAGAAGGTAGGAGGGACAAAGTAATGGAAGGGAGAGGGGAAAAAAATGGTCTGGATGGACTTGATCAGCCCATTTCTCAAGTTATCAGACACCACCGTTTTTGTCTCTGCGATCTGGACTTTCGGCATTTTAACAAAAAGTTTCTGAACTCTGCCCTTTTCTCTCTTTAGCACTTTCACAACAGCAGGGTCAGATCCCAGGTTATGGCAAAAATGTGTTTCTTCTTTTTATCCCATCACTGTATAGCACTGGTCTTATGGAATCTGAACACACACACACACACACAAATCTTGACTTGTCTGGAGACCCAGAAAGTCCTCTATAATATAACATCAGGTCCTCAGGTCCAGAGCCCCAGTTAAAATCCTCAAACTGGAAAGGGCTGCTGAAACTAAGCGTCCAGAGTGAGTGTCATTTCGGGGGGGGGGGTGTTCAGAATAAGTCAGAACATTAAAATGTGAGAAAACCTGTGTGTATATATAAAGAGCCATTTGTAAGGAGGCAGTTTGTTCTAGGCCACACACTGCTGCTGTAGAGGTGTGTTAAATTGCCCTCACTTCTTAACAGAGTGGGGAAAAAAACAAATATTTGCTTGCATGCACATCCATTGAAGTTGTCAGCTAGTGATCGGTAGCCTCCATGCATTCAATGGCTCTCCTTCCCAAAGCAGCATCAGAAGATGATTTGTACAGAAGAAAAGATAAGCAGGCAAGAGGAGGACTGTTTCATGTTGAAAGTGTGTCCTCAAATGTTTGTCCCATGGGAGCCGATCTTGCCTTTGGAAAGTCACATCTAGAACGCTCGCCGGGGCTCTGATAGTATGGAGCGGAGAACAGAAGTGAGTAAAGGACAGGTTAAGCATCCTTCCGCTACTTTCTTGAAAATCACCCCCTTCCAGTGTGGCTTTACAAAGAAGCAGCTACAGCCAGATTTTGAGGCACACGGCAGAAGTACAATGTGCAATCCTGACCTTCCCTAGCAATCATCTGCTCTGCATTAGTTATGGATCAGATTTTACCAGGGCGGTGGGGAAGGGACGCAAGTGTTGTAACTGTGATTTGTTTCATTCCTTTGCTTGCCGCTGTGCTCCCTCGCTTCAGGCCCTAGAGTACGCCAAGACCATTCCCAAGCCCAAACTCTTCGTATCGCGGCCGTCGGAACCAGAGCCCAAAGATGAAAGAAATCTGGCGCGCACTTTAAACGGAGAGAATCTCCCTCCCATTTCATCCCTGGAATCACTGCAGAGCAGGCATGAGAAGGAGAAGCAGGTCGTAGCTGCGTTCAAAACCCTGCATATCGTATGAGGATCCCAGTGCTGCCAGAGACACCACCCTCTCTCCAGAAGCAAAGAAGAGGCCCCTGGACTTCGCTTGATAGTCACCCAGAATGCCAAAGGACTTGGTGGTGGTGGTGGATGATGAGTCTGATGTACTTTCTCAATGTGAGATGTTTTCCGGGTTTGCTGAGCCTTACTTATTTTTATCAGACGTTGTTGTTAATCAGTAAAGAGTTGGAGATATAATGGTTGAGAGCTTGTTTATAGTTTTCCTCTTTTTTTGTCATTATTTTCGCTTCCAAAATCATTTGCTACGCCCTCTACCACCCCATCAGACCCAGCTCACACATATACTGGGCGATGTGCTTGTCTCTGATCTCCATCATCTCTGCAAAAAAGGATGCACGGGAGTGACTGAACTCTTTTAGAAATTCCCATCTATGTGGACAGCCAGATGTTCTCGAGAAGGCTTGCACCCTCTCCTCCAGTGGTTTGACTACACCACATCCTGGTGTAGGCTGCCTAATTTAAGTGGCTCAGGGGATGCTTTTTTTCCCCCATTCTGCCTCTTGGCAGTGAAATACCTTCAGCTGGCCAGATAGAAGATCCTGGTGGGACGGTACATCCCTTGGCAGGAGAAGACATTGATTATTAAAGAAGGGCAAGGTCCTTCTCCATCCCAGCCAGGGACCTTTCCCATTTTCAGGATGACCTTCAAAGTGCAGGATCTGTGCCAAGGGCAGCGGGAGGGACCCTATCCTTTGAAAATCTATCCTGGGAATCTCGGAGGAGACCCACCTCCTAAAAGCAGCACTATTTGGGGGCCCCTTCTCTTACGGGTCTTGCAGGTTCCAGCATGTGAGCTGAGCTTTTCCCATAGAACCGATTTCCTTCGGCAAGACCTCTCTGCTCAGCCCCACCCGTGGCCAGTCACACAAGTGGAGTGACAGGTGTCCCCCACACTTAAGTGCTCCCACACTTCAGTTCATGCACGGTGCAGGGACCTCTCTGGCATCTCCCCCTTTCCAGATCTCTTCCATTTTAATGCCCTGTGTTCCGATCATCCCCTTATTCTTCCTTAGCTCACTCGGGTGCAGCTGGTGCAATTCTCAAACTGCAGCCCTGTCCATTAAGAACTGCTTCTCTACAGATCATGATCCCAGGGAAATGGTAACACTTTGAAGCATGTCTGATGAGGCTTCAAAACTTGTTGTTCCTCTGAGTAAAAGTGATAATCCCTCTAATACAAAGCTCGAGGGGCCTATTTTTCTAATGAAACCTTTTGAGGGATATCAAAGAACTATTTACTCTCACCTAATATTTTAATTAGATTATATTTTCAATTTAACCCGTCTCTCCTACATGCATGTGCAAACACGCCTGCACATGTCCTTTGATGGGCTGCATGCTCCATATTTAGCCCCAGATGCTAGAGGTAATGAATGCAGGACCTTTTCCATTTAATGAGCATTTCTGCCTTTCCAGTCTGACTCTCTTTGTATCTATTTTTATTAGTATTATTACTATTATTATTATTATTTTCCTGAGCCATAGAATTTAGTTAATTGAAGGAGCCTCTTACCACCACACATTAAGGCCTTTAAATTAGCATCCCCTTTCTGAGGAGAAAATGCAAGCGGACATTTTTGCTTTGATCTGAGGATTTAGTTGAAGTAGGCCATGGTCCCCTGAAAATGAGCTGATGGCCTAATTATTAGGATGAAATGCAAATGCATCCATGTGTGGGGAAATGCTTAATGTCTTAATTGATCACCTTCTGTACCATATAGGCCTTCTTTCTGTCTTCAATATCATCTGGAAATTAGGACAACTTTTACAATGCGTTTTTTTTTTCATCCTCCGCTTTTAAAGGGACTTTACATTATACCTAGTAATCCTTGCACAGAAAGAGAGAAAGTGAGACTAAGGGGGAGAGAGAGGTTACTTCAAAGCAACCCCAATATTCCTTTAATAATGAACTTTGACTGTAAAGGTATTACCAAGATCATCCACACTCTTTTATTTCCGATCACCATGTATGGGTGAGAAAGCTGGACAGTGAAGAAAGCTGGATGGGGGAGAAAAATGGGTTCATTTGGAATGCAGTGCTGGAGGAGAGCTTGGCCAATGCCCAGGACTATCAGAGAGACAAACAAGGGGGTCCTAGATCAAATCAAGCCCAAACTATCTCTCTGGAGGTAAAAATGTTGAAACTGAGGCTATCCTACTTTGGTTACATCCTGAGAAGGCAGGATTCTTGGGAAAAGACAATAATGCCGGAAAAGAGGAAGACGAGATACAGAATGGATTAACCCCTGAAAGGAAGCCAAGCCACAGGCTTGGGTTTACAAGAGCCTTGCAGGGTTGTTGAGGACAGGATGATTTGGAGATGACTCATTTGTAGGATCGTCATAAGTCAAAGGCACATTTATGGCATATAGCAAGAACAACATGGGTATTATTACTATTATTATTGTCATCCCAGTGAAGATATTAATTTCTGGGGAAAAAATGTATGATTTTACTTCTAGGGTAGAGTTCTGAAAGATGTTGGCCAGGATAAATCAAATGGCCAATCAAAACTGAGCGTTTGCCTACAAAAATGGTAGGGAAAGAATATTTTTGTTCTTGGTGCTGTTATTCAAATATAAATACTGTACGTGTCATCAAGTCGTTTTGACTTACGATGACCCTTTCCAGGGTTATCTGGGTATAAAATACTCTGAAGTGGTTTAACAGTTCCTGTCTTCTGGGGGTTGCTGTGGATGGTGCCGCTTGCCCAAGGCTACCTAGTCTGCCTCTACTCCTGGGAGGCACCGTGCGGGGACCGAACTCCCAATCGCTGATTCCATAGCCTATATATACATAACTCACTGAGCAATCCATAAAATGATCAGTCGTCTTTTGAATGACTGACTTCCACTATCCTTACAGTGAGAGGTGGAGGTAATTCAGACTTGCTTGTGATTCAAGAGAACGGGTCACGTTTGCCCTCTTCAACCTTCCTGCTTTCTGTGCTGATGGAACCCCTTGTTAGCTCGCGGTGCATAATCTACAGGGTGTCACTGCGTGTTTGTCCAAACTTGAAAACAGTAGTGTTCCAACTTCGTTCCAGGAAAAATAGAAGTCGCCTTGGCTTTGCATGAGCTGCTTCAAGAAATTATAATAAGGTCATATAAAAATCTGTGTTAAGATGGTCCTTCTCCATCAAGGTCAAGCCGAAAGGCAAGGGTGAGTTGTGTTGTAACTTGCTCTCTGGCTATGCATTCAAAGGAGAAGGATCTCCTTGAACCCATGTGGAAGTGCATACAATGTGTCCCATTCAAGCACCCAGTCTTAATTCCAGCGTTGGGCCCAGGAGGGTGTGCGGGGGACAGGGGATGATAACAGTTCTGCAGGGTTTCCACTGAAACCTATCTGAGATGTCAACTGGCTAGAATAGGGGATGGCATGAAGAGTCCACCACTCATATAACAAAGATCTTGCCATTCAGCATGGGTTTTTGGTGTAAAGCAGGCAGATTTTTAACACTGAAACCAGTATTCTTTTCGGGATACCCAGCGTGGTGTGTAGTGGATAGAATGATGGACTAGGACTCAAGAGAACAGGGTTCAAATCCCTGCTCAGCCCTGCAAACTCATTGAGGAGGTGGTATTGGAAGAAAAGAAAAAAACACTCCTTAAAGATCCCACGTACCTTGAAAACCCTAGTAGGATCACTATAAGTTGGTTCTGACTTGAGAACACAGAAGAAAATTTGTTTTTCTACAAGTAACATTCATTCCCAAGGTAGTCTTGTATGAATAATCATGTGTTCAAGTGTTAGAGAACAATTATTTTTTATATACTGTATTTAAAAAGTGTAAGATGGAAGACTACTGCAGTCTGCAAATCTGTAGCTGCTACAAGGAGGAGTGGTCATCCAGGGACTGCCACACAGCCGTCCTCGCTCTTGAAGGGGGCACCAATACCTTCAAGCAACACTCCTGAATTAATTATTTTGTTTACCTAATTTGGGGCTTTGGGGCTTTTTTTGGGGGGGAAGCTTACTGATGAGCCCCTTTATACCCCCTAGTGGTTGTTGTTGTTTTTTTTAAATTGCATTTTTGTGTAGCCTTGGGCACAAGCCACAATTGTCCCCTCCCAGGTACGAGAGGCATTCTTGAACCTTAACAAAAAAACAAAAAAACAAACACCAAATAAACAGTAACTGGGGAAAAATTGGAAACTTCATTTGGCCACTCAGCCCCATGAGCTGGATGTTGCCCACCCGGGTGACAGTGGTCCGCAATAGAGGAGTGAAGTGAACTATGCTTATGCCTTCTTGTACCCAGTGCCCAAACTTTGCCGAAGTTTGCCCAAACTTTCACCATTTCATTGCGTTTCAAAGAGCTCTGGTAGGACCCATTTCCCAAAAAAACAACAGGTAGAAGATTTAAAGAATTGGGCTAAGGGCAATACTGGGGAAAGGGAGAGTGAGGGGGACCGATTCACTGAATCTTCTTTTGTTATCCATTTTATCACTGGTCCCTTAACATCGTAATATTTTTGCATTTTTAACACTGGAGTTGGCCAACTTGCTTGATTCAACAGCAACTTCATTGGTTGTTCCCTGTTTTTTTTATGGGTGTAAACCATCCTCAGAGTATTCGGCCATGGTGTAGTAGTGCATAAAGTTGATCACTTGATAAATAAATGAACGAAACAATTGCAGAAGCCCCTAAACTGACAATCAAAGGACTTCTGGAATACTTTAGCCTAATTTAATCAAAGCACGTTGCTTTAATATTATATAAACCAGCCTACATACTCTTTCTGCTAAAGCTAAATCATGTCCACTGGGCATAGAAGAAAACCCCTTTGAGTCCAGCAATCAACTGTTGCCAGTTGAGTGAGTGTAAGATTCAAATTATGTTTGCAGTATTATATATATTGACCTAAGAATAAGTCCCATTGCCATGTATTTGGCTACTACAATCCATGGCAATTTAGTTACTTGTGTGATTAATCCATCCCATTGACTTCAATAGTTTTGAATTAAAGTCTGGCTCAAAGTCACAGAATGCAGGAAGGCTTACCTCTGAGGAGACCTATCTAGGATTGGGTTGCATAGTGAACATAACTAATCACAGGATTAATAAACTGGTGATTAACCAAAATTAATCGCATGATTAATAAACCGGTTAGCTTTAGCTAACCGGTTTATTAATTGTGTGATTAATTTTGCTTAAATTTGCCTATGAGTGAAAACAATAGTTCTTTTGCAAAACAAAAACAAACCTTTTTTATTTTTAATCTTAAAATTATTAGCCGCTGTGAGAAGCACCATTTTAGAAGACACTTTTCCTTCGGGGAGGTATACATGAAGAAGGCAAAGCTCTTTTTAAAAAATGTTTTGTCCCGCCTTAATTTTTTAGAAGTACTTTTATTTTAAAATATTTTTATTAGATCTGCCACCTCACACATGGAGGACTTTTTAAAGCCAGGCGTTTTTAATCAGTGGTACTGGCCAATTAAGGGGTTCCACATTCATCATTTTGCAGGACTCCCTTTGACTCAAGACCATCTCGCTGCCAAATAACTGAGATGTTTTCACCACCAAGGTCAAGATTAATTCACTCTGTGGGTGCCTGATTATAGTAAAGGTTTGAATCTGGGCACTCATTTTTTTTTCTTTTTGGGGGGCAGCAATGACAGTTGCCTGAAATATTAAAAGATGATGGGGGAGAATTATATTTCACCTCTGGTTACAAAATAAACAAGATGATAAACCAAGAAACATTATTCTATTACAAACCAAATTAAGGATAAATCTGCTTTGAATACTCCAGGCAAACACTATGGACAGAAGGAAATCCCAGTTTTGGAGGGAGTTGATCTTACCAGCAATGAAGTATATCTATTAGCTGCACTCTCTTAGGGCAGTGGTCCCCAACCTTGGGCCTCCAGATGTTCTTGCACTACAACTCCCAGAAGCCTTCACCACCACTTCTGCTGGCCAGGATTTCTGGGAGTTGAAGTCCAAGAACACCTGGAGGCCCAAGGTTGGGGACCACTGTCTTAGGGTTTAGGATCAGCCTTCCAACTTTGCTGTCCTTTTATTCAGTGTACTTTGGGGCTGTAAAGGAAAGAAAGAGAAGTTTTGGGGAGTGGCAGAGAGGAGAAAGGAAAGAAGGGTGACTCCGGAAACTGGATTGCCTTTGGAAAGGGAGCCTTGCCCTTCCTTCAAGTCAACCTCCCCCCTCGTCCAAGGCTGCCCTTATTCATGGGCATATGCCCCTCCCTGCCTAATAGCAAGGCTGGCCCGGCCACTGCTAGAAGAAAGGTGCTGACCTCTTCTGAAGAAGGTGGAGCAGTCAAATAGCTCTGCGAGGTGTCTTCCAACCTACTCTTGAGGAGGAGGGCCCCAAGCCATGTTGCTCCGTTGTCAAAAGATTAGGGTTGCAATCCTCTCTTCTTTTATGTGGGGGATGAATCTAGTGGACCTGGAGGGGGTGGTTATCCCTCAGAGTGACCACTGGTGCTCTGTCCTCCCAAGAAAAGACTGCCCGGGGGAATCATTCCTCATAGACTCTGCTTATTTTCCCCCTTGTGCTATTTTTATTTTTATAGTCTCACTAATATTCTCCCTTCAAAAAAACCCCATGCAAAACAGGAGATAGATACCTATTTAAATCCTCCCCCCCCCCCCACTCCCTTAGCATCAAAATTAGGCAACACGGAGGTTGGCCGAAGGAACTCTGCGCATAGTTGCTTTGAACTGTCTGGGGGTCCCAGCAAAACCTCTGGATAGCCAAGGAAGGAAGGAAGGAAGGAAGGAAGGAAGGAAGGAAGGAAGGAAGGAAGGAAGGAAGGAAGGAAGGAAGGAAGGAAGGAAGGAAGGAAGGAGGGAGGAAAGAAAGAAAGAAAGAAAGAAAGAAAGAAAGAAAGAAAGAAAGAAAGAAAGAAAGAAAGAAAGAAAGAAAGAAAGAAAGAAAGAAAGAAAGAAAGAAAGAAAGAAAGAAAGAAAGAAAGAAAGAATGCAATTCCAATTTAAGTGATCTAAGTCTGCAAATTGTATCAGAAATTCCGGAATATGGGATCACCCGTGACCACAAATATATAAATAATTTCTATATTCTATCTTTTTTGTTTGTTTGTTTTTAATGCCCCGTCTTGGTTCTGGAAACACAACCCAGACTTCGGGCTGCGTTCTGCGGGATGCTTAGAAAACGATACCTAAACAAAATGGAACTCGTAAGATACAGTTTAATAAGATTTTGTCCAAAAGCCCTGCTTGGATTCGCCTCCCATCACAGGCTTCTTTCGCGTTCATTCTAATAGGCGATTTGCGACGTTGTTTTCCAAGGTCGTGTTCTTGACAACTGCTGAGACTTGGAGGATTCTATCCGGAACTCAAGACCCACCGATAAAACGGCCAAGAAGAGACCCGGGCCCCTTAAAAACGGAGGCGATTTTTGACAGCATAGGCTTTTCTGGACGATTGCAAAATTATTTCTCTCCCCCACCCGCAAGACACACACACACATATACATCACTCAATCTCAGCCACAAGTATATGATCAGAAATTAGTCAATTGCAGGGAAAGCCTGTGAAAACGGGCAGCAGGCTTGGCTTCTCTTCCTGCCTGGAGGATGGAGGGTTTAAAACAATATATATATATAGCGCTGGACCCTTCTCGGTGAGCCCGAGACATTCTGCGCTGAATATCGCTCTAAATGGATTTTTAAAACTGTATGTGGCAGAGAGCGTCTTATGGGACTAACAGAAGGTACAGCGACGCTTTTTTTCTCAAAGCAGTCATGACACCTTGAAGGTGACGATATGTGCATGCATACTTGGAATTATGCAGAGATAGAATATTATAGGCGTGCTTTCCTAAGAAAGGACGAGTGTAGGACTGCGCAAATTTTCGCGCATTTATTAACGAGTGAGCTCTACATCCTTTGC
The DNA here is from genome assembly GCF_051106095.1 of Pogona vitticeps. Classification (NCBI taxonomy): domain Eukaryota; kingdom Metazoa; phylum Chordata; class Lepidosauria; order Squamata; family Agamidae; genus Pogona; species Pogona vitticeps. The sequence continues at coordinate 24,815,438 of NC_135790.1, read as the reverse complement.
GGGGAGGGTTTACTTTTGAGAAAACAGGGGCGAGCTCCCGATGTCCAAGCGAGCTAAGAGTCTGCGCGAGTATACTCAGAAGTAAACCCCGCAGTGCTCACTGGACCTTATTCCTGATTAAGCGTGGACCAAGAGCGGATTTATCTTTCTTTTGCTTACTCCGAAGTAAGGTCCGCTGAGTTCCACGGAATTTACTCCTACGTAAGCGGGCACAGTTGGCAGACATTAGTTTGGAGCGCCATGAGATTTTTTCCTTTCGCTGGGCCAGACGTCTATCTTTAAGGGGAAAGTTTAATTTCCACACTTGAAACAGCTGGAGATGTTCCGCCAGTTCATAACTTTTTGCCTTCATTTACTTTTAACCAAATATTATTTACTGATTTTTCAAATCATGAACTCTTGCGAGGGCTTTTTCTGTAGGGTTTTGTTTTATTTTATTTTTCCTTCGCAAAGCAAGACAAATTTTTCCTCCTTTTAAGCTTATTTTTGTGGCAGTTCTTTTCCAACCAGAACCTGCGCAGATGCGCTGCGCTTCTGACTTTTTTCCGCCTTACATTTTGATTATCATACATCCCCGGAGAATTTAAATTAAAACTCAATGCCCATCAGTTATCTTTGTATAACCACCAAAGAAACCGCTTCTAAAAACCAGTTTTTCAAAAAATAGTGTTGAATACATTTCGGGCGCGATCCATCCCCCCCCCCCCGAAAAACGCGTTTGTTTCTAAGGATGGGGTCGGAACATAAGCTAAACTCTCCCTTTGAAACCCGCGCGGTTCCAAGGCGCTCTCGAATTGACCTCGATAGGCGCTCTGTGCGCGCTTACTTGGAAGCAGACGTAATTCAACTCTATGAGACTTACTTCGGAGTAAACACGCACAGGCTTGAGACGCCTGGCCAGACCATGAGATGGTGTAAAAATCAAGGCAGATTGAAGCGATGGAGTGCTTTCCACGTGTCATTATTTAGGCCACAATCCGAGAGCCCGGGAAGAAGCCTTACTGAACTCAATGGGACTTACTTCGGAGTCACCGTATACGGAACTGAACGGGACATGGCTTTCCAGCGGGCGGGCGGCAGCCACGGGCTCCTGACATCCCTCGCGTGACAATACTGGGAGAGCATTTTAAAAATCCACAGATTTAAATTGGCACTTTTATTTTCAGAAGATATGAACCCCCCCGCCCTACCGCCCCCCCTAGCCTGCAGGTATCCATTGGGACGGGGGAGAAAGATGGGTGGAACCAGCTCCTTAAGGATCACACACACACACACACACACACACACACACACCAGGTGGGTGGGTTTCCCGCCTCAGCATTTTCCTTCAGGGCAAAAGTCTTGGTTGTGGGAATGGTCCAGTTCCCGACACTTAAGAGGGTCCGCTCCCCTCAGCTTTGGAAGCGAGGCCGGTCCCTTCACGCCATTCACACGAGCTCCGTCCTAACCCGAGGGCTCCGGGGCCATGGCGGCGGGTGGGCTCTGTCCAAGCTTAAAAGGGAGGAGACGGGGTGGGGTGGGGTGGGGTGGGGGGGTCCTCTGCCTCCAGCGTGACCAGGGGGCGATCCTGCTCTTCTCTGGCCAGGCTCTCAGAGGTCCGAGGCTGGCCAGGTGGGTGGCACAGGGGCCCGGGAGTCGTTCTGCCCGCCGCGCGCCCCCCCCTCCCGCCTTCGGCTCCGGAGCCCCCTCCCGAGTCATCCTGGATCAGGACCGCCCGGGGACGAGGGAGTCCGGAGAGGGTGCTAGATCCGGTGCGGAGGGGGGCCACAGAGGTCGGTGTCTTCGATGATGTCCACCTCGTCCTCGGTCTCCTCCAACAGGTAGGGGGGCGGCGGGTGGCCGCCCTTGCGGGGCTCCAGGGAGGACGAGGAGGAGGAGGAGGAGGCCGAGGAAGCGCAGGGGGCGGCGCTGGGTTTGTCCGACGAGGCCGGTTCCGGCTCGCCGCCCCCCTGCTCGGCGCCCTCGTCGGCCCCCGAGGCTTTCGGGTCGTCCTGGCTCTTCCTCAGCTGCTTTTTGTGCTTCATCCGACGGTTCTGGAACCAGGTCTTCACCTGCAGGGAGAAGCGACCCAGGTAGGAGCCCGGCGGTCGTCTGAAGGGGAAGCAGGCCGCGCGCAACCCCGGGAGGGGAAAAAAAAAAAAACTTCCTTCAAAGGGGGCCTTCCCCGCCGCCCTCCTCTGTCCGGGAGAAGGAGCGCGCGGGGGCGCGCGCACGGAGAGGGCAGAGGCACCGGCTAAAATAACGAGCAAGGTTGGAAAGGATTCGGATTTTTCCTTTAGGGTTTTCTTGCGCGTTCAGATGGGGGAAAGCAGGCCCTTCTCCCATCTCTCCCTGGATCTCACTTGTGTGTGGGGGGGGGGAGAGGATTTTGGGGCGGATCTGGAAGCAGCTCCTCACTGACCAGAACAGTCCTCTCTGCACGTGATCAGAAGCATTCTCGTTTTCAAAAAAAAGGAGTCCAATTCACCAAACACGTGCACTGGAAAGCAAATGCAAAATGGAGTTTTGCTCCCTGTATTTAATGTTAGCTTTATCTTCAACGGTATTTCTAGAACTGGCCCAGGGACCCTTAGCTCGGTTTGCGAAAAAAGGCCCCCTGAAATTTGGGAAATTCCCAGTAAACGTAAAGGGTCCCGGATTGTCGCCTAGGTTTTTGGAAGCGCATTCACCTCTGGATAGCTTCCCTTTCCTACTGAGAGGGCCAAGGGCCGCGAGGAGACCATGAGGGGTCTTTTCGGCTTCCATCAGTTTGGTAGAAATTTCAGGGGCCACGTTTGGTCTCTTGCACCCAGACTGACAAAGCATCTGGTAGCCCCGTGCAAGCTTATGCCAAACAAAACGGGCAAGGCTTCAGGGTGCCACAGGACTCTCCGTCGGCAGCTGCTGCAAAGCGCCCTGCGTCAGGAAGGTCCTGCGTGATTACGAACCATCCATCCTCCGTTGAAGTTTTCTTCGGGAGCCTGTTTTTAATTATTTGTATATTTATTTCTATTGGGGCAGAAAATGGTTACAGGGGTTTCCCACCCGCCCCCTAAGAAAAGCCACCCGCAGATTCAACAGCATTTGTTCTAAGGCGTTCCTCCTCGAAGGTAAGCCGGCCTGCTTGCAGGCTTCTTGGTCCGGAGGCTGCTCGCCCTTGGGCCAGGGACCGCGTGGAGGGAGGGTGTGTGTGTGTGTGTGTCTTTTCAATTCTGCCTTTCCCTCCCGGGCCTGCCCGACCCTCCTGAGCCCCCCTCGGGCCCTGTCCTCCTCCTCCTCCTACCTGGGTCTCGGAGAGGCTGAGCGCCGTGGCCAATTCGACGCGCTCCGGCGTGGAGAGGTACCGCTGGATCTCGAAGCGCTTCTCCAGGCCCGAGAGCTGCGAGTCGGAGAAGACGGTGCGGGCCTTCCGGCGGCGGCAGTGCTTGCCCGGCAACTCCGCGTGCGGGTGAGGCTGGAAGAGCGCGGGGACCGGCACCCCTGCAGGAGGTGGGGGGGGAGAGACGCACCAGGACCGAGTCGAGCCATGGGGGCCTGAGGACACCACAGCCCCCCCTCCCAGCCACCCCCAAACTACAGCCCGTCTGAAAAATTAAGGCGGAGGGCTCCAGAGCTTGGGGAAAGGGCGCAGGGCGGAGTAGAGCTCCCAGAATCCCTCATCCATTCTGGGGATGCTGGGAACTGTAACCCAAAACAGCAGCTTCTCTAAAAAGCCCCTTTAGCGTGCCCCCCCATCCCTTCCTTGGAGGTATGTCCTTTCAACATGTCCACGGGTAGGTTAGGTTTCCCAGAGGTAGACTGCCTCTGTTACTGGAGGCTTCATTTAGCCGTCCCCGTAGCTCCCTACCGTTGGTGGGCCTGTGCCCTCCCTGCTTTCCTCCTCTCCAGCTCCGCTTCCTGCAGTTGAACGCATCACTTCCCAGGGCGGAAAACAATAACGGGAGAAAATCTTAAGGATTGTGGCTACCGGGGCCATAACCCTCTATTATTAGGGATCAAGGATGGTTAAAATGGAACCTCCAGCTACAGGCGCAGCCTACCTCTTTGGAGGCTAGCCGTTGCGCTCCGCGATCCGCAGCCGCCATAGACAGTAAACCTTGCCAGCCACCACTTTTTTCGTTCCCTGTTGATGGATTTTTCTTATCCGTGGAGACGGGGAGAAAGTTAGTCCCCCCATTTTTCTGCCTCCTGTACCTGTACACTTCGGTTGTTATGGGACGGGAGAGACGCACCTTAAAGGGAGGGGGGAAGCGGGCGTAATTTGCGATGGTGCCTCAAACGCCAACATATTTAAATTAATTCCCACGCACCCCACGTCTCTTTTTGAGAGTGGCAGGCGCACCCCCTTCCCTCGCCACCTCACCCCAAATCCTCCATGTTTTCACTGCTGATCTGGCCACCCGAAGGTTAAAGAAATCCTCTCCATAATAAAACATGCTATTAATCCGCCTTCAACGCCACTTGCACTTTTCCGCTCCTAAACCCGATTTGGCGCCGTTTTTACGCACGTAGAAAGGGGATGGAATCAAAGTGACAAAGGAGTGAGGGACCTCGGCCCCGGGCAAAAAGGGGTCTGGAAGATGAGAATCTCAGGCGGCCTCTTTGCCGGGGACGGCATTTGAATCCGGAGCTCAGCAGCTGCAACTCCAGTTCTCAGTAGCCCCGAATCGTCTTGTTTTCAGTTCAGGAAGGAGTTGGAATGTTTTTGTGTTTCGGCTCCGAATTGCAAGGCGACCCCTTCTCTTTACCTCCAGCGCAAAGAAAAATAAACAGTCTTTCACTGTTTATTTGGAGACACCAAGGAGGAAAAACTGGATCCTGGACGGAGAACCACATCTTCTCTCACTTTGAAGGCGGGCGAGAAGGGCGAGAGACGGCAGTCCGCAACAGGTGAGGCCCCGCAAAACTTTAAGGGGTTACCCAAACTCTCTTGGTTCGGCTCCGGCTAAAATCCTCCCGCCTAGGCTCAGCTACACCGACATCACCTCGCTTTAAATTACGCATTTAAATCAACAAGGTTTAATTCGGAGTGGGTCAGCGTAGGACTGCGCTCTCAAATTAATTTGGGTGTGTGTGTGACCTTGGTGGGTCCCTCCTCCAAGTCTACTTTTTTCGCCCTGTAATCGACAAGATTCTGCTCCTGCCCTCAGATAACATCCACCCCACGTGTGTTATGAGTAGGATGATGTTTCACCCGCCGTCTGTACAACATCCTTGTTAAGCAGGACTGCTTTCTCCCACCGCGCAGTTTCTTTACGGGACAGGCGGAGGGAGGCGAGAAGGAGGGAGCCACTAAATGAAGCCTCCAGCTACATAAGCAGTCTACCTCGGGGAGACCTAGCCTACTTGATGTCTAGGCGGCTCCAAACCGAGAAAATCTTGACTGTGAAAGATCTACGAAAAGAAAATTTCACCGATCGAACTTCCGCCTGGCGAAGCAATTGTAAGACAGGCCTATTAGATTAATAGGCCTGTCTTACAATTGCTTCGCCAGGCGGAAGTTCGATCGGTGAAATTTGTCCCGAAACGGACTAGCAGTGACGGGAAAAGATTGCCGGCTGAATTTCTGCCTTGCCAGGAATTAAAGGAACTTAAACAGACTTAAGTTTAACATCTGGAGGCTGGGAGGACTTGCTCAGAGGGTCCTCATCGCTCAGCTTTTCTAGATTTGGGGGCGCAAAGAAAAGTATCCCGCACACAAAAAAAAACCCACATGTTTTGGAGCGAATCCGAACGTCCGAATAGAAACAAGCGGAAATGGTCAGGCGCTGGGCAGCGATTTAACAGGCGCTCCCTCTTTGAGGCTGTGTTCTGCTCGGATTCCCGTCTTTCAGACGAGTCCTTGGCAAAAGTTTGTCTCAGAGAAATGCATTCGCTCTACACGCAGTTCCGTGTACAGACGACCGTCTACTCGCGGGCAATTCTTAGCAGCTTGTGGGCGCTACGGTACTTCGTTACTTCCACACACCAATGGGAACGACTATACACAGGGGGGAAGCATCCTTTGAAGGCTGCCACACCTGTCTATTCAGAACTCAGTGTAGTTTACTCCTGTGTAAAAGATTGCAGTCCTTAATCCAATGGTTAGGACCTAGTGAAGTATACCCACAAGTCCCATTCATTCACTTGGAGACGCTCCTCTTAGCACTAATGCTTGGATCGAGTTCTTTAAATAGAAGCCTTTTACGCGGTTGGGTGTTGTGAGCGTTCTTCAGCATAAATCTGTGTATCTAAACCTCTGCCTATTTACTCGGAAGTAAGTGCCTCCGTCTTCTGCGAGGCTTACTCCTCGGGTAGGGCGCCTAGCATTCCAGTCGGAAGGACCCTGTCTTTTATACCTTTGAGCTGTCGAAAATTTACACTCCCCTAAAAATATTCTAACCAGTTGTGTTAGTTTTTAGTTGTTGAGTTCTCGGAAGATAGGACACATTTTAAATTTTTTTAAAAAAAATATTATTTGTTTTTGCTTGTTTTAAAGTTTTATCACCCAGTTTGACCGGGCGCGGCAGAGGAAATTGGAATAAAAACATTTTAAGTGGAACACACACACACCGGTTCGAATTTTTTAAACGAACTTATGGCGAGGACTTTCACAGCCTTTATCAAGCCGTTTGCCTCGACGTTCTTATATTTAATTTCGAATGACTCATTAAAAAAAACTGCAGTGGCGAATTTTGCCATGCCAAGCTTATTATGTGGGTCTACTCAGAAGTCAAGAAGGGAAGGCGTTCGACGGAACTTACTCAGAGGTCAGCTTGGATAAGGCTGAACAGCCTTCAACTGCGAAGCTCTGCCCCGTTGGAGGTTCAGCTCTATTGCGCTCAATGGGATTTGTTCCCAATTTTCTATGCAATTTTCTATGCAAAATGTCCCCAATTTTCTATGCAAAAAATAGAAATTAAGATTTCCTCATTCTGTTCCGGATTTACGGGATCAAAATACGTCGATGGCGAATAAATAAAATTAGCGCGCACGCTCTGTCTCTTTTCTTTTTAAGATAAGGGCTTTTGTCGCCATCAATTAAAAAAACACCCCACAAACCGGTTTCGATCCTGTTTCAAATTCATGAGCGTCCCCAAGCTCGGGTTTAACAAACTCTCGAACCGACTACGTCAGTCTCCAAACTCAGGATTAATTGATGCCAGGTGAAACCCAATATTTGACCACCTATCAAATGTGAGAATGGTGAACCCCTATGGATGAAGCAGAGCCGCCGAAGGAAGGCGATTTTCGTGAATCGACACCGAAGTGAATCCTGTTGCTGCGCCGGATCTACTCCGGTTGGGACGAAAGACTGAACCTGGCGCTGCGGTATTCTGAAGCGGTGTGAAGTTGATTTGTCCGCCCTGCCCAGTCCAAAAGACCCCAGAAAAACTCGCGTTTGCGGCCCCACAGTTATAAAATTCGGATTCGGATGCAGAAGCGAAGGCAACGATTCACCGGGCCTTTTTTGTTTTTTTTCTGGATGGGGAACTTGGGTTCTTTTTAAAGAGAACGGGGCGGGGGGGGGGATAAAAATATTTTAAACAAACAAACTTTAACGTACGACTCCGAGGTCATTTTATGAGCACCGCGGGATCGGGGAATGGATTAAACCTCTCCTCCGAAAGCAGAGACAGAACTATGGGACTCTTCAAGGATTGTCTTCAAGGTGGATTGCCAAAGCTTCGCTTTCCGAGGCCCGGGAACCCGGTTGGAGAGCAGGACCGGCGCTTGGGCGCCCCGGGACGGCTATACTTCGTGTTCTGCCTCTTATAAATGGGTAGGAGCCGTGCTCCTGCCTCGCCCGCTTACCCCGCTTAAGGAAAAAGTTGGGCGGCCGGAGGGCGTGGATGCAGGAAGGGGAATTCCTGGAGGTTTCTCTTTCTCCTTGCAAGCTCTCACTCCCACCGGTTCCTAAACCAGCCGGTGGCAACCTGGGGCCTTGGGAGAGCACCTGGCGGGGAAGGGTAGGAGGGAGGCACAAAGACACACGCGGGCGCGCACGGGCACAAGGGGAAAGGCAGGCCCTTCCAGGGAGTCCCACCAACCCCGGGGGGGGGGAGGAGGAGGAGGAAGAGGAGGCAATGGGGGAAGAAAAGGGGGCTTACCCGAGGTGGTCAGGAAGTAAGGGTGCTGGTGATCCGGCTTGTGGAGTGGGTGAGGCGGGTGAGGCGCCAGGAGGGCCGGGGGCGGCATCAAGGGGTACCCATAGTCCAGCAGCGGGACGCGAGGGGCGAGAGGGCTGTGGAAGTGCTCGGGGCCCACCTCCCGGAGGGGCTTGGGCTTGTGCAGCAGGATGTCCTCGATGAAGAACGAGGTGGGCCTCTGCTGGGCCGCCACGGCGTGCGCCACCGCGTGCGAAGTGAAGTTGAGGTTCATCCTCGGGGCTTCCTGGAGACTCGGGGCGGCCTGGGGGGAACTTGAAGCGGGGTCTGGCTCCCCGCCGTCCCTCTCTTCTCCCGCGTCGTGTGGCCTTGGGGAAGCCCACCCTACCTCGAGTCCTGGGTGGCCTTGGAGGAGAAGCCAGGAGACCCGGAACAAGGTGGATCTTGCCGGGCTTTCGGCGAAAGGGAAGGTGGAGGGGTGAGGAGGATGCTCTGCCTTTGAGGGCCGCTCCTCCGAGGGGTTCTCCGGCGAGCCAATCGCGAACCAGCAGGGCGGAGGGAGAGCCTAGCTTAGCGCGCGGCCACCCTCTCCCCTCTGCCTCCCAGTATTGGGGAAAAGAGGAAAGGGGGCGGCGCTGTCCGTGGTGCTGAAAGGGCAAAGCCCAGGGCACCCGCCGGAGGCAGGAAGCGGGTCTTGTCCCCCCAACTGGGGGCCGGAACACCCTGGAAAAGCTTGCTTCCCCTCCTGCTTCCACCCCCAAGTTGGAAAGTTCGCCTGCCTTTGGGGAAAGAACCGTTCACCCACCTTGGGGGGTGGGGAGGGATGGCCACGCGTTTTACACTGGTGGACAAACCCGGCAGCCACAGCTAGCCAACACTTCCCCTTGTGTGTGTGTGTATACACATACACGTGTATGCACATGCGATCACCCTATATAGCAACAAGCATGGGTCGTTCTCAGCGCACCCCCACACAGGAACAAAAGCACTTTTCATGGCAAATTCGGGGGTCTCTTAAACTCCAGCCCTGGCCCACCCTGTGGCAGAGGAAGAGCCGCTGGTCAGGGAAAGCCACAAGCCATAGAAGAGCGGGCTGCGTTTGGTCTGAAAATAGATTTCAAAGCGCCTACCGGCTGCTCCTCTTGTTGGGTTAAGGGAAAGGTGTGCAGGCTGTAGGGGGTCATGCGTCTTTCTGTTTTTTCAGGTGAGATATTTAAAAGGTAAAGGGTGCAGAATAGAAATGGAAAGGCAGGGAAGGCCTGGTCTGCATGGGGACTTGAGATATCATGGAGGAAAAAAGATCCAAAGCCATTCAGAGGGAGTTTATTGAATGGTACAACTGTATTAGACTTTCCTGGAGTCGCCGGAAAATCAAAATGTTTGGTCCTCATTAGGAAACCCACAGGCTCCCAGCTGTTTTCATCCTACCTCTTGTCTCTTGTTTGAAGAAGAGACCTGCGGCCTCGAAAGCTTGCACACTTGTTTGTGCCTTTTTGATTAGCCTTGTAAAGTATTCCCCTGGTGTGGATTTTGGAACTGACCTCAAACCTTTTGGGGAAGCTAGCATTTCTCCGTTGCTCGTCTGTGGGGTCGTGTGGAGTCCAACAAAGTTGACAATGATTATGCACATTGTTAGAGCGCAGTAGAAATCATCAGCAGCCGTAACCCGAGGATCATCTACCCTTGAAAATACACGACCTTTTGCAAACACATTTTGATGTGGGAAGGGAATCATTTGCTGGTGACAATTATTTTAAAATTATGTTTTTTTCTGTAACTGACTGTAAATTATTTATATTTATCTAAATTGCTATGTTTAATCCCATTGTTTTATGCTGTAAGCCACACTGGGGGAGAATGGCCTTGAGATTTTGCTCAGAAATTCATTGAATGAATAAGATGCTGATGGTTCAGGATTATAACCCTCCTTCAAAAAACTAACAGGTTCATGAATCCAGCTGGATCCTTTGCTATGATTCTGCCTTCCTACCAAGTAGACTCAAGATAACATGTGGTAGTTTGTAAAGAAGGGACAGTTTTACCAAGCCTGGCCATTGAATGAAGGTTAAGGTATTTCTTTGGCAACTTCCACACCAAACTCTCCAAGATAAATAAAGGTAATTTGTTAAGTTTTATTAAAACCTAAAATCCAAGTCTTCATGTCTGTGTTCCCCTGAATAACAATAACAACGACAGTGACAACGACAACTAGTGTGACATTTCACACAGTACTATAGTCAGTTGCAGATCTCAGAAATCACACCATCAGAGCTACAAAAAACAGTAATATTAGGAACAGCATATACACTGCAATGATATTTAACAAATACTTAGGTTTTTTTGTTAAATCCTGTGTCATATAATACCAGTTAATGTTTTTATAATTTTGATTTACTGTGCCTGGTGTTTTATCAACATAATCATCATGATCATCGTCATCGTAGAACTGCAGAGCTCGAAAGAGCCCTATGGATCATCCAGTACAGCTCCTGTAAGAATGGCACAGTGGGAATCAAACTCCTAACCTCTGGCTCTGCAGCCAGATGTCTAAACAGTTCATAATGAGAGTGGACTTCTGACAGCTAGACAGCTGGTTACTCGGCAGAATGCTTTTTCCTTCCTAGACCCATTCCATCTTTTGGAGAAGCCCACCTGCCAGTGCCACGTGCTCCTGAGGCCACTTTTGCAGTCCTTCATCACAGGGCATCTAACTCTGCAGCACTCAAGACTGGGAATACCCTTCGGTCTGATATTTGACAAGCTCCCGAGATGTATGTTTAGATGCATGTTGAAAATCAATCCTTTTTTTGTTTTGTTCTTTTGTTTGTTTGTTTGTTTGTTTTGCAAGCCGCCTAGAGTGGTCCGGTGGTCCAGATAGGTGGGGTATAAATCAAATCAAATAAATAAATAAATAAATAAATAAATAAATAAATAAAGAAAGAAAGAAAGAAAGAAAGAAAGAAAGAAAGAAAGAAAGCCTTCCCTGAGTCAGCCAACCTACCATTCATGTCATAGAAAAATGGTTTCGATTCCATGCATTGTTTATGCTGCACATTTTATTGTTATACACCACTTTGAACGCTTTAGATCAAAGCAGTTTGCAGAAATTCGTCAACAAACGTAGTGTCCGTAGAGTCCCCATTGGCTGAAATCCTGTAGCGTAGGGTGGTGAGGTTGCAATTAGAGTATGGGACACTGATTCAGTGGTTTACTCTAGTCTAACATTGGACATGAACCAACAGCATTTGAGCCACTGATTGCAATGGAATGCCAAGCAGAGCAAGACTGTGTTGCTAATGTTCCAAATCCTTGCCGATATGCCACAACCTCACTGAACGCCATTGGCAACAGTGCAGCTGCTTGTGTGGAGCACTTTGCTTTAGTGCTTCAGGAGATCCTGGCCAGCATATCTGCCTTGCTGGTGATGTGTGCTTAAATTCCACTGATGGTGTTGAATCTTTTGACTAGCATCTGTCAGTCAGTGTGCCCTAAGCTGGATGTGGGATATACTTAAGTTTCATCTGGAGTTTAAACTGGATCTGAGATTTCCGTGCCTTCAGTTCCCTAGAAAAATCAATGACTCCCATGTCTTGTTTCTAATGAAAAGAAGCTTGAAATGTGCATGGGGGAATCTAAATTGCATGAAAAGTGGGATAAATTTCAAAGAGTGGGTTTCCATTGATGAAAATATGTTTGGTGGCCAAGTCCTCTGTCTTCATGCACATGAGCAATCACACACGATAAGGGAGTAATTCTAGATCAAATCAATAGCATTTAACACAACAGGTTTGATTACTTCTCTTGTTAGAATCTAGATACAGCAGACATCTGAGGTTCCCAGAAAGCCCCATCCAGTCCTAAACCATAGGCAGAGCTTTGCCCACTGAGAGATAAATACAACACTTTTAAATTTATGTTGACAACAGTTCTGTGAGTTGGGTACAGTTAAGCATACTTAGGATATGTGTTGACCAGCTAGGATGTCATTTCTAATACTGAAGTGGTTCTGCTCCATCCAAGATCCATGGTTTTCTTACAAAAGTCAACAAAAAGGCTCATATCCTCTTTTTGGGGAAAAAATATTAAACATATTCTTACCCTTTTCTCCCCCTAAATCTGATTCATTGGAGAGCCCTGGGTTTCCATTACTGCTTTCTTTCACATTTTTCCTCCTTTCTCTCAAGCATTATCCTGTGGGGATTTTTTCCCCTCCAACTTATTCACTTTTTAATCTCTATGTCTCGCCCCCTTATTATCTATTTTCCTCCTCCTTCTCTCGCTCTCCTTTGCTTGTTTGTGTGCGGTTTTTTAATATCCTTCCTAATCTGTAACATTCATTTCCCCCGAGTCAATTTGCTAAAATTAGGGTGATACACCACATCATCGCTGAGATAATTTCGGCTCGCATCTCAGAAAATTGCTCTAATTATTGATGTTAAATTCAGGGAAATTAAAAGAAGGCACTTCTCCTTCATCTCCCGATTTTAAGCTCTAATTTGTCAAAATCGAGTTGTCATCACAATTCCAGTCAGGGGTTGTTAATAGTCAAAATGTTTTAATAGAGCCAGAATTCTCACAACCCATGCTATTAGATAATTAGGAGGGATGTTAGACAGACAAGTGGTAATCCTTGGGTGCATGGGCAGAAGCTCCATCTAATCCAGCAGGTAGAACAAATTAATTACCAGAATCAATTAGGCTGAAAAGTACAGTTCTCTAGGAAGTGTAAACCATGACATCCATATGTATGAGCTGGTAAATGGTAAATAAATGGCAAACCCCTGAAAATAATAGAAACAGCAATCATGATAGTTTAATGAATCTGCAACTCGGAGAACATGAGTTAATGTTACTCTAACTCCCTCATGTTTGTCTGGAGAATAATGACAAAGACCTCAGGAGGTCTCTGTGTTCCCAAGATCACTTCACTGCTCTGCTGTATTGAAACATTAAATGTGCCTCGTTGTAATGAAAACATAGTCAACAACAAAACCAAACCACAAGCTTATCTCTGTCTCCCCTTTCCTCATCCAACAAGGAGAAGCTGTTCATGGCTTCCATTCAACTCATCTAGCTCACAAAGATGGTGAAGAGCGTCAACCTCTGCCTAGCTAAACTGGGTTCCCCTGAACGGGTGATGACGGCCAATGGTTTCCAAACCTGGAGGACCAAATGATGGGAGACTACCCCTCACATAAACTCTAGCCAACATAGCAAATGGTGAGGATTTCTGAGAGTTGGAGTCTAAGAACACCATAGGGATCAAATCTGAGTTACCCCCAACAAGGTCCATGTTTTCATGATAGCGGACATGCTATGTTCAGTGGGTGGAAAAGAAACACCCCCAAAGATGGAGGTCTTCTAGTACAGTGGTCCCCAACCTTGGGCCTCCAGATGTTCTTGGACTACAACTCCCAGAAGCCTTCACCACCACCTCTGCTAGTCAGGATTTCTGGGAGATGAAGTCCAAGAACATCTGGAGGCCCAAGGTTGGGGACCACTGTTCTAGTATATGTAGCTATGTCTATGTTTTTACCAGAAGCAAGAGAGGGGGTGTCTTGGTTTAATATGATTCAAATAGAAAGGTAGACAAGGGAATGGAATAGTAAGGAAGGGAAAAGTAGAAAAATGACAAAATTTGAAGAGATTATTGAAAAAAAGATTGAAACTAGAGGAAAAGACAGAAAGGGAACTATAAGTCAAATATATAAATTATTAATTCAGGCCGAACAGGATACACGAACAGGAGATATTTTTGTGCATCCTTTAGTATGCACATTGGGGGCATATATATATATATATATATATCAAATAGATGCTGCCGTCTATTTGACCATCTCCCTGTGGGCTGGGACCGGTCCTGCGATATTTGGCAGTGTGTGGGAAACACCATTTTGGATATTCCTCTGCCCACCCTATCTGTCTCTGAAAAGCTACCTGCTGTGTCTCTTCAGGACTGGGGCCCTGAGTTTGAGAAAGCCAACGGGCTAACAAGTTTTCTCTTAGGAGCAAATGGGGAACACAAATGAATTAATAGTGATGAAAAGGGCTTTAAACCCAGCTTATTAATGGAGAATGGAAAGGGAGAGGGAGAAAGAGAGGGAGCGCTAAGCAGCTTGCCTAGCCATTTCATCTAATGCAATTACTTCTTCGGCCAAGATGGAGCATCTCTTTAGCCATCAGCGATATTTCTTTTTCAAAGAAGATTCAAAGATTAAAGAAATGGGACTTCAGCAAATCCTGGGGGTGGGGGGGTGGGGAGAGAGAACTACATGAGGCCAAAAGTTGAAAGGAACAAGGCAGAGTGCTCAAAAATCGCTCTCACATCCTGAAAAGAGGAAAGGGGGAAAAAAGAAGGGTTTAAATTGTTTGCTGGTTAGTGGGACTGGTTGGATAGCTCAGTGGTTGAGCTCTGTGGCTGTGGAGCCAGAGGTTGGGAGCGCGATCCCCCCCGCGGGGCCTCTCGGGAGAAGAGCCAGCCTGGGGGGCCTTGGGCCAGCTGCACAGTAGTCTCAGGGTGCCCCCAGAGGAAGAGAAGGGTAATGCACTTTCTGAGTATTCTCTGTTTGGAAACCCTGGAACTGGTTGCCAGAAGTTGAAATTGATGGCCCATGGTTATTATTAGGGTGGGGACAGACAACATTAAGATACTAAAAGAGCAGGAAGGAGTTAGCATCAATAGCCTATTTCTTCTGATGTGGCCATTGCAGCACTAGTATTTTCAAAATTTATAATCCAGAGACACAAAATGAACCATTGGAAGGGGCACTTCTTGCCTAAATTTTGGAATGTGTGCACCCTGCTCCACGGAGGATCCACTTCACGTTAGGATCTTGATTGTCTCTGCTTTCTGTTTAAATAATAAACACCATTCTGACTTAACCATGCTTAGAGTAGACTCATAGAAATAAAGGGAACGGAGGCTGCTTATGATGAACTTGCCCCTCTAGTCTAAAACGTAGGAAATCTGGATCCAAATCCTTGTGGCCCAGGGGACAACAAGGTCTCTTAGGGTGCATCTGCACCAGCTCTTTGGTGCTCAGTTGGCCTCTTGAAATGATGCCAAGAAGCTGGAGCATCAAGCCATCTGCTCTTCATGCAAGCGGCTCTCCTCTGTGTGTGCTGTCACTGATAATCTCTCCAGCAGCCGCCTGCAGCCTGGCTCCTTCATATTGAAAGCAAGAATACTGACCTTAGGTACAAGGCAACAACTGTGGGCCCCACAGTTTGATTGCAGCTCCCACAATCCTTCCCTCTTGGCTATGCCAGCTAGGGCTTATGAGAGAGCGGTTGTAGGCCAACAACATCTTGAGGGTCACAGCTGCCCATCCTTACCATATTAAAAGATGCTACTTTATCTCATGTGGTGATTGGTCTCTGGATCTCTCTGTTGTCTACCAGTGGCACCTGGGACTGCAACTTTGGGTATTTTGGACTCCAGACCCAATCAGGCTGGCCAATGGCTGGAGTCGTGTGATCTGTGGTCCAAAATTATCTGGTAGGTACTGAGCCCCACATCTAGTCTGCTTCCCAGTAAGCCTCAAGAGATATTCAGCAAGGTCTTTGGATTCCTAGTTGAGATTCCATAGTGGAAGAAAGCAAGGACCCAGATACTGCCTTTCAAGGCTCGCCAAGGTCAGAAACCTCCAACTAACCGCTCAGCTATACTACCCTGTTTGTCTTAGCTTAGGTGAAACCAGGAGAGCCCAAGGTGCTGATGGCTGGAGAAAATCTTCTTGCATGTCCCATCACATCTGCCATTACAGTATGGCCACCTTGTCACACTCACAACAGCACCCTCATTGTTCAGCCTCACAGGATGCTGTAAAGATTGAATTGAGAAGCTCAGATGTTTCCCTGATATCTCTTTTTCAATTAGGTTTCTCCTTCACTTGGTCACATACTAATTATCCATGGGCAGCCACGGTATGCATAGGGGCATTACTCATTCTCCGGAGACCAATGTAATTTTTAAACCCAACCCCATCTGTGCGCTGTGATCCTTGTTAATCCCTCCTTCTCATATAGATCCATTCCATTGTTGCCTTAACCCATTAACTTGGTTAATTTTCCTTCATTCAGGTCCTCTTTTAATCATTCTCTGTGTCGATTCACATGTTGGATTTTTTTTACAGGTCAGTGTGTGAAGCTTCCTAACCCGGATGATGCTCCCTTTCTCTATTTTTTTTTATGCTCCGTCTTTGCTGGACATGGCGTGTTGCTTTGCTGTTGTGCTGTACCCCTGCGTGGTAAGCAAGCAAGTGGATAAAGTTTAAAAATTGAATGCCTGCTCCAACCTCAATGACTTAAACCAGCAAAGATATTCCTGACTTTTGTTAGAGCCTTCAAAAGAGGCGTATTTGCAGGGGAAAACCAATCCCAACCCCACCGGGTCTTGAACTGGACCCGAAAGGGAGAAATTCCTCCCTTTTCTGTTGTAAATGAAGACTGGGCAAGGAGAAGGAAGAGGACGTTCTTGCAAAAAAGCAGAGATTTCCAAGAACATCCAAGAAAGCTCAAATGTTATTCCAGCAAAACTCTGGAACTCACTGAAGGTTGAAACAGGCAGCTATGTTTTGTGGCTAATTACATCATGACAGTCAACAACATAAGCCTCTGGCTTACCATGGTTCTGCCCAGTTTTTTAACTTCTATTTGGTTTTTTTGGGGGGGTTTCTTTCAGGAGTTTATTTTTCTCTTCTCTCAAATCAGTTCCTGCTCCAGCTTTCTTTCTGAACAGGAGTGCAAGAGTGGGCAATTCCTTTTCCGGAACAGCAAGCTTTCATGGATGAAATCCACTTCCTCAGGCACACCTCCTTCATGGATAGTGCAGAAAAGTTATACAACAAGAATTTAGGCAAAGCCAAGCCTAGCTCAGTCTCAAAGATGTCCAGTTAAGGCCTTTTCTCCCAGGTGAGCCACATACAGGTGTGTGTAAGTCTGTTAGAACTCCAAGAATAAGGAATTATGGGATTTGTAGTCTAAGAAATCTTAAAATTCTACCCCTAGTTGTGAACTCTCGTTAGGCAAGTATGGAAACAGAGGAATCATGCAGAGAACAGGCTTCCACGTGCATAGTTCAGAACATACAGGATTGTGGGCCTATTTACATATTTGTATTTCTATATTTCTGACTCCAGACAAATAATTCCTCCCGTCAGTCATTATATATACCTGTTTTAACAATCATACACTTTTCTCGCAGCTGAGTTTTTGTGTTTGTTTGTTGTTGTTGTTGTCTACCATCAACCTGCTTCTGATTTATGGTGACCATCACAGGGTTTTCAAGCTATGTGAGATGTTCAGGGAGATGTTCACCACTGCCAGCCTCTAATTAGTTTCTAGTGGCCAAACAGAGTTTTGAACCCAGGCCTCCTGAGTCCTATCCTTACTCTCTACCCACACCATGTGTTTTTATTGTCCTCTAAAATCTTTCAAAATTGTCTTCCAGTTCTAACTCTTCAGGTTGGCATCATTAGCTAACTGAACCCCTCTGTAGTAGAAACACTTAAAGCCATTTTGGTTTTTCCCGTGCATTGGCTTTACAAAGTGAACTGGATCTTGGACACCAGTCAAATCCGATGGGGCTGACTTCTCCCGCTTGGGATCCAGTGTGAATTTACCTCTGTAACCAACCGGGGAACTTGTGAACAGCCCTAACATGCAATTATGTGGCCCTTCTAAGGAGATCTGGAACCCCCTGAGTATTCAAGCTTGAACGGGTTTGGAGGAACATACAGGTAGAGCATCGTGCTCCGCACACCACCCTCATCCAATCCACTCCAGTCACTCCCAGCCTTCCACATTTCAGTATCAACCCAGTTGTGTTCAACAGGAGGGTCCAAGAAGTTTTTCTACTCATCTGAATACAAGCATTGGGATACTGTAGCCAGGGCTCATTGTGTCAAACCCTGGGGACCTCCTGAGAAGCAGGGACTCTGATTTCATCTTTCACCACCATTCCCAGGCTTTCTTATTTCCCAGCAGCTGGGAAAGAAGTAGATTTTTTCCCAAAATGGTGCATTGCTGCAGTCTGTTCCTATTGCAAAAGCAAAGAATTTGACTGTGATTTGCTCATTAATGAGCAATTAAGAGCCATGAGCTTTACAAAACATCTGCTCAAATTTACCCCTAGTTGAATACAAGTAGACTCAAGTAACTGATGATGCTAATAAAGAATATCTTAAAACTGTGACATTTAACGCTTCCTCGGAATTATGGGGCTCATCCTTCTTTGAGTCAAAGGTCTATGGCTGACTACCTAGACTTTTTTTCTTGTCAGAAGCCTAATTTAGGTGGCAATTAAAAAAAAGATAACTGGCAGTGTTGGCCAACTAGAAGTTAATACACTCCTCCTGATCAGCTGGAAAGCAACTCAAGATCTCCAAAAAGACCCCAACCCATCTCTTGCATATCCCTGCATTTTTTTCCATTTTCCAGTCCCAACATCATCAAATACACAAATAAAGCCTTACGTTGTGCATTCGTAACTCATTCATTCTTATTTCCCATTGTGAAAACGACTGTATTTTATGGGCAAGCAAACCATAAAAGCTCCTCTTGCTTTCTGGTTTTCTCCATCTTAAGTTAGATGAAGTTTACTACGACTAGCAAGAACAACAAAGGTATGCTTTACTTTGAGGATCAAAGGAAAAGACGGGTTCCATTAGCTGGATGCGCCCGGACCGGGACCTGCAGGATCAAGGGCACAGGAGGGGCAGGGGGGTGTATTGGAGAAAGATCTGAGTAACACACATTTACACACATCACATTTTTTTGTGTTAGATTGCTTCTTGACTGTTTCAACTTTACCTGTATCTCTGCACTCAGTTTTAAGCACTCCAGGAAGTGGTCTTAGAGGGGGGAAAGGCAGGTTTGTGCTCTGTATCGGGCAAATAGATCTTCAAATGCGGCTTTTATAGCTGGAGATTACATTTGGCAAATGCCATTTGGTCCATTCCTCCCCCCCCCCCCCAAGAGGTGGTACTCCAATGAGCAGGCCCTGGAGTGTTAACCTTGCATGACATTTAAAAAAACACGCTTCTGATCTTCTTGGTCAATATCACTTCAGAGGTGAAATTGTCTGGTAGTCTCAAAACCCCGACAAAACATGATGATGACAGCATCGTTTGGTATTCACCTGACATAGGAGAGATGTAAAAACTTTTACTTTTCTTGATGCCATAAAGCGGATGAAGGCCATAACAGTTGTGAGAGCTATAATGCAATCATCCGCCTGTTTCTAAGCCACACAGCAAAACTCAAATCTTGAATGGAGAAGAAGCTTTGAGGAAGGGGTTCCTAAACCATTCACACAGCCTCTGCTGTTTTTCCAGTCTGCATCCCTTAAAAAAATGTTGGCTACTCAAAGCCAAAGTTGGTGGTGAGCTGAGAATGGATTCCAACCTTTCATACGTTATGTCCCACCAAAGACCTCTGGTTCTCCTATGATAGACCTGCTCGTACTGAGAAGAATGTTTCTCTGTTTCCAGGCCTTACATTATTATATTTATCATAGATGGGAAGTTCTAAGGTCATGGAAAACTGAAACGGTTCTGTAAGGAGTAAACAGAACTTGGTTAAGAGTCAGAAACTGAAATCATACTGTTGTGTCTACATCTTATGAATGAGTGAGCAGCAAAAAAAACCTAGGATAATACCTGACAGGAAGTGACACATTTGCCAGTGAAAAGGGGGAAGAAGGGAATCAGAAGAAATAGTGAGTGTCCACTAATGGTTCAAAAAGTCATCAGTGGACAACCTATAGTGGGCATGATTGCTTGTGTTTTTATACGCTGTTGTTTCTCGTTTTTGACAACTCTATGAGTTAATGATCTCCAAAAGATTCTATCATCATCCTCCTTCACTGAATCAATTCTTTTTCCCCCTGCTAGATTCTATTTATCATTATTATCTTTTCCAGTGAGCCTCGTCTTGTTATGTCCAAAGCACAATTAATTTTTTTTAGCTTCTAGTTGAAGTTCAGGCTTTATTTGGTCTAGGACCCCTTGAGAAGGCATATCAGACATGCAAGTGGATCTGGGTGCCAAGGAATGTGAGATTCCTAATAATGGGTTATGAACATCTTGCATTCCATCTAGACCAGTGCTTCCAACCTTGCGTTCCCAGATGTCCTTGGACTACAACTCCCAGAAATCCTGGTTAACACAGCTAGTGATAAAGGCTTCTGGGAGCTTTAGTCCAAAAACATTTGGGAATCCAAGGTTGGGAACTAGACCTAGACTATCTTTCTGTCCAAACAGTGATATGTGTATTATTGTTCAAATGTACCTTTTCCAGTACTCTAAGACTAGCGTGCCCTCTGGTTGGTGAGATTACTGGAAGTGCCAACAGCATGGGGATTAGTACCACTGTGATTTACTGGTTTACTTAAACAGTTTCTTTTCATGATGGATCACAAGTTACTTTTGGGGGGACAGAACCTCCCTAAATCCGTCACAAGCTATGTTGAATGTACAGACTCCCTGTCACATAGATCAGATACACTATGTTAAAAATCATAATGCAAAAACACATTGGTCAGAATCCAATTACAGTACTTAGATCCACCAGTGTGAAGACCGATGGCATAAATTTCAGTAGCAAATTGGTACTGTTTAAGAAAACAAATTGCTTTAGAAACAGGCAGAATTGGTGCTTTTGAATTGTGGTGCTGGAGGAGGCTCTTGAGAGTCCCCTGGACTGCAAAGAGAACAAACCTATCCATTCTGAAGGAAATCAACCCCGAGTGCTCACTGGAAGGACAGATACTGAAGCTGAGGCTCCAATACTTTGGCCATCTCATGAGAAGAGGAGACTCTGATGTTGGAAAAGTGTGAAGGCAAGAGGAGAAGGGGATGGCAGAGGATGAGATGGCTGGACAGGGTCATCGAAGCGACCAACATGAATTTGACCGAACTCCGGGAGGCAGTGGAAGACAGGAGAGCCCGGCGTGCTCTGGTCCATGGGGTCACGAAGAGTCGGACACTACTTAATGACTAAACAACAACAAAAAAGAAAACAAAGCTTATAGTTCTTGTCATATGTCAAGTCATACAACTGGTGAGCAACTGGAGATGCAAGCACAAACATCTTAATAATAACAAAGATGTGTCGCGAAGTCAATTCTGACTTATGGCAACCCCTTTTCAGGGTTTTCCAGGTAGAGAATACTCAGAAGTGGCTTCCCCTTCCCTTCTTCTGGGGTTGCCCTGGGACTACCACACAGCTTGCCCAAGGCCACCCAGGCCGGATGCTACTTTTCTACTGCTGGTCCCCCCCCCCAACTGCTGTTTTGAAATTGTGATTTTTAGACTGACTTTCTGGCAGTATTCCTTTCTTTCTTTTTCCCCTGAAGCAACATGCTCCAGAGCCAGAATGAAATTCATTAAAACCCCCTGTCCTGTGTTTTTGTGTTTTGTTCTTTGTACCTGCAAGGTTGCATGGCTGGCAGGCATCAGTCGTTCATGTACACCACCCTGACTTAACAACAAGGAAGGATGAGCAACTCAAACGGTTCCAAAAAAAAAATGCAGCCCTAAAGCAAAATAAAGATTAAGTTTAGGCATTTTCAACGCAAACCCTGGTCATAGCTTTTGGGATTTCATCCATTCTGCAAAATACTCTTGGTTTTAAAACATGGGCCCTTTATTTGCCCAGATTATTATATGTTTGTGCACAGATATCACCAAAAACGTCTGCAGGCATAGAGTATCATCTGTACATGAGAATTGTTGATGTATTTCCAAATAATAATTTCCCCCACTATCACCGCCCTCCCTTTTTAGGGCAAATGCGTTTTCCTTCCCAATCTGCACATTAAATTCATTTAGCCCAGTGCATTTTAATAGACATTATTCATCTATTACCTTAATGAGCATGTGGTGAAAGCATATTACTAGCCCACATTAACAAAAGAATACTATATGTTATTGTGGCTCGTCCTCCATCTCCCTTCTTGCTTCTGAGCAAAGGATGGAGAGAGAGAGAGAGAGAGAAGCCAGCCCTGGGAGGTGGATAAGGGCTTTATTTCGTGTGACAACACTACATTAAGAATAAAACCTTCCACTTAAACACTTAAATGAAAGCATCGGGAAGCTAATTTCTCATTTGCAACCACATGATTTAAGTAGGAGCAGCTTTAATTTCCTTCGCATTTCCCCCATATTCAGCGTCAGCCCGCATTAGATTTGTCTGGCTCCAATCACAACACTTAAAGGTGCTTTCATTTTCTTTTTGATTGAATAATTGAAATTCCTCTCACTGCCTGCACTTTACTGGTGCACAAATTTTGTGTAAAGATAAATAATCTTTCTTTCGCTCCCTCCCTCTCTCCACCCCCCACCCCACTTTCCTTCCCTCTTCTTCTCCCCCTGCCCTGTCCATCCTCCCACTTCACCAATGCCAGTCTTGGGTTTATATCTTGAAAGCAGGCCAGATTGAGTTTATGGGTAGCTCATAAAATGAATCAGTACGCCATTCGCCTATTCCAGAGAAGAATATGGCTCCCATTAAGTGATTGTTTAGAGGAATTAAGAGTGCTCACCGTTTCTAATTTAGCTGTTGTGGTTGGGAAGTTGAAGGGAGAGCCACGAGTACAGCATGGGGGGGGAACCCCGGCAGACTCCCCTGCTTGTGCTTATGGGCCATTTGTTTCGGCTTCTTTCCATGCTTTGT
Organism: Pogona vitticeps; assembly: GCF_051106095.1. NCBI lineage: Eukaryota > Metazoa > Chordata > Lepidosauria > Squamata > Agamidae > Pogona > Pogona vitticeps. Next base: position 24,792,696 of record NC_135790.1, on the reverse strand, counting down.
TTGTTGTTTAGTTGTTAAGTCGTGTCCGACTCTTCGTGACCCCATGGACCAGAGCATGCCAGGCCCTCTTGTCTTCCACTGCTTCCTCCATGCTTAGCGCTCTCCATTAAGGCCCCCCTCCCGGCCTTGATTTTTATTTATTTATTTCAGATTTAAGTATTTGTTCCAAACAGGGTAACAACTTTGTAATATCGCATCCAAATAACTTGCCTTCCGACCAAACGTAAAGATACTATGGAGTCCATCAAAATAAAACATCAATATGCACTTCCAGTAATGGATTGCAGTGCACAAGTGCTTCCTTACAGCGTTAAGAGTTGCCTTTGGCATCTCCATCAGGTGCATTTCAGCCTCTTCAGCCATTTGTGCATTAAGTTCAAGGCACTTTTGAACATGCCTTCTTCAGATGATCGGATGTTGGGTTTTTAAATAAACAAACCACAACCACCTCAACTGAACTTTGAGCCACCTGAATCACATGGAGTTGAATGGCTATTCCATGTTTCTGCTCCACTTTTAATCGCATAGTGGCTTTCATGTCTCACTTCACTTTGTGTTCACAACATTCTTGCAAGGTAGCCGGGGGCGGGGGGAAGAAATGACTTCCTATAGGCCATCTGGAGATGGATTTGGACTCGGATCTTCCCAGCAACCCCGGGGACAGTTTCCTTTTCAAACAGGAAGTTAGGCATATCCAAAGGCTGCCATCTAGGCCTTCTCTCCAGGTGAACACAATTTAGGGGGCTGTATGCTCTGGTGCTTACAGGGTCATAGTGGCACTGTGGGTTAAACCACAGAAGCTTCTGTGCTGCAAGGTCAGAAGACCAACAGTCGTAAGATCTATTCCCCACAACGGAGTGAGCTCCCCTCGCTTGTCCCAGCTCCTGCCAACCTAGCAGTTTGAAAACATGTAAAAATGCAAGTAGAGAAATAGGTATCACCATGGTGGGAAGGTAACAGTATTCCATGTCTAGTCACAATGGCCACGTGACCAGGAGAAATAGTGAGCATCCACTAATGGTTCAAAAAGTCATCAGTGGACACCCCATCATGGGCGTGATTGGTTGTTGTTTTTTATATGGGAAAAACATCTGGAACCCAATCTTCATGAGGAACCATTGTGGAAGTTGGTTATGTTTAGCTTGGAGAAAATAAGATTGAGAGTTTATATGACAGCCATGCAGAACCTATGTCAGTGGCTCCCAACCTGAGGTCACCTAGTTGTTCTTGAACTGCAGTTCCCAGAAGCCTTCACTACCACCTGTGTTGGCTGGCGTTTCTGGGAGTTGCAGTCCAAGAACGCCTGAGTTGCCCAAGGTTGGAAACCACTGAACTTTGTCATGCGGAAAACAGAGCAAACTCATGTTCTGCCGCTTCAAAAGGCAGGATCCAAACTAAAGGGAAACATAAATTTGACTGGTATATCAAAGACAAGAACTGGTTGATAACAGAACAATGCGTCTCAGAAGTTGATAAGCCAACGGCTGTCCATGTGAATGGCCAGTTGTGAGGGATGCTTTGGCAGTGGATTTCTCTGGCTGTGAAGCCAGTGGGCAGGAGTTTTACTCCCCATCTTTGGGGAAAGCTGTGTAGCCTTGGGCAAGCTGCAGAGTACCAGAGTACCCCCCAGAAGATGGAGATGGTAATATACCTCTGAGTCCTCTATAAAACTCTGGAAAGAGTTACCATAAGTTGGAATCAACTTGATGGTGTGTAACGTTTTTTTTATCATGGTTGGCCAAGAAGTTTCCATGGATCTCTGTGTCCTTTTTCTAAGATGTCAACAATGGGGATCCTTTAAGCCATTCCCCCTTTGGCTGTTCCAAAGCCTCCTGGTGGTGCATACTTGGGAATATGGAATCAAAATGCCCTTGGTCTGTGTCTTAACTGGTGTGGGAATGAGTCAGTGGGTGGAGCTTGAGTTGCTGTCCTTCAAACATTGTTCAGTTCTAAACTATGTTCCTTACTAATTGCTAACCAGACATTCAGAATATGTACGATTTGCAACTTACATTGTACATTACCACATTCCCGTATACCTTCCCACCCAGGTTTGCACCAAATGACGGAAATCTCTGGAAATGGTAGCTGGGAGACATGGTAATATGGTTATGCACATAAAATTATAGTCTTTATTAAATTTTTTTTTGCCTGAAATGAGATCAGAAGGGAAAGTATGTTGATGGGAAGTGAACCAAACTACTTTAATTTAATGTGTGCCCAAAGGGGTCGATGTATCAAGGTTGTTCACAGCTTAGCTAACACTTGCAACTGCAATCAAAATAAAGCCATTTCAAATCTTTTAAAAGCTTTTTCTTTTTTTTTCCCCCTTCACCCCTCTTCCCTTCCTGCAACTCACTAAAAAAATATCCATTGCTGACAGATGCAAGCTATCAATAAGGAATTTAAAAACTCAGTATGAAAAGTGTAAGTGTGGAAGTCTTGATCAACATCTCAAATAGGATTTTACCCAGCAGGTACCGACTAGTTTATAGTAGTAATTGTAAAGGGCATTTTACATGGGAATCAATTAAATGAAAATCTTTTAAACCCTTTCTAAAAGGGACTTTTTAAAGTTAACAGGTGATTTTAATTGGAACCAGGGGAGCTGCCTCTTTTCCGACCCCCTTTCGGAAGCATTCAGTATGGGGACGAAAATCAATACATTTCCATCAGTGGCTGAACTCCCAGTGTTTTCGCAATCCAAATGCTGAAAACTTAACAAATACTATGAACCATGCTCTGTTTTATTGTTGTTGTTTTTTTTTGTGACATAACAGGAAATTAAATCTAAATGATGTGAGAGATGTAGACCACGGAACAACTTCCTCTAGATGCACTGAGGACTTGAACTGTTTTCAGAGCAGAAAGGAAGGGAGGGAGGGAGGGAGGGAGAGAGAGAGAGAGAGAGAGAGAGAGAGAGAGAGAGAGAGAGAGAGAGAGAGAGAGAGAAAGAAAGAAAGAAAGAAAGAAAGAAAGAAAGAAAGAAAGAAAGAAAGAAAGAAAGAAAGAAAGAAAGAAAGAAAGAAAGAAAGAAAGAAAAGGAAGGAAGGAAGGAAGGAAGGAAGGAAGGAAGGAAGGAAGGAAGGAAGGATGAAAGAAAGAAAGAAAGAAAGAAAGAAAGAAAGAAAGAAAGAAAGAAAGAAAGAAAGAAAGAAAGAAAGAAAGAAAGAAAGAAAGAAAGAAAGAAAGAAAGAAAAGGAAGGAAGGAAGAAAGAAAGAAAGACAGACAGACAGACAGACAGACAGAAAGAAAGAAAGAAAGAAAGAAAAGGAAGGAAGGATGAAAGAAAGAAAGAAAGAAAGAAAGAAAGAAAGAAAGAAAGAAAGAAAGAAAGAAAGAAAGAAAGAAAGAAAGAAAGAAAGAAAGAAAGAAAGAAAAGGAAGGAAGGATGAAAGAAAGAAAGAAAGAAAGAAAGAAAGAAAGAAAGAAAAGGAAGGAAGGAAGGAAGGATGAAAGAAAGAAAGAAAGAAAGAAAAGGAAGGATGAAAGAAAGAAAGAAAGAAAGAAAGAAAAGGAAGGAAGGATGAAAGAAAGAAAGAAAGAAAGAAAGAAAGAAAGAAAGAAAGAAAGAAAGAAAGAAAGAAAGAAAGAAAGAAAGAAAGAAAGAAAGAAAAGGAAGTCCAGTGAAAAGCTCATATATTTTCCAAGCATCATCAGTAGCCCCAAAAGCAAATATAATCCCTTTGAAGCTGTCCTTGTTTCTTGCAAACCACCTCTTCCAAATTTCCCTGGTTAGATATAAGCTGTCAAGTCAACTATCTTCATTCATCGCCAAACAGATGATGTGATGCCGGCAAATAGCGGCAAGTCACTGAATGCGACCAGGCAAGCATCTCTCCGCCAAGCACCCTGGACAAATGCCAACGAGAGCATCATTTTGCATATTCAGAGGATGCTTTCGCCATCGCAGGAGGCTTCTGTGCACTCCTCACAAGCCTCCTGTGATTCTACAGCTACCCAGCTGTGAGCTGACCTCTGGGCAGATCTCCAGTAACTGGCTCAGTATCCAGTGGCGAGACTCTGGCTTGAGCAACAGTGATCACCCGGAGGTAACTCCCCTTGTATTAACTGCACACTCACTGTGACTTTCAGAAAGTCCTGTAATATAATCGGCCAGCCTTGTGCATTTTTTCGTTATCTCTTTCGGTAAACAGCATCAAAAGAACCTGGGGACCTACAGCATATTTGAATCTCAGTTTCTACGTCCCCTAAATAGAGCTTAGAAGTTACTAGGCAGAAGTAATTATCTTTGCCTGTAACTGGTTACTCTTTGAAAATGAGTAATGTAATCACATAACTATTTATTTGTTTGCGGTACTTCTACCCCGCCTCCTTTTAAAAAAGGACCCAAAGCAGCTTGTATCATTAGAAGACACTATTTAACGCTAACAATGGTGAGCATACAAATACAAAAGGATCAAACAAACACCATGCAAAAACATTAGCAACACTAAAACAGATTCAAAGTAGTAATTTGAAAAGTTACTTATAGGAGGCATTTGAAGAGGCATTTTTCCAAGCTTTAATGGCATTGCCTTACCAATCCTAATGGGAAAGGGGAGTATTTTTTTTTTTTGGTTTTACCTTTCGTTCTTTTGTAAATATATCCAGAGGCAATATCAAAACTGACCATAAGAGGGAACCAGAGAGTATTTTTTCACATTTTTCTATAACAGGGATGGAATGAATACCTTATACTGTACTTCCCTTTTTTCCCCCTTGTCTTTTGCAAACCTAGTCCTTCTCAGAATATATCTTCGGATCTGTAGAAAACCAAACATTGCAATTAGAGTACGTAAAAGAGACAGGCCCTGGTTAATCCTGCTTACTCTAATTGCCCAGCTGACTCCGGGTAAAGCCATTTCTGAGATACGAAATGAACACAGACCAAGGAAATAAACATAATATCTATTTCATTGCTTACCTTGTAAATCCCTTTCCCCAAAAAATATTCACAGGAAAGTGTTATAATGCCAATTAAAAATGTGTTTGTGTGTGTGTGTGTAGAACCACACATATTACTGTGCATGTCTAGACATTCCATTTTGGAGTTTTGTCTGGTTCAGCCTCCTTCTCTATCCCCAGTGTGGTGTCCTCCAGTCGTGCCAGACACCAAGTCCCATCATCCTCAGGGCTATAATCCCAACAACACCCACTCGCAGCCATTTGCAATATGTTGTGAGTCTGTACGTTCACTTACACATTCACCTATATATGTCAATATTTACAGGAACAAGTTGATTTGACAAAAGCAAGGCCATGGGCTGGCAGGGAAGGGCTTCAGGTGATCTAAGCTGAGCTCATGCCCCCCCCCAAAAAAGGGCGGGCCTAAGACATTTCGCCACCTGATGGCAAAATGATGGTGGTCACCGTCCACTCAATGCAGTGACCTGGCAACTGAATCTTACTTCGGGGCTGGCAAAGAAGTGAGGGCATTCGTTCCTGAGGTGCAGAAGAGACCATCTAAGCTCACACAGTTTCTTCTCTCTCCAATGAGGGTGGAGGGGAGGTCAGGTGGACCAGCTGCCCAATGACAGTGCGGGCCATTTGGGGAAAATAATAAATCAGAATAAATCCATCTAGGGCCAACTCTTGACCACATGGTCCTTTGGGGTGGTGGTAATGGGGAGATCAAAACATCATGGTGGCTTGACCCACACCAACAATCCACTTCTAGGAACTTCTGTAATATTAGTGGGTCTTAATTGCCCATTCAAAATCAAACCACTTAAAAATACTTTGTACAACAACTGGGATTTAAGGCAACATACTGTTTCTGGGGAAAAATAATCCTCCCATCCCCTAGCAATTGTGAGGATCATAGCTATGCTCAGAAAGAAGAGGAGAACCTACGGGTCATGGCAGACAATGTCTGTGCTGCTGCTAATGAAGAAGTTCCAGTGCTATGACCCCACTGAATCCTGGTTCCACTACACCACTGTCGGGGAGGCTAAGGTTTAAATCTCCATCCAGCCATAAAGCCCACCAGGCGATCTTAGGTGGGAACTTACAGCCTTTGAGATGTTATGAGAGTACAACTCTCAACAGTGCTCAAGAGACCAGCCAGTAGTGATGGCTGATGGGACAATGTGCTCCAAGAACATCTGGACCCACAATTTGTGTGTCCTTGCTGTGGACACGTTGTTGCCTCCCATAACAAAAGGAGACTCTTTGTATGTCAAAACAAGAGCCAATTAATGGAATCTAATTTTAAGGGAGAAATTCTAATGTTTCTTCAGCACATTTTTTGAGTCTGGTGAAATAACATAAATGGATGGTATGAACATATGGATTTGCAATATCCATAGGTTCAAGTACCCACATTACAGTGGGTTTCCCACAAAAGATGTGGGGGGGGGGAGGAGATGCAAGTGCAAAGCTAGAAACACAAGGCATCACCATAAAGATTATTCTCCATCAATAACAGGTAACTCATGAGGGCCCCCGGCATTCTGTCTGAGCCCAGCTATTCACTTGCTCTAGTTAGAGCAAAGCTAGCAAACATCAGCTATGTCTCCTCCTAACATTTTCCAATGGGCCTTAGAGAGATTCTTTACAACCTAAAAGACGCAGCATGAAAGGAAAGTGGGAGGAGGAGGGGAGAGGAAAACAAGGGGAGACGCCCTGCTCTGAAAGTTCGTTTCTTCTCAGAATAACAACCTGTCGGAATAGAAAGGTTTCAGGGAGAGACCGAAATCTTGTTGCTAACCCTTCCGTGTGAGCGAGCGAACCAGCCAAATTATGACAGGGGATCTGTTGGGACTAGATGGCCGTTTGGGGAGCAGAGGTGTCAAGCAGGCAAGAGATGTTGGTTAAAGCCTCCGAGGGGGACCTGGATTCTTTTAAAGTGATGTTTGCAGGAGCTAAACTTCGTGTGCCTCGATGCAGAATACATGCTCTGCCCTTGAACCGCGATCCTTTGCCCAGGAAAGTGGACTTCCCTGACTCCTGGAATAATATTAAAGCATCAAAGCAAGGCTATGCACAAACGTGCCCTCCAGCTTCTCTGTTCAGACGGGCGCCTTCCGCTGTCTGCTCCCCTCTCCTCCCCCAAACCCTGGACCTCCCGGTTCCATATTCAGCGAGGGACCATGTTTTCGCTCTTGGGATTGCGCCATGCCTCGGCGACATGCTAAGTGATTAGGACTTGGTGCGTAAGAGTACAGCCCTATCAGCGAGTAAGTGCTTGGCGTTTTGTTTTGTTTATTTATTTATTTCCCTCCACCTTCTTCTCCACGCCTTCGACAATCTAGACAAATAGGCTTTTAAATTAGGAAGTGATTTGGAATATAAGTGAGTGCATTTAAGCTGATAAGAGATGGAAAGACCCTAATGGCGGAAATATTTGTCGCCTCACAAATAAACGGAGTGTATCAGGAGCCACTAATATAACTAATTTTGACCAACTCCTCGGCTGCTCTGTGGTAAAAAAATGAGGTCAGTGCAGGTTGAGGAAACGGAAAATGAGCATCTGTCGGAAGGCGGTGGAGAATACTGATAGACGAGTCTACCAAACTACATTACCTACTGGGGAGAAGAAGAAAAAAACAGAAGCAGAAGAGGAACCAGGTTGTTAAAATTAGGGCTCAGCCTTTCCAGAGGTGTCCAGGGTTTTAAAAAACATCAAGGTGAAAATGAAGACACCGGCTTTCGCACAAAGTTGGAATACAAATGAAGCTCTTTTCATCGGAACGGGCTGCGCTGTGCCGTGTCCGTTTGTGGCACATTATTTTCTGGATGACTTTTTTTAAAAATTTAAGGGAAAGGAAAAGACTTTGGTTCGGTCCAGGATGTAAATTCATTCATGATTAACTTCATTAGCTTGTATGTTTCGGTCATCCTTGATTAGCTCCTTCTTTGCTTTGGCCGAGTTTCCCTGGAAGAAATAACAAGTGTTTTATTTTTATTTTTCCTTTGCTCTTGTTTTTGATCAGCTCTTTGGCTTCAGAGAAAGTTGAGGATGTAAATTCTTTCAATGCAACTGCAAGTTCTCAAAAGCAACTGTTGAATGAGGTGGAGAAACCCATGACTGAGGTTTCAGAGGTTAGCTGGATAGCTCAGTGTGTTAGGTATTTGAATGTGGAAGTCACAGGTTGAGAGTTCAGGTCCCCAATGGGTCTCCCCAGGAGAAAAGCCAGCCTGGGTGGCCTTGGGCCAGCTGCACTGTCCCAGGTCATCCCCAGAAGAAGGGAATGGGAAACTATCTCTCTGAGTACCGAGAAAACCCTGAAAAGGGTTGTCATAAGTCAGAATGGGCTTGACGGCACACAATTATAGTTATTAAAACGGGCCCACCAGAACCAAAGGGGCCTATTCGCAGAATATCTTAAGACCAACCAATACACACCCCTGGACACATCCAGAAAGACTCTCAGACCACAGGCACACACTTCCAGGAGGGGAGGAAGCAAATCATCTCAGGAAGAAGAACAAAACAGGTAGGAGATTGGATAAGAGTTGCAGGAGTAGAAGACAAAGAAGGTCTGAGAAATAGAAGAAAGCTGTGAACCTTAGGAAATGTGTAAAATGTCACACGGGGCCCTATGGCCCAATATCGCTGCATGTTGGCAGAGAGTGGATTAGACCCACAAAGACAAAACACACCTGTGTAGAGAAAGCAGCAACAAAGAGTGGAGCCAAAAGGCTATCCAAGGCAAGAGGTTGTCTGTCCCACCGTACTTTCATACTAGCTTTGCTCTGGCTATTGAAAAACTTCCATGGGAGGGGGAAAAAAAACTAGTATCTTGATTGAGTCCCCACTGAACATAATTACACTTTCAAATACATTAAAAGAGGAGAAAAGATAGATTTTATAGGTTACAATGTTGTGATGAGATTTAAGCATGGAAAAGGAGTAAAGAAAGATAACGGATTGGCGTGATTGTGCGTAGCACAGGAACTGAATGGAATGCATTGCGCTTTGCTGGAAACGCCTTAGGGCATATTGTGACAACCCTGAGGCTTATGTTGAACCCACCATGTTGCGGTTGCTTCTTCCCCTCTCCGTGACTATCCTCTGCCATTGAAAAACACGCTTTTCAAGAGGGGCTAAGCAACCAACGTTTGGCCCACTCTCAGTTTTGTAGGGTTAAGTTCCCATCTGAAGGAAGGAAAACTCGTTTCATCCCCTTCTGCAGAGGGATGGCAGGCTTCATATTTGATAACCATTAAGCCGCTTAATGAAATAATTATAATTCAGGCTCCTGGGCCCCCAAGCGATCGATAGCCATGAGCTCCGAAGCCACCGCACACTCTGAGTTGATGGCGTTCGTACAGTCCTCCGCAGCGGGCAGGCCATCGGCCCGCAAATGCAATTGATGCTAAAGTTGCATTAAAACATTCGCATCAAGGGCAATCGTAGATTAAAGGCTACCAAGGCACCGCAGTTTGCCAGTCAATATTCTCTATTTGCCGCATCAACCCACCCTGGCTCGACTCTTCCCCCTTCCCTCCCCAGCATCCCCTCCCCTCCCGCACACTCTTCGTACCCGTCCATTTCCCGTTCAATGGGCAGCCAAGTCAAAGGCACATTAATGCATGCTCACAAAAGCTGTGTGCATGGCATTATCGCTTCGCTCGCTTTCAAATTACACCAACTCCGGGGTAGCTTGTGACTTGTTAGCGCGACACGCGATTTGTTGCTAGCCGACGTTCATATTTCGCTTCTAAAAGATTTCATCAGATATTTGATGACAGAAATAAACTGCTGCCCCGGGGGAAATCACTTGGAATAATAGAATTAGGTATTGTTGGAAAATCAATCGGGAGTGAGTGCCTGGAAAGGAAGCAAGGAACTGTTTTTTCCCCCTCCCGTGTAGCCTTCTGAGTAGTCGTTTGCCTGCTAATTAAAGGGCTTATTATTAATAAATCATACTTGAGCAGCAGAAATTAGAAATCAACCTCTCGTCTCTCTCAAGGGTAGAGAAAAATTGATCTGTCCTCTGAAGGAGGGGAAGGAAAAATACAATCAGTGAAAAACATCTTAGCCTCCAATATTTTTATATGAAATAGGAGATTACTGTGCAACTGGACTTTGATGGACTGTGCACCTTTTTGTTTTTAGCATCATCATTTGACAAATTTTCCCATCTTCTTCTCGGCTGTCTGCAACCCACAGTGGAATTATCCTGCCTTTTCGTATTAAAAAAAAAACACTAGTTAGATGTTCAGAGGTGCTGCTGAAGTTGTTGACAATGGAGTATCAAGAGGAAGCCCGCCATGTGTTGGTTTGGGGATCTGAAGGGATGCACCGAGGCGCTTGGAAGCTCCTGTTTTTCAGATCAGTGTTCCAAAAAGGGCTGGATTTCTTAGATCTTTCGGGGGCAGGTGAATGTACTGCAAAAAGCAGCCATTTGGGGGGAAAAGAAGAAGGAAGGGCAATATTTCACTGCACCTCTGAAGCAAAAAGACATTTCAGATGATGTAACTTGGGTTTTTTCATTTTACAAAGCCGACAATGTCTCATAGGAGCCAGCAAAAGTACTCAGTTTGGGAGATATACAGTATTTTTATTTCTTTGTTAGCTTGATGTCCCATTTTTCTTTTAATGAGCTTAAAGGTACCAGACCTCTCTCCCCTTCTTCCGAAGTTACTGTATTGTCACAACCACCTTATGAGGTAGGCTACACGTGATTAGCCCAAGAACACCCACTGGGGATTTGAACCCCAGCTCTCCGGAGTTCTTAGCACAATCCCCAGACCAATGTTAACACATCCAGATACATATTTGCTGGATAGCTCAGTTACTTAGAGGCTGGGAGTTTGATGCCCCACTTCGCTTCCTGGGGGAAGAAGCCAATAACCTCGAGCAAGCGCCGCAGTTCAAGAGCGCCCCCAGAAGAAGGGAATGGGAAACCACTTGTGAGAATTTTATACCTAGAAAAGTCCTGGAAAGGGTTGCCATGAGTTGGAATTGACTTGACAGCACATGATCATCATCATCACCATCATGCCAGGCTTCTGCACGGAGCAAGTGGCCCCGTCACCCTTCTCCATGATAACGAATTATCCTGTGAAGGGCTTGCATATCCTTTTGATTTGCAATGTTCCAACACTGCATTGCTCTGCATCTAATCAATGGGAATAAGGGGAGTCCCAATTATATAGTCACAAAGCTCCCCTGGGGTCAAGCCCACTCTCTTTCAGAATAACCTACACCCCGAGATCCGGGAGGTGGTGGGTGCGGAATTTTATAGACTACAGTTTCCTGAATGCTTGACCCAGGAAAGTTAAAAAACAACAAAAACACACACACCCAAATTCAGCCGTACTCCAAATATAAAATAACTCTAGCCCAGTTTGAGCTCAAAGGAGACAGAACGGAATGCAAGCAAAATAACAACAACAATAATAACCCTGCCATTATTTTAATTTTTAAGTTTTTGTAATTGGTTGTGTGTGAGCCCATCTCTGCTATGAATTGCCTCAAACTGCTTTCTTGAAAGAGTCAGGATGCATCTCTGACCTATGTAAACTGGTTTAATTCTTCCTGCAGAATCCTAGAAATCGTGCAGCATTGGGAATCTTTAGGATATGCGGGTTGGGAACTGGGGGGGGGGGAGACGATGACCCATGAAAAGCAAACGGAACAGTAGTAGCTTTGTCCTGTAGATCAGAACCGCCTTCTTAAGCCTCCGTACCTATTCCCTGAGATTATAATTCAGTATTGCTTTGTGGCAGCAATTAAGGGATCAGATCGCTCAGGGATTTGGGCATCTGGCTGCAGACCCAGAGGTCGGGATCCCCCACTGAGCCTTTTTTTTTGTCAAGGGTTGGACTCAGTGGTGTATAGGTTCCCTTCCAGCTCTGCCGGTCTAAGGTACATTTCTATCCGTCGTTTTGCGCACTTCGTAAACTGAGCCTCTGGTTGTTCTTTTTGCCAAGGACAGGTTGTTCAAAAGCAAGAGACAAAATTGCTGAAATTCTTTGCCCCCAAGGATAACAGCATTTTATCACCCTTGTCTCTTTCCACGACACATTCAGGGCTCCGGGGAAGCTCAACAAGTCCCATTCTCCTTCAGCTGCTTTTGATTCTGCTCACCCCAATTGCAGGAGAGTTTCCCACTTATAGGTTTTTTTTCCCCCACCCTCTCCGTACTTCCCCAAATCTTGGGGTATCCGTGAGCCTGCTAAATGACTCCTTTAATGGTACACAGATGATGGCCTTCCTGGGAACCAACACACAGAGAAGTTAGCATAGTCAGTCACTAAAGCAGGCCTGAATCAAGACAAGCTACAGCGTAAGATGTAATTTCCCTTTTGCCTCCTCCTGAGCCATTTCGCTTGGCGGCGGCTGTGCCTGTAATCTGAAATTAATGGCCATAATCCTAATACAGGCAAGGAAGGAGAAAGCAACGGCAAGGTGGAGAGGCAAAAAACAACACCCCCCCCCCAAAAAAAAACCCTGGTGGCTGCTCTGCCCTGGTTGTATAAGACAAAAGGGAGAAAGTCCTTCTCAATTTGCTCATTGTTCAGAGATCGGAGAAGATTATCGCATGCAAGTCAAGAAGGATCTAAACGGCTTTATGTTGCAACCCGAGGCGCCCAGCTGGCATTATCCCTTGTGAACAGGAGGGGAGGCTGGGATGGATGGCAAAGTGGCTTGGAATTAGAAATCCAGGAGATTTTTTTTGCCATCAGATGGGATCCAATAGCTTCTTGACCCGATGATAAGCAAGGAATTACCTTCTGGCCCTCTCTAATCATGCCTTAATTGAAGCCTCTGCTACCAAGGGCAAGCTCTTCTGGTGGAGGAAAGGAAGACAGGGAGAGGATAATTGGTGAGGCAGGAGGCAGCTGCACTTCTGTGGCGCCGCCCGCCAAGACCTCTCCCAATTTTTAGGGCCACTTCATGCTTTTATTGACTTACCTCTTCGCGCCTTCCCATCACCGCCGACTCTCTATTTGCAGAAAACAAGGCTTAATGGTTTAAAATGTCGGGAGCTGAGAAAAATCCAGGCGGACCCCCACCGAACCAGGACAGTCACTCTGGCCTACCGCACATGGATGTTGTAACAGGAGAAGTGTTGAAAACCACAGACAGACAGAACACTGAGCAAACTGAGATATAACCTTTATTCTTTTTTTCCATCTATTCTTTTCTGTAGATGGATTGTCGTACCTCACCGCTGTAAATGCGTTTGGGGGTTGCTTTTATTTTTTTGTACGATATTTTGTTTGGTCTTTGTTAGTATTTGTATATGCACTGTTCCTAGCTTCTCTGTTACCTTTAACGATGTAAAGCCACCTTGGTTCTTTTTTAAGGTGGGGCAAATCTTTCAAACAGATAAATCACTTAAAAATTGCACAGTAAAATAAGGGGGAGCTGGATGGCTAAGTCGTTTTAAGTGTATGACTGGAGAGCCAGAAGTTGGGAGTTTGATTCCCCACTGAGCCTCTGGGGAGAAGAGCCAGCCTGGGTGGCCTTGGGCCAGCTGCACAGCAGTCCCAGGGATACCCCCAGAAGAAGGGGATGCTCAAACATTTCTGAGTACAGTGGTGCCTCGCTAGACTATGATAATCCGTTCCACTGAAATTGCTATTTAGCAAAATCGTTGTCTAGCGAAAAGCATTTCCCCACTGGAATGAATTGAAACCTGTTTAATGCGTTCCAATGGGGAAGAATCGTTGTTGTCTAGCGAAGATCGGCCATAGGAAATCTGCTTTACAAACCGCCGCTCAGCTGTTTAAATCGCTGTCTTGCAAAGCTTAGGTCCCGAAAACACCCGTTTTGCGAGCGTGGAGGGAGCTGTCAAAATCGTTGTCTAGCGAAAATCGGTTTGCGAAGCAGGGACCAAACATTGTCCAGCGAAATTCCCATAGGAATCAGTTTTGCGAATCGCTATAGCAATCACAAAAAATCAATGTCTAGCGAAAAAACTGTCATGCGGGCTGTCTAGTGAGGCACCACTATACTCTCCATCTAGCAAACCCTGAAAAGGGTTGCCAGAAGTCAGAATTGGCTTGAGAGCACACACATGTAGTCATAAAAAAATTAGAACCAAGTGTTCTTGGGGTGCTCTTTGCCAGATCAACTCTTCCCATGACAATTACTGGCTTTGGATGTCCCATCTTGTCATTTTATTTCACTCTGGCCTACCGCACAAGTGAGTGGTAATTCCTGCCACAACAGGTGCAAGAAATATTGCCAGATGAAGCTGCCCTTATTTATTATTATTTAAGGTATTTATTCCCCACCTTTCCCAAGGTGGCTTATAATAGGAAAACAAACAATATTAAAAGGTAAAAATTAACAAAAAATAATAAATGCCAGAACAGGAACACAGTTTTGGCAATGGCATGACTTGAATGGTGTGTCGGTTTGAGCCCTGGTAAATTTAAAATGCCCAAAAATTACTAGCTGCTGACATCTGGTGGAGAAAACAAGCGTTTTGCTTCCAAGTGCACCCACCTTATCCCCACCGGGGTAACTCTCCAAATATGCCGAGCACCTGTATTTTTGCCCAATTTACTGGTTCTACGAAGAAATCAGGACACGGACACCATATTTACAAGCCCCAAATTCTTTGGTTAAAAGAATAACTGCCTCTGAAAAGCAGTCCAATGCCATTTTAAAAGTTGGCAAAATCGACTAGTTACTGTATTAGCTTGCTAGAATTTATAAGACTGACTACATGCGGACCTCATCTGGACATGCCAGGGTACTCTGTAAATTCCAGATGAACCACAGTACTGAAATTGTTGGCTGTTACCAACAATTATCTAAATTGGACTAAGCTAAACCAATGTTAAACTGCTAAGCTGAAAATTTGTAGTTTTGGCAAAAATTACACAGCAATTCTGTTGGAATTCTATAGTAATGCTGTTGGGCTCACTCAAAATCAGAAAAAATACTCTTTCAAGATTATTTTTCTGGTTTTGGGTGGGCCAACCCCCTGCCTCAAAAAATCTTTTGTTCATGATTTGCAGGTTTTATGAAAAAATCTCTAGTTAGAAGCCTTAAGATTAGGGAGCCGTATGTTACATTTAATAGTTGACATTTAATGGTTATTTCCACTCCTCAGGATTTAAGTTCTAGGAACACTTCTGATGCTGAAATTCCATTGCAGCTTAACATTACATGGGCTAATTTAAACAAGGATTCGCTTGTTGTGTATTCTACCTGGAAAACTTGGAAAAGTCAGAACTGACTTGACAGCAGTTATTACAGTATACAGTATAAGTTTTGACGAGTTTCAGTTTTCCCACAATATTCAACAGGCTACCTTAAAACAGTGTTGCTGCACTGACAAAAAAAGGTGCATTTGCTCTAGTGCACAATTTTGATGGCTAACAGGAAATACAAATACGGAACTACCTGGGCAATTCCAGCCACATGTTCTGAAACATTGAAGAGCTCAGCTCTTGTGTAATCAAAAAAATAGTGGAAATTTTAAGTACCTTATGGGTCAAGTGAGCTTCAGTTGATTGCCAAACGCTGTAAGGTTTGGCTATGAGCATTTTATTTGGTTGTAGGGTTGGTCTTTGCTGTTTCAAGGGGCTAAAACAGCCACGTACAAAGATGGTAGATACAATTCAGTAGGATTTTTATGGTTGCATCGCTCATGTACACCAAAGGAACACACTGGCATGGGCTCTACAGATGCTTCTGTACCACAACGTATCATATCCAAAATACTAAGGCTCTTTTGCTAATTCTACCAGCCTAGCAATTCAGACTGCACAACATCCAAGATTGCAGGCCAACCTAGAACCCTAAACTGCAATGGTCAATTAGATTCACTGGCTGAATTAATAATTTTATAGATTTAGACCCACTGGCTGAAATCTGAACTAGAATAGAGCTACTGAATCTATTGACACTTAAAAGGCATGGACTTGCCAAATCCTATTTCAATGGGCCTACTCTACCTATGCCTGGGTGGGGAAGGGGAATAGGGCTTCTACATTATTTTTTCTGCAGTTTGGGGTTGGGAATGTTTGAGTAATGTTTGAGTAATCTGGTGAGAAAGGCCAGATTACTCATAAACCTGTTTAAACTTGCTTGTGCAATGCCATAGGAATCGTGCCCCTAGTTATGACTACTAGATTTTAACTAGACTCCCGTATTACAAACAGCTACATTTCAGATCTACACAGCTGTCAAAACATAAAGTCCCTGTTAATAAGGGGGGCCCTTTCCTGGTCACAAAAGCTACTTCCCTTTGTGAAACTTCAGTGTTTCCCTCCCCCCTAATTGCATCTGGCTACTAAATGAGTGTCGAACTGGCAACATGGCCTGCTCTACAAATATTCCTCTCAAAGAAAACCTTGGACCTCTAGCAAATGTGAAGACTGGGCTCTCCCCTAGAAGTTGTGCCTCATGACATAAATCAAAACACAGGAACTCTTGTTTATGTTGCCAATTAAATAAATCTTGTTTATTGGGACTCAAGTTGCAATTCTGTATATTTGTTTTTTACAGTACTGGTAAAGTGCAATGTTTGCCCTTCCCCTCCCTGTGGTCGTTTAAAAGTATCAAGAATGCCCTTGTAAAATTAGTTTGAGTCCTTCAAGTTCTGAAGTTGAATTCTGGGAATGTCGTTTCTGGAGCGCTTTAATCGACCTCCTCAATCGTTGGTCCAGAAGATGCTCCTCCAGAGGGGGGTGCTCCGCCACCAGGGAAGCCACCTGGCATGCCTCCAGGCATCCCACCAGCACTCTGGTACAGCTTGGTTATAATAGGGTTGCAGACCTTCTCCAGCTCCTTCTGCTGATGCTCAAATTCTTCCTTCTCGGCAGTCTGCAAATAGGGCAAACAGAAACAATTATATCTTGAAAGGATACCTAGCTAAAAATCACGGAGTATAACTTAGCCATCATTAGAGAGATGTGAACTGTGTATAGACTAAAAGAAAAATGTAAGATGCTGGGATTCCAAATTTTCTCCTCTGGGAGTGCAGTACCAAGATCAAATAAAGGATCACAAGTTCTGCAACTGTTTCAAAGTGCAAATCATTTGTTTACTTTGGTGTTAAGAATCTGCCAACCATCATCATCAGAAAGAAGCTGCAGCACAAGGACTAGAGGATTTGCAAGATTACAGGGTCGCTCAGACATCCAAGGAAGGTACTTTAGCCAACACAGGTCTCTCAACCTCTGGTGGAAACTACGAATGGTTTTGGAATCATCTTCATCATTGCAACCCAAGTGAATAAATCTCAGTTTTATCTGTTTTATCACCCACTGATAGACTAAGGCACTGACATTTTATACTGCGGTAATCGGCCCAACATAATCCTTGTCAGCCTTTATTCAGGCTACCTTGTAGCAAGCACCAAAAGCAGAACTTTGAAATCTAATTATTTGGTCGCTATAAAAAAAAAATCAACAATAGCATTTTAAATGCAACATCACACGTTATCCAGTTTGATTACAAACCTGGTTCTTATCCAGCCAGTTGATAATCTCATTGCATTTGTCCAAAATCTTCTGCTTGTCATCATCACTTATCTTGCCTTGAAGTTTCTCGTCTTCTACAGTTGCCTTCATATTGAAAGCATAAGATTCTAGGGAATTCTTAGAAGACACCTTGTCACGCTGCTTCTCATCTTCTGCCTTGTATTTTTCAGCTTCCTGGACCATACGCTCAATGTCTTCCTTACTCAGACGACCTTAAAAACAAAACAAAGACATAGCTTCGTTTTTGATTCTTCAAACATTATACAACGCTAGCTAAGGTAAAATAAGCGTGAAGTACCACTGCTGTGATCCCATTCAGAACAAGGAACTTGGAAGGCAAAGGGAGACATAACAAAACCTAAGCTTCTTAAGCTTATGATGCAGTTTATTTAACATTGCCTAAAAACATTTAATTAAAAAAAGTACACAAGTGAAAACAAAAAAAATGTGGTGGTACCTTTAAAAAAAAGTTGCATCTTTAAGGTACCACATTTTTTGCCTTTATTTTCACTTTTAATGCTTGCACAGACTACGTGAAAACTTAATGCACTGCATATATACTTTCCTGCTAGAAACAGCCATCAACCATCTGTACGTACCTTTATCATTTGTGATTGTGATCTTGTTCTCCTTGCCGGTACTCTTATCCACAGCAGACACATTGAGGATACCATTGGCATCAATATCAAATGTTACTTCGATCTGAGGAACCCCCCTGGGAGCTGGAGGAATGCCAGTTAATTCAAACTTGCCCAGCAAGTTATTGTCCTTGGTCATGGCTCTCTCCCCTTCATAAACCTAGAACAGAAAATCAAGAGTAACATTGAGCGTATTGTTCATGCAAACAGGACCACTTCGGCTCTATCTATGGAGCATCTAGGCAACTTTGAAAGACAAGACACTCAACTGTAGGCGGTCGCTCAGACATCCAAGGAAGGTACTTTAGCCAACACAGGTCTCTCAACCTCTGGTGGAAACTACGAATGGTTTTGGAGTCATCTTCATCATTGCAACCAAACATGAGCCCATTTGCTATGGTCCTGGCAAGTACCGACCATAGTACAGGCTTTTTAAAAACATGCCTCGTCTTACAAGGTTTGCTAATACGCTCTGTATCAGTATCAGAAAATTAAGCACCAACACTGTCAGTGTCCCAATCCTTCCAAACTCAATGAAATGTTTAAACCTCTCCATACCTGAATCAGCACACCTGGCTGATTGTCAGAGTAAGTCGTGAAGGTCTGAGTCTGCTTTGTGGGGATGGTTGTATTGCGTTTGATCAGGACAGTCATGACCCCACCTGCTGTTTCAATGCCCAGAGACAAGGGAGTGACATCTAGCAATAACAAGTCCTGGACGTTTTCAGATTTGTCCCCGGAAAGAATTGCAGCTTGAACAGCTAAAAACAGAACAAGAGAGAAGCTGTTAAGTCATTCACACAAATAAAAAATGTCCGGCAGCTACATCTGTAAACACAGTGCACAAGTCACTCAGTTGAAACAGTACCATGAACCTACAATTGCTTCACAGGTGCGAAAATAGTAATTGTAATTACCTGCTCCATAAGCTACAGCTTCATCAGGATTGATACTCTTGTTGAGTTCTTTGCCATTGAAGAAGTCCTGAAGAAGCTTCTGGATTTTGGGGATTCGGGTGGACCCGCCAACCAGGACAATGTCATGTACCTGAGATTTATCGAGCTTCGCATCCCGCAGGGCTTTCTCCACGGGATCCAGAGTGCCACGGAACAAGTCAGCATTCAGCTCTTCAAAGCGAGCTCTAGTAATTGAGGTATAGAAGTCAATGCCCTCGTACAGGGAATCAATTTCAATACTGGCCTGAGTGCTGGAGGAAAGGGTACGCTTCGCACGCTCACAGGCAGTGCGGAGCCGACGGACGGCTCGCTTGTTCTCACTGATGTCCTTCTTGTGTTTGCGTTTGAACTCGGCGATGAAATGGTTGACCATTCGATTGTCAAAGTCCTCGCCACCCAAGTGGGTGTCCCCGGCCGTTGACTTGACTTCAAAGATGCCATCTTCAATGGTGAGGATGGAGACGTCAAAGGTGCCGCCGCCAAGGTCAAAGATCAACACATTTCTCTCTGCACCAACCTGGGGGGACACAAACACCAACCCATTTAGATCAAGAGAAAAAATCTTTTCAGTACCAGAAATCTGCTTCTGACTGCAATGCCATTTCCTACTCACTTTTTTGTCCAGTCCATAAGCAATAGCAGCTGCGGTTGGCTCATTAATGATTCGGAGTACATTGAGGCCAGCAATGGTTCCAGCATCCTTTGTCGCCTGGCGTTGGGAGTCATTGAAATAAGCTGGGACTGTAACCACAGCATTAGTAACTGTCTGCAAAAACCAGAGGTGGGAGAAGCATTACTTATCACACCCTCATCACTAGTCTCCAAGTAGAATGTCAGCTTCAACTACCCCAAAACTCTCACCTTTCCCAAGTACGCCTCCGCTATCTCCTTCATTTTGGTTAGCACCATAGAGGATATCTCCTCAGGATAAAAGCTCTTTGTTTCTGCTTTGTACTCCACCTGGACTTTTGGCCTACCAGCATCATTCACAACAGTGAAAGGCCAGTGCTTCATATCAGACTGGACAACAGCATCATCAAATCTGCGACCAATCAGGCGCTTTGCATCTATAAATAGATATAAAGTAACTATTAACATACAAAGCCCCTTGAGATACAGAAAGACTCAAAAGTAACCTCATAACAGAAACTCCTACTTCTATCAAGGGGACTAAAACAAATTGTAGCTCTAAAGAAGTGCAAGGCCCCATACTGGCCAAGAGAGAATTACACAATTCTGTCTTTTATCTCAGGTCTGCACCAATTTATCAGCACTTTGCAGTTTCCCACCACTCTAGTATTCTTCCTATTCCTTCCCTCTCGCAACTTGGGCTGAAGAGAAAATGGAGGACCCTCCATGAAGTATAGATTTACTGCAAAGTTAAGGTACAATCAACTACAAATTACTTCATGCTCTTATTAAGAGAAATGGTGACATCACTGTTCTTACTATACCACAATTACACAATATTCTCCCTCTTCCAGTATTTTCTGAAGTTTTCGTATTATAAAAAACTACACTTAAAACTTTCCACCCTCCTCAAATTTGACTATTGAGACCCCAATTTCTCAGAAAACGGAGGCATTCTTACCAAAGACCGTGTTTGTGGGGTTCATGGCCACTTGGTTCTTTGCAGCATCTCCAATAAGCCTCTCTGTGTCTGTAAAGGCAACGTAGCTTGGCGTGGTCCTGTTACCCTGATCATTGGCAATGATTTCCACCTTCCCATGCTGGAAAACACCCACACAGGAGTAGGTAGTGCCAAGATCAATGCCAACAGATGGTCCCTTAGACATTGTTGCTGAAAAAAAATAGAGAAATCTTATTACAGGAATCAGGAAAATATAGGCCATCCCTCCATGTACAGTCTTTCCTTCAGTTCAGTCTTTGCCTTATAGTAAAGCATCAATTTTTAAAGAGGTTTTAAAATTAATCTTGTAACTAGACACAATGAGCAAAAGAAAAATACAACCATGATTTATTGAAAGTATTTTCAACCTGCCTTTCTTTTTTAGTCTTTGTTCATGGTTTTAAAGACTGTCTTTTAAACCCTCCCTGTTTTCAAGTTTCAACCTTGTCTTTCACTGTTGTGTAAGCTGCCTTGGGTCCTTTTCAAGGAGGAAGGAAGGCAAGGTAAAAATATTTCAAATAAATAAATGAAATTAAAGAGGAAGTCTTCTCAGGCTGGGAGGGGTCTAGAGGATGCTTTTCAAATCCTAGCCGCCCCCCTCTTTGAACTGCTCCATAGGGGCCACCACAAGTCAAATGCCCTCCAGAGAACATCCTCCTCCCAGAGGCCGGATGCCCTGACTCACCGATGCCTGCTTAAACCCTAACCCCCCAACCCCTCCGGAAGCCCGGATGCCGGTTCCGCCTCTCCAAGAGCAGAACGACCTTGAAAAGCGACCACGTGGCCTGGCCCGGCGGCGGCCGCCCCACGTGAGGCGCCGCGAGCCAAAGGGGGGGCGGGGCGTGGAAAAAGGGCCACATTTTCTTCCCCCATTGGCTCCTTCCCGCACGGAGCCGGGCCGCAAGGGGGCGGAGCCTCGGCGGGGGCACGTGCTCTCCTGCTGCCGGCCGGAACCGGCAGAGCGCGCTGCTGAGCACGTGGGCGGCGGAGGGAGGAGGAGGAAGGGCGAAGCAAGCCATGAGGTCACCGGCGGTGGTCGCCCCCGTCGCCGCTTCTTTCTTCCTTCCTCCTTCGGAAAGAAAGCGGCCGATGCTTTCCCCGATCGGCTACGAGAGAGTAAAAGGGCAACAGCATCGCTTTCCCCAGCCGGATAAATGGCGTACGGAAGCAGGCGCCAAGATCCGCCACCCCTGCGGCTTTTTCCTCTCTCTCCCCCTTTCCCTTCTTTTTTCATCTTTGAAAGTAACCCCCTCGAAAAAAACAAAAAAACCCTCCTCTCCTGAGCCCAGCCCCCTCCTGCTTCAGATCCGCCATTTTAAGCATCCAAAGACCACCACCACCCGCTTTATCCTCTCTTCATGCTTAGGGAAGGCGCCTTCCTCCTTTCCCGCCCCCCCCACCAAGAAGCGTTGAAAAGCCCCCGCAAATTTCCCGGATTTGCTATCCAGTCTCTTCTCCTCCCCCCCCCGCCGCCATCACCACCGGGAAAGCTTCTTTGAGAAGCGTGTAACAAATCCAGAATCGCCTCTTTTGGACGCTTCTCCTGAAAAGTCCCGAAAGCCAAAAAAAAGGGGGGTGGGCGCAATGATAGGTTTTCTTCCCACTCCCCGCTGGTTTCCTTCCTCCTGTTAGTAAAGCAAGGGCTTAAATCGGATAAAGACCAAAGATCCCCGGGTGTGGGGGGGGGGGAGAAGAGAAAATGATCATTTCCTTAACTGACTTGGCCTAGTTTCCCCTTTTCTCCCCCAATTCCCTTTAGCCTATTGTTTGAACATTGGGTGGGATCTTTTCGCTTCTCCTCCTGTTCCTTCTCCATTTCACCCCTTTTATCCCTCTTCGCTTATGCAAAATATATATATATATAACCCAAGGTTGCAGGCAGCCCAGCTAATGATTTAAAGAACCGCAGGGAGAAATTTTTTTAAAAAAATTACAAAAGGTGGCAATTATGATTCTAGCATTGCTCCTGGCCCTTGCCTTAAGCGTAAGAAGCGAAAAAGAAACCACCCTTTTTAATTTCAGAAGCTCTAAAGGAAAAAAAAAGGGAACAGGACTGAGAAACCTGGCGTAATCCTAACCCTGATGCTGTATAAGAAAAGAAAGAGGATTACCTGCTTATCGCCGCACCGGCTCAAAATAAATACCTCAAAGGACCCTCCGCGAGAAGGACTAAGGAAGAAGCGACTCCCCTGCGGGCCCCCGTGGGCTTTATATAACGCCGGAGAAGCTTCCAGAATAGCCACGCCTCTTTCCGGACCGCGGACCAGTCCGCCGCCGCCGCACGTCCGTTTTCCCCGCCTCCTCCGACCAATGGGGTTGAAGGGAACGCATGCGGCCTGTGTGACGCAACAAAGGGGAGCGGGGAGGGGGCGGGGCGCGCGGTGATTCAACGCGGCGAGGCGGCCGGCTTTTTTCCCCCCGGCCGCGGCCTCCTTCCTTCTTCTCCTTCTAGAACGTTCATCCCTCCCAGCGCGAGAGCGTGCGTGGGGGGGGGGAGAAGAGGCCGAGGAGGAGGAGGGCGAACCAATGGGAGCCGGGCGGGGGGGGGGAGAGAAAGACATCGTCTTTATTTGCATAATCGGATCGCTGGTGGCCGGGAAGGAAGGAGGAAAGGCCAATCGCCTCAGAATATTAGACTCGCCTAATTTACATAATACGCGGCGGGAGGGCCGCTGGCTGAGGAGGAAAGCGAAAAAAGGGAACGCGGGTGATGGGAGGACAAAAAGAGTTAGCGGAGCCGGCGATGGGGGAGTGGACCAATCAGCAGAGCCGCTTTGGAGGATGGCGTGGAAGCTGTCCAATCGGCGCTCTGGTTACCTCAGAGCGGGAAAGGGAGTGGGCGGGATGAGGAGAGCCGCATCTTTGGCGTTGGCCTTTGTGGGCGCGGGAGGGGGGAGAAGAAGGAAGGAAGAAAGGGAGCCGGGCACAAAATGGCGGCGCGGCGCCCTCTGTTGCCGCAGGCGGTTGGCCGCGGGCCAGCCGAGCGGGGTTAGCTGAGGACGCAGGCGTCCCGGCGGGTGGAGCGGGCAGGGTTGGGTTGCCCTAAAAACGCAACCCTCCCATTCACGGGAAGGAAAGCTAATTAATCTTTCCACCGACGAGGTAGGGAACCCATTTGCAGAAATGCTCCCCCCCCAACAGTCGCGCTTTTTGAAATCAGGACTTGCTCACATTTCAGGTTCCCTGAGAATCATCCCTGGGGTTTGGTGTTGGTTTCCTCACCACCACATTTTCAACGCCTGATTATTGTTTTAAAGGCGGGCGCCCTTTTCAAAAGGGTCGCGGGGCCACGTTTCAGCTGTCCTTAGTCTTACGGTTGGTTCCTCGTCGTCCTCTGGCCCGCGTTTCCTTTTTATTTCACGAGAATGTCGTCCTGAGGCGAGAGGCTTGAGGCTTAAACTCTCCTCCGCGGAGGGCCTTGCGAGATTTCCCCCCTTAAATCTTCTCTTTAAAAAAAAAAAGTAGCCGTTTTCTTCTGTTCCAGGATGTCCCGCTGAGAAATGAAAAACAAAAATGTTGCGGCTCCTTAAAAGCTTAAAAAGCTTTTTGTTTCAGTGTTGAACCACAAGTTTATATACGTATGTAACACATTGTATCCTTATGCATAATCCCTGGGGTTGGCAGTTCTATTTTACTCCACGTGTCTGAGGCGTAGGAAATCCCACAATGAAATACAGTACTGTAATATTGTTAGTCTTTAAGGTGCCACGATACTATTAACTCATCCTTCAAGTTAGTTAGGCAAATGGCCGTTTCTAAATTTTTGGCATTTTTTCAAGGTTAAGCCGTCTTGAAGAAACATGTATTTGGGGCACTAAGGCACAGTCTTGTATTTTTATTCTTTGTTTGCCTCTTGCACTTCTATGACATTTTCTCCAGACAGTGGGACACAAAGCAGCTCAAGAATCAGTCAAAACATGATAAACAGCAATTGAAAATGGTTAAACAAAGGATCGTGAAAGTTGTCACTTGAAACAGGTTTAAAAATAAAAATCTTTAAAAGCACATAGAAAGATACATTACCAGCAAATGTAGGGAAACGAGCCGTGTTAATGTAAAACACCAAAAGCACATTGGAATAAAAATGTTTTGACTTGCCATGGAGAAGCTACGGTCCAGTCTAGCCTCACTGATGTTGGAACCAAGAAAATGGCCTCTGTATCACCTTAAGATTCAAGGAAGGTAGTACAGTATGGGGAAATACCACCCAGACCCACGCTGTAAAGAGCTTTACAGATCATAATCAACACCTTGAATTGGGCTCGTAATCATCCATGTTATTGTCTAGTCATTAAGTCACGTTTGACTCTTCGTGGCCTCATGGACCAGAGCCACGGCCTCCCTAAGTTTAGTCAAATTCATGTTGGTCGCTTCGATGACACTCCAACCATTTCACCCTCTGTCGTCCCCTTCTCCTCTTGCCTTCACACTTTCCCAACATCAGGGTCTTTTCCAGGGAGTCTTCTCATCAGATAGCCAAAGTACTGTATTGGAGCCTCAGCTTCAGGATCTGTCCTTCCAGTGAGCACTCAGGGTTGATTTCCTTGAAAATTGATAGGTTTGTTTTCAGTTGGGCTCATACAGCCTGAAGAAATTAATCTCATCTTGCTACTGAAAAATCCTTTCATGCTTCTCAGAGACGTCTTTGTCCCTAAGGTGTATTTTTCCTGAGAAATCTGTTTACTAGATATGTTAATTTTAAAGTTTAGCTAGAGTGCTATCAATAAGAGCTACGGTACTTCTAATGAAGTCTTGTGGGATCTATCCTGTTTCCCCGAAAAATAAGACAGGGTTCTTGTATTCATTTTTGCTCCAAAAATGTAGCAAAGGCTTATTTTAAGGCTTATTTTCAGGGGATGCTTTATTTTTGTAATGTAAATTCTACCTTTATTCAAATACAGTTATGTCATCTTCTGGTTGCTGCACAGTGGTGGAGGATGGGCTTTCACTTAACTAGGGCTTATATTGGGGATAGGGCTTATAAGCATCCTGAAAAATCATACAGTACTAGGGCTTATTTTCAGGGAAACAGGATACAGTATCTGCAATTACTTTTTCTTTTGCAGAACTGCATTCAGTCATGAAAATCATAAAACTCTGTAGTCATGTGCATCCGGAAGGTTGACATTTCAGTTTTGCATTTGCTCTTGAAAATTTTGTCTCTAAGCAACTTATATACTTTGAAATTACTTATATTGATAATATGCTTGACTCTAATTAGAACAACATGAATGCTTCCTATTAACAATTTACATAGAAAGTGTCAGGTCTGCCCCTGCATCTTATGTTTTCTGGAACCCATTGTTTACCAGTCTTTTAGTGCACTCTAGACTCTCAGATCATTGACCTTTGACTAACCAGGAGGTGACAGCCCACTTCTATTTCCAGCATGGACTCCACTCTTCTCACACACACAGAACTGATGACATTGCACTGTCTCATCTTCTGTCTTATAAACACTTTTGGCTAGGTAGATGTAGTTTCTCTCACTTCCCTTCTTCATGCTGTCACTTTGCTCCTCAGTTCGGAAAGTTTCATTACTCACTGAAACATAAGCCGCAGTTTACTCTTAGGAATGCCATGGTGTTGTAAAATATATTAAAATTATAAGGTACTGATTTTTTAAAAAGGAAAAACAGCTATAGTACAGTAGAAAAAAGGTGGAAACCAAAAGGAATTTAAACTGGTGGTTGAAAATGGCAGTTTTGGCAGTTTTGGCACTATTTACAACTCCATGGAAAAAGTGTTCCATACTTAGGGTTCTACAATCAAGAAAGCTGTGATATATTGATTGCCGCCTGCAGTATTCCAAGAGGAGCTTTCCTGACCATCTCAGGTCATGGATTTGCTGATGTAGGGAGGTATAGGTATTGCATTTAAAACTGTTTATGGTTTTAAAAGGTAAACCCTATAACCGTGAATTGGTCTCAGAAGTAAAAAAAGGTGACAGTGCAGCTCTTCAGAAATGATGTAATAAGATTACCATAAGCTACTTAAACGCCTTTATTCTGCACACCTTATGTTTCTGGGTCATCTTCAAGTACACACTCCCATGCACAGCACATTATAGCAGGGATGGGCAAAACACACCTCTCCATATCTTAAGATGCACTTTGCAGCATGGCTTACCATTGATTATGATGGCTAGGGTTGATGGGAATTGGTGCCCAGCAGCATCTGGAGAACTATATTTTGCTCAAATCCTGTGTTGTGTAATCCAGTTGTTCAGTCACCAGAGCATGAACCGCGGGCAGATTCTCTGGTAAAAGATACCTCTAGCCACTGAGGCTTCCTGGGCTCACGAAGTAGTGAAGAAGTATGCACTCCCTTTTTCAGAGGGAAGAGTAATGCTACCTGGGATTCTACACATATTTTCCATGTGTAAGATGCCCCAATCTATAAGACGGCCCCCACTTTTCTAACCTCAAATGAAAAAATTTGATTGCTGCTTTCTTCGCCACTTCCTAAGCCTGGGGCTTAGCAATAGGAGGGGGAAAGCAACAATCAAAGGGCTGCAGGATCCCTTTGATGGTTGATTTCCCTGCCGCTTCATAAGCCCACAGAGTTTAGCAAAAGGGAGGGGAAAAGCAGTGATCAAAGTGCTTTGATTTTTGCTTTCAAGCACTTTCCTCACAAGAAAGTGGAGGGGGAAAGCAGGAACCTTCAAAGCGCTTTGATTCTTGCTTTCCTCCTCCACTTTTTGTGAATAAAAAAGCGCTTTGATTCTTGCTTTCCTCCTCCACTTTTTGTGAAGAAAAAAGTGCTTTGATTCTTGCTTTTCCCCCTTCCTCACTTTTGTGTATAAGACGAACCTCAATTTTTAATCTAAATATTTTAGAGAAAAGCATTCTCTTATGCATGGAAAAATACAGTATTTAGTTCTCAGATATAGATGCCTATAAAGTTTCTACCATTAGGATTCAGTTATGTTGGCCTGTATCCAGCCTTTCACTGACTCCAGGCATTGTTTCAATAACTGAGCAGTCTCAGCCGACTCAGATAACAAGGAGAAATAGAACTGCAACTAACATTAAATTGGTGATCCACCACCCTGCCCCCCCAGCAGCATTGTACAACAGCTTCAATTAACAACAACAGTTGTTAAAAATAATATGAGAAAACATGGATATTTATAGGACTTCATAGGCAAAATACCATTAAATCCCCCAATGCAAGTTTCTGAAATTAACCCAACAGGTAGGAGTAAAATTGTTGTGTTTTCAATCCAGTTAAGGCAGTGGTTCCCAACCACGATGTTCTTTGACTGCAGCTCCCACAAGCCCTTGCCAGCACAGTTAGTGGTGAAGGCTTCTGGGAGTTGCAGTCCAAGAACCTTAAGAGACTCAAGGTTGGGAACACTATTACAAAGTCATTGCGGGGTACAACAATCCTTTGATGGATTTTTTTTTCTCTCCCCCCTTTTTTTCTTTTTGCTTTGTACATGGAAACTTTTGAGGAGTTGCAATGGCTCAGTAAAAAGAATCAAAATGTCTTGGAATTTAAAATAATATTTAGTCTTCAGGGGAACCCCTCATAGAAGGCTTTAGTTTCAAAACTTTGATTAAAATTATGATAGTACTCCAAGTTTTGTTGAACTGCAGTACTTAGCCTGCTGCCTCTTTATTTAAAAACAACAACAAAACAGTCTTACTAAATTGTTGATTCAAAGGAATCTACAATAAATATTTGCTTCCCTTTTTGTTGCTCATTCTGAGCACAAGTACACCAATAATAGCAGGTAAAAGAGAAGTAGTTTACCAGTTTACCAATCAAGAACTGAAGTAAAACTAGAGAAAATTTATGCAACAACACTAGATAGTAACTTGTATACAGAGTACAGTAAATACTTTAAATAGATTATTTTACAAAATAAATGTTTCCTTTTTTTTCACAAGTGTATCTTCCCTTTTGAAACAGTGTTGATTTCAAAAACCATTACAGTTAACATCCCTTTGAGAGTGAAATGGCTTGTGATTTTGAATAAGATTTTCCACTTTTCTGTATAAAGTTTCTATTTTTCCCTGTCTTAGAATCTTGTAAAATTTAACGTGTAAAATCTTTTATGGCTCCTTTTAATATCAGAATCCAAAGTTTGTGCTTCACCATTAAATAATAGCAGTTGGATGGTGAATATAATATAAAATGAAGGCTCAAAACTATCAGTACCTTGTAAATGTATCACAGGCTATCTGAATATCCTCTATTCTGTGTCAAGTGCTTTCTGTTCTTCAGTAACAAAAACCATCTAACACTATGTAATTAAGAATATTGGTGGTCTCCATTCCTTTGTCCTCTTCTACATTCCTTATTTAATATCATCTGATACTAGTGGTATTCATTAAATGATCTTTCTACCCTAAAGAGAGACTAATACATTTGTAAAATCATACCTGTTGAATTCTACGTTTTCTCTACATGGTCGTTATCATTTGTACATGTGAGTGTTTTCTTCAAAATTATTTACAACAAGCTATCCCAAAATGTACCTAGAAATTTGCTAATTACATTATCCATTGTGTTCTGCACTGTTAAAAAGAACAAGAAAAGGCCTTGGAAATATTGATCCTAATGATGGGGGGGGGGTCACTATTTCTAGTGCAGAGCATAAAAATACAGTTTTTTTCCAGGGTTCTATTTTAGTCCCTCAACAAGTTGGTTGTTGTTGTTGCTGCTACTGCTGCTGTTCTTAAAATCTATGATACTTTTAAATCTGAAGAGGGAATTTGGGATTTGATTTTAACCTCACATTCTAGAGATCCATTAGGATGTAAATTCCTTGACTTGCATGAATATACAAATAAGGACAGAATTGGCTTTGGCTCAGTGAGCTTCCATCTATATTCTTTCAGTTATACGTACCTTCTTATATTAATGCACTGCTTTGTTAAGAGAAGACTCCTCCAGCGAACACAGCAATTCAAAGTCCTATGCTGCTTCTCAGTTCCGCCCCCAAGGTATTTTCTGTTCTGTTCCTGTTGTTGGTAATTCATTGAAGGGCTAGGCACAAAGCAGCTGTCAATTTCCTTGTGAAATTGATCAGAATTATTTCATTGGAGAAAACTGATGCCACAGCTGAGATGATGGTTCATGTATACATTTTGTGGGAAACAGTACAAAATAATTTTTCCCTTCAGAGTTCTGTTGAACTATTATACTTTTGTGCTTCATTTACAACAATATTTCAAGGCTCCAGCATGTTACTTCAAATTTCCCTTCTCTTCCTTTTAAGACCAAACAGATTAAAAAAAAAAAAAATTAAAACCCAGTCAACATGAGTTCTCTTTTCAAGCCTGTATGTGTACCTCATAACAAAAATATTTAGAAAATATTGAGTGAGAGATTTTGTTGTGTAGTGAATGAGTGTAGGAAACAAAAGTTCCTCTGGATGATAAACAAGCTACGTAATTTAACTGCACAATGCTGGTGGTTTATGTGAGTAATGGGTACAGGTGGAGACTGAATAGGTTGTGAGGAACAGTCAGACTGTCTGGAAAGCCCGACTCTGAGCAGGCACCATGGTTGGTGTGGCTTCTATTTTCATCAGGTTGGTGTGGTTAATTTTCTTTGGCTCATTTCCCCTCCCGTTCATCTCCAGCTGGCTAGGTTGGGTTGGTGTTATCTGGGGAGTAGCCTCTGTTGACAATGTCTGTTGGCTGCGAGAAGCACTGTTTACAGTTGATCTGGTTGAGGAGGAACCCGAATGTGAACTCCTGGAGCCAGAAGAAGAAGAACCAGGCTTGACTAATCGAGCTTTTGGTGCCTCTGCATCTTCTCTGTAATCAAAAGAGACAAGTAATTAAACATTTCAAATAACCAGGAACATAGACACACACATATATAATAGATTTTGAAATGCATTTGTAAATCAACACAGGTTCTGGATTATTTGTCAGATGTACAGCAGTATTGATTACATGACATTTTATCATTGTGAGGGAGACAGCTGAAGTAGTTTATATCCATAAATTGCAATATATGTCTAAAGATCTAAATAAAAAAATCTGTCCGTCTGTCTGTCTGACTGACTGACCTACACTTGTAGAATTTCCTTTCTCAAAACTCCAAATCAGTAGTTGATTCAGAAAAAAGACCCAGGAACAAAACTATTTTTTCTTCAACTACAGCCATATGTTTTCTATGGTAGAAAGTTAATCATTCTACTTAATGGACAAGGTGTTTATGAAATTAACATTTTGAAAGCTCATTACAAATGTTAATAATACTATTATCACTTAGAAAGTTCATGATCTCTGCCTGTTTCCCTCTTGATTTGGTCCCCATTCCCATGACAGTGAACACAAATCTGTGCTTAAATACTGCACTGTGTGTGTTTGTAAAAGTGTGTTATGATCCAAGAAAGCTCAGACAGAAATAAATTTCTTAGTCCTTCAGGTGCCACAGTACTTTTGTTTCTCTTTCTCTTTCGTTATATTGCACATTCTGAAACAGACTTACATGGTTTCATTTTTGAGATAATTCTCTTTAGCCTCATTTCTAAAGAAATGTTTATAATGTTCTAGTGTGTAGATTTATAACTGCAAAAGTAATACTGTATGCAAAATAAATTATAACATTCCTCTTGATAATTCAGAAGCATGCATACTGATACAGGACATGTGAGTCAGGTTACAAATATTTATACTTCTCTTAGAACAAATATTGAGTTGGCATTCACTAAAATGTATAAGTATAAAGTTACAAATGTTTATATTTCTCTTAGAACAAATATTGAGTTGGCATTCACTAACTTATGACAAATAGAAGGGGAAGATATGGAGGCAGTGACAGATTTTACTTTCTTAGGCTCTATGATCACTGCAGATGGTGACAGCAGTCATGAAATTAAAAGATGCCTGCTTCTTGGGAGGAAAGCGATGACAAACCTAGATAGCATCTTAAAAAGCAGAGACATCACCTTGCCGACAAAGGTCCACATAATCAAAGCTATGGTTTTTCCAGTAGCAATGTATGGAAGTGGAGCTGGACCATAAAGAAGGCTGACCACCGAAGAATTGATGCTTTTGAATTGTGGTACTGAAGGAGATTCTTGAGAGTCCCCTGGACTGCAAAGAGAACAAACCTATCCATTTTGAAGGAAATCAACCCTGAGTTTTCACTGGAAGGACAGATCATGAAGCTGAGGCTCCAATACTTTGCCCATCTCATGAGAAGAGAAGACTCCCTGGAAAAGACCCTGATGTTGGGAAAGTGTGAAGGAAGGAGGAGAAGGGGATGACAGAGGGCGAGATGGTTGGACAGTGTCATTGAAGCAACCAACACGAATTTGACTCAATTCTGGGAGGCAGTGGAAGACAGGAGGGCCTGGTGTGCTCTGATCCATGGGGGTCACGAAGAGTCGGACATGATTTAATGACTAAACAATAACAAACATATTTACAGAGATCTCAAACTGAGCAGCACTATTGTATAAGCATTTTCCCCATGGAATAGTGGCTATTTACCCTTGAAACTTCAGTCCTGAATATCTTATTTTATCAGCTTGCCATAGACATGCAGACTGTACTGAAACTATGTTCTCACTTTAGATCAGAGAATGGGGAACATATGACTCTCCAGTTAGTTTGATTGCAACTCCATCATCCCTGCTGAACATCCTGACTGAGGCTGATAAAGTCCAAAATCATCTGGCAGACCATAACTTCTCTGCTCTAGACAGAGGGGAAAATACTTTAAGGTATGCTTGTGAGATGCTTACTGTGGTGTAGTGGATAGAGTGATGGACTAGGATTCAGTGGACCTGGGTTTGAATCTCCACTCATCTATGAAAACTCACAGGGGTGGGGTGGGGATGGGAGTGGTAAATCCACTCCTTAAATGTTTTACCGGGAAAGCTCTATTAGACTTGCTATAAGATAGTTACAACTTGGTAGCACATATGACACACAATAGGTCTGTACAATGATTTATGGTTACTATTATTTACTGGATTGCTATTGCCTATTGCGTGTTTCTCCCATCTCATCTTCACTACTTTTCAAAATATGTCACATGCAGGGAAAGATCTCCCAGTCAATTTTATGGCTGAGTAAGAACGAGAATCCAGATCTCTCAATGTTACTCTGATCGCCAAACCACAGACTTCAATGGGCTGCTACTGAGTTAATTACCTTATTTCATTTGGGACTTCTTCTTCCTCATATTTCTTCTTTTCTTTTCTCTTGATAGTCAGCCAAACAACCAGAAAAACCAGAGAGAGGCCTCCTATGACTCCACAAGCTGCCCCAGCGACTATGCCAAAATTCTGTGCACCTGTCAGTGTACAAAGGTAGACCTTGCTATATTTCATATAAAACAAAATGTTGCCATAACATTTTATGTTTCTTTTGGTGAGTTTCCTTGTTGGACAATCCCTGTATTCACATAATCCAGATACAGTAATTTCTCCTTATGTAACATCTTCAGTTTAGCGAGGTGAAATTTATTGTGAGAGTATATTCATAAGACCGTGTGGTTTTAAAATCCCTCATAGTGAGACCAGCAAACTTTCATCTTAAGCATATTTTCTGATATGTGTTCAGTCAATAAAAGTTTGGAAATGTATCCAAAATCTGTGTTTAAATATTTATTTTAGTCCATGAGGCATGTCTGACAGAGTATCCATTTGTAGCAATTTGTAATGTCAAATGTTCTCTAACAAAAAGCTTAATCTGTAAAGCAGTAATTCACCCCCTGTTGTTGTCATGAGTACCATATTAATAACTGCATGCTTAGATGACTTCTGAAATGTGGGGAGGGGCAGGGGCTAACGTTCTCCTCTAAGAATGATTGCCTGGGTGATCACTGATGAACAAGAATGATATGGTAAAAAGAAAATCGAGGCTAATTGATAGGCAAGAGAGAGAGGGGTATTGAATATTGCCCTTCGAAAATTTTATAGTATTAATGAAGTGTGTTGTTTTAGTAAATTAGTATTAATGAATCTTAGTATTGAACTGCTTTGAAACTGCTGCCATAACTTTAAAAACTAGAGTCCCATGTACTTACGCTGCACAGTCACCTCTACGATGCAGCTCTCCTGTCCTGCTTCGTTGGAAGCGATACAGTGGTATAAACCTGTAGCCATCCATGTGAGATTCTTCATAAAAATCTGTGCAGGATTGGAAAGGTCTGGAAAAACAAGGAACCAGCTTTAATAAATTAGGTAATGTTAGGAAGTGTAGTTAAGCTATGGAATTTGCTGTCACAAGATCTAGTGATGGCTATTAACTTAGATGAATTTAAACAGGATTAGGCTAACTACCTCCAGAGTTAGAAGTATCATACCTCTGAGAACTAGGTGCTTGGGGATAACAGTGGGAGAGGACTGTCACTCTCCTGTCCCACTTTTGGATTTTCTATAGTCATCTGGTTGGCCACTGTGGGAAATAGAATCTTGGATTAGAAAGGCCTTTGGTCTTTTCCAGCCGGACTTCTCTTCTAATTGCCCCGAGTGATGCCAAGAAGTACATTACAAAATTGAGATGTATCCTGTTGTAATTATGGAGCAGATATTTGAACCCCACTGAATATGTGTGTATACATGTTGGGTTGGTAAATAGTTTATTTCTGATGTTATTTAAAGCAGTATGTACTATTCACCATGTTCCAAATCTTGAGTACTAATTCTTCTTCTGAATATTCTGCAATTTATACCTTATTCTCACAACCAAACTGATATGCCAGGCAGTGAAATGACTGGTATTATGGCGTTCAGACACACTGGCTCTCTGTACTTCTGCTTTCTGTATTTCGCTGACATAACCCCAGTATATAGGCCCAAGAATCAATTTTGGTTTGAAAATTTTCAGAGCTGCAAGCTTAAAAGTCTGCAGGAACAAGGAAAATATTTCAAAAGGTTGCAGAGAAAATGATGCCTAGGTTTGAAATATTCCCATTCAATTGACAAGTCTGTGTTTAGGCATGTCTCATGATCTTTGTATACCTGCAGGCAGCCTGTCTTCCATTGTACAGCTCTTGCCATGTATGATAATCTAGATTTAATTTCGACAAATAGCAAGGAACATCCCTGAATTTTCTTTTCTTTTTTCAGAATTGAAGTTTTCTTCTTTTGCCGTATTCTGAGACTAGAGCTGAACTACCCAGTTTTTTTGGAATAAAAGAGGGACTGCTCTCAATGTTTTTATATCTGTCCGTGGCCACCTAGGAAGTGAAATTTTTAGGTTCCCTGATACTGTGAAAACGGATGATCATAACTTCTTACATTCCATTTATTTTAGTTCCATGAAATGTACAAATTTTGCCATATTGCCCAAGCATTTTCACCAGCACTTGAACTTTTCTTGCAAATATAAACTCTCTATCCTTTGAAGATATAACCTCATTTCCTTAGTGCTTTTTTCGTCTCCTTCCACAAATTCTTTTTCATTGTCAGGCAAATTGTAATTAATACATTGGTCCATGTGATGGGGGAACTAACTAACTAACTAACTAACTAACTAACTAACTAACTAACTAACTAACTAACTAACTAACTAACTAACTAACTAACTAACTAACTAACTAACTAACTAACTAACTAACTAACTAATTAAGTTTTCCATTTTATAATAACTGTGCATGTTTGTTTAGCATCAGCATTTTAGAACTGCAGAGTTGGAAGGGACCCTATGGACAGATCATCTAGTCCAGCCATTGCCAAGGAAGTACAGTGGGGAATTAACTTCCAACCTCTGTCTCCACAGTCACCCACTAAGCTATCCAGCAGTTAAACACAAAGTCCAGAATCTTACTTGTGTTAATTTAAGGTTTGCAGAGCTCACTGTGGTTAATTGCTGCTAATTAACAAGGTGCCAGTCATGTGTCTGGTTGTGTGTGCAACTGTGGAACAGAAATACACTCTGGCACCTCATTGGTTAGCTGCAGCACATTAGGCAAACCTCACGCAAAGATCAATAAGATTCCAGCCTAAGAGTGTAACTTTTGATTAGAATGGTAGCTCAGGCTACTTATTTCCCCATTAGAAGCAACTGCTCTCCACCTTGTTGAAGCAGAGTGCACAAATTTGCTCCCATAGGCAATATACATCAGAAAAAGGTGCCTTGTTCCTGAGTTCTTCAATAAATGGAGCCATGTATAAATATGAGAGTCTTACCGTTTCACTGTAATGTCTGAAGAAGTGGACTTGATCCACAAAAACTCACATTAAACTATAGCAGTCTTTAAGGTACCACAACATTTTTGTTTCCTTGTTTTTGTTCACCTATATTTATTTATTTATTTTTATTTACTAGATTTCTATCCTGTAACAAGGACCAAATATATGGGGCACGTTATCTTTGTTGCATTAAATGGCCTAACCAGTGAATCTGGATGTATGGCCAATTAAACAGGCAATTACTTCACCTTCCGCTTAGTTGCTATGTGTAATCTGTCATTGCCACACCTCTTCAGTTGCAAGAATTGACCCTAAGTATAAGAGAAGTCAAATCGGGAAGACTGATTATATTTGTCGGGGTCTCTATGATTTTGTATTTGACATTCTGTGTATGGAAGCCACCTTTGAATGTCTGGTCATGGAATAGAGATGCTCTGTAGCTTGGGGTGTTTAGACTTGTGTACAAGTGTGAAGGAAAACAACCAGCAAGTTTCTCTGCTTTCCCTGCTTCTAATTGGTCCTGTCATGAACAATCAGAGCAATACTTTCACAAGGATGAACGGAATGAAATTGAAGTAGAAGTGGCTTACTGATATGTGCCATAGGTGGCAGAGACCCAGTTTTCCCCTCCTCGTCAATACGCTGCCAACTGTATGTTATGGGTGTGGTCCCAGAAACAGAATTGCACTGTAGAGAGATTTCTTTTCCTTCAGACATCTGCCCTTCTTTCCAGCATTTGGGTTTAGACGGCTTTTCTGAGCAGAAAAGAAAAATAAGATTAAAGGTTTACCATAATCACAAGTCAGAAAAACATAACATTCAACAAAATTAGCTTTTTAACTAACTTCATAGCAACCATACCAAGAACTTTCAGGGTGATGTGGGTCCACTCGTACTGTCCCGCATTTTTAACTTTGCATGTGTACAGCCCAGCGTCACTTGGCTGCAGGAGAGAAATCTCTAAAGAGGCATCTCCTGTTAGGTAATTGGAAGCAAATGAAACACGTCCCTTTTGTTTTTCAGTGAAGTAATTATAGATATTGCCTCCTGCATAAGTGATCACCTAGGAAACAAAAACAGTCACACATCAGTCAGCCTCTCTCTCATTTCCCATTGCTAGTTTGGCAAATAAAACACAAAGTATGATTTGAAATATTAAGACTTTTCAAACTTTGATTCTTTAACAAGATTGTGTGTGTGTGTGTGTGTGTGTTTTCTGTGCTGTCAAGTCAGAACCAACTTTTAGCAATCCTGACAGGGCTTTCAGGGTAAGTGAGATATTTAAGGACTGGGTTTACCAGTTCAACTCCCTCAAGTCAGTTTCCATGGCTGAGTGGGGATCCGGACCCTGTTCTCCAGAGTCCTAGACTGTCACTCTATGCACTGCACCCCACTGGGAATCCCAAGATCACAATCCTTCCAATTCCATTTGTTATTTCGTACTTCACACATACTCATTATTAATAAACGAAGTACTGTATGTTAGCCTTACGTTAGTTCAGTTGTGGAATTATACCTGCTTTGTGTGTTACCACAAGCTTCTTTTAGTTTATATCTATTTAATTTAGTATTGTATAATCTATTTTAGTAATCTAATTTAGTATAATCTATTTGGGTGATGGTGAAAGAGCACTTTGAATTTTGGGTTTAGGCATACCACTTTTGGTTCAGCGTCAGAATCCTTTAGCAGCCATTCTATGTCCAGGCTTGTTGGCTCCAGGAGATGCAGCCGATGGTGGCAGGGCAGAGTCACATTGGCTTCAGCCACCCTTTTAAATTCCGTTTGGGCCTGTGACATCCAGGTTGAACAAGATGCTGAAAGAGAAAAATCAAGTCAGCGGTTGTCAGTGATTGTGATCCAATAAACAATTGCCTTGGTATTTTTGTCTCATGCTTCAATGTGGGCCTACTGAGGGCATTTGGATTTTGTTCTGTGAAATATTCTCTTCCCCATCCTTGAACTATCTCAGCCTTGGGTCTTTGGCACATTATTGTATTTTTGCCTTTCTTCACCTGCTTGATAAGCTTTTCTGTCTCTAAATGGTTTTGCAATTCAGTAGATTGTTAGGACTCTGCCAGCCAGATATGTGTTTGATGAGTAACTCTTCCTGATTCTTTCACTGGTTTCCAGAGAGATTAAAATGCTGGGCCCTCCACACATCAAAGCAGTGATGAACAGATTTCAGGTTTGCTGACTCTGTTTT
Organism: Pogona vitticeps; assembly: GCF_051106095.1. Classification (NCBI taxonomy): domain Eukaryota; kingdom Metazoa; phylum Chordata; class Lepidosauria; order Squamata; family Agamidae; genus Pogona; species Pogona vitticeps. The sequence goes on along the minus strand of NC_135790.1, from coordinate 24,754,749 downwards.
GCTGCTACAAACCCAACATCTCTCACCCAGTCCCAAGTGCAAAGAAGCTGCTGAAGGACAAACATTGTCTCCTAATTTCCCTTAAGCTGCCTTAATAACAGTAGCCCAATTAATTTAGTTGAACAAGTTTTGTAGTTATTGCAGTTGTCAAATAATAGTCATAACCTTTTGCTGATCTCTTTCAAGATTGACTGCTAGAATCTGACATGGCATGAGACACAATCTTGCTTTTTATAAAGCTCCTTCATCCCAACCTCCTGTGCTCTAGAAGGGTAATAAACTCTTGGAAACAAATTTGGACAGCATGCTATCATAGTAAGCTTTGTCCTTTATCTCTGAAGAAGATTCATCAGTACTGTTTGCCACTGGCCAAATTCCTGTTCACTTTTGACGCATTCTGCAGTAGCACATTGTGTGTATCTGATTATCTGTTTTTACTAGTTGAACAGGAAGATATTCATTTTCTCTTTATACATGCATAAACATTGTTTTCAACAGAGTGATCCTCTGGCTTGCATAACTGAAGTTGGAGAACACTGAAGCTGTCACAGAATACTCTGCCCATGGAGCAGTTATACTTCATTATTATCAATAGGATTTTGCCCAGTGCTGATATGTGCAAGCCATTGGCAACAGCTTGCAAGTTTTGTTTACTTCACTAGGATTTTGTGGTGAAAATCTAATTTATACCCTGCTCCTACAGGATATAGATTTGAGTCTTTTTGATCTATTTAAAGTGCTAGATAGGCTTGGTGGAACTGCAGCTCCTGCAAGACAATGGAATAGTTAAGGAATAACTTGCTTTTTCAGGAGATCTAGAAGTTAATTTTTAGCTGTTGCAGCAAGATTGGTTAACAGATTATTGGTGCCGATTTGCTAATTAACTCACAGATTGTTTAGATAGCTTTTGTGAAAGATTATGCTGATATTGATAAATATCAGGGTTGCCATGTGCACAAATCAGATGGAAAACATAAAAGTTCTGTAATTATTTGTCTAACAACAGGATGAACAAAATGATACTTTGAAAAGAGAAATGAGGTAGGTTTGCCCCAAAGATATTTATAGTGAAGATTTATATGATAAGTGGATGATTTAATATCACAGGCAAAACTATTTATTTGGCTTCTCTAATGGCGGGAGTAGCTTCTGAACTATTTTGAGTGTTTATCACAGGAGTCCTAAAGTGCATTTCTAATTCAAAGATGGGATGGCTGGATTGGGTTTGGATTGATCAGAAACCTTTTGTGGTGGTGCAACCATACTTTTGCCAGGAGAACGTGCGAGAGAAAGTGGAGGGATGAGAGGCTTAGATTCAACATCGCTTTCATTGGCCTAGCATCAGCTCAGCTCATCCTTGACCAGTTTGATATGTTGTTATTGCCTCCATAATTCTACCTCCAGTTACATTCTAGTAATTATATAGTTAGTTCCACTGATTTTAGCTTTTCAAACTTCGAGTTAGAGCTTGCCCAGAGCAGCAGAATTCAGTTGTGCATGGAAAGAATTTGCAGCTGAATATGGGTGAGGTTATATTGGCAACAGCAGCTTTATCTTGGCAGATAGGCTGAAGTTTCTGGCTTATAGTTTTAATGTGATCTTCTTGTTTTTACATTTTGTGCACAGCTTTCAGAGTGGGCCACTAGAGGGACTCAAATGCTTTTGTTAATATTAGACTGAGCAAAGGAATGTGGAGGAAAAAACCAAGGTATGCAGAGCCTAACCTTTTTTTTCAGGGGCAGTGGTTTTAGAAAGGTCATACTTTTCAAGAACAAAGACAGCATACCCCCCAATGACTGATTATACTGATTTCTTTTAACAAGAGTCAGCCAAGTCCTAGTAAAACACCAGACTGCTCTCTTTAGCCTTTCCTTCCCGAGGAGGAATAGGAACAATAATGATGCATGCCCATATCACCTTCCTAACATTCTCTTCCTCTTAACAAATTCTAGATTCAGAAGCTTGACAAAAACTTCCACTGAGTGAGATAGTCGGAGACTATGCCTTAGATGTACTGAGTTTTCTCAGCAACAAGAACAACAAGAAGAAGGATATCTGGGTATATGAGTACACTGATAGGTCAACATATTACTATTCAGAGGTAGAAGCTTTGCATGGTGCAAACTTGTCATGAATGTAATACCTGTGAAAGGCATATGGTGAATGGCTTCTTTGAAAATGAAAACATATGAGAAGTCTTGTTTGGTTTAGCCCTTGGGTCACCCATATTGTGGAGGAATAAGAAGAGAAACTGTAGCTTTGAATTACGTGTTTATATTTTTATTCCAGTCTAAACAGCTTTTTAGCTTTTTCCTTTCTCCAAGTGCTTTTACATCTTATAAAATATGCTAGGTATGTCACGAAGTAAAACACAACCCCTAAGGCTACCATGTTTACCCTCAGTTGCTCATTGGTAATCATCCCCTACTTTCTCCAAAAAGCCCTGTTCCATCATGTCAGTAGCTTCCTAAAGAAGGGAGCTATATCAAAACAGGGTCCGGTCTTGTGTGTACAAATATACAGGCAGCATAAATAGTTAACAGGAATTTCACCCTTCACAATTAAGCTGTCAATTACCTTTGCGGCAGAATGTAATGCCTTGATTTGCTTGGTTTAAACAAATGTCTGGTTTCTAAGCACCATGATCCATGTCCCCCACCGATCCACCATTTAGAATTCAGTGTCTTTAAAATCAAAGCATTAATTACATAATATGAAGGTACTCAAGTAGAGAAAATGAATTTGGTGGGGAAACTGATTTCAGATACAGTACTAGGTTTTAAAAATAGTACTATGTGTTTTATGGATTTCACCACAAGAGGGCAGAAATAACCAATATCACAAATGTTTTGAACTCTTAACACTTTTTGCTTCTGCTCTCTTGGCTTGCCCTCAAGAAAAAGTATGCTACTTAAGAACTTCTTATTCAAGTAAAGATCTTGTTCTTCTAGGAAACATTTGGGAAGTTTCAAAATCAACATGGAGGAAAAGTTATGATTTCCTGGTTTTTTAAGAAAGACTTCCCCAAACCATTGTGAAGCTGCAGATTAAGCAAATTGAGATGCAAACAAACCAAAGACCACAAGGCAAAAACTTAAAACAGATGATTAAACAAATCAAGACTCCGAGGCAAAAAACTAAAGTGGGATTTTTTTAGCTAATAAAATGGGTAAAAACAAGGAAGAGGGTCTTGTGGCACTTGAAAGACTAACACATTTTATTTGGCATGAGGTTCTGTGGACTGTAGCCCACTTTTTCAGGAAAAAAATGGAGATAATTCAAATGAAACATGTAATATTGTGTTTTAATTTGGATTCTTGCCTTGAGCAGGAGGTTGGACTTATAGGCCTCATCCAACTTCTTGATTCTATGATTCTGTGATGAGCATGGCAGTGAGGAGCATAATATTGCACAGCACTTCCAGCATCTATACCTGAGACATGTCTTCCCTCAGCCATATCCCAGATCACAGCTTTTCTTTGTTTGTTTTTGTTTTCTGTGTGCCATACAACAGTGGTCCCCAACCTTGGGCCTCCAGAAGTTCTTGGACTTCAACTCCCAGAAATCCTGGCCAGCATAGGTGGTGGTGAAGGCTTCTGGGAGTTGCGGTCCAAGAACATCTGGAGGCCCAAGGTTGGGGACCACTGCCATACAACACAATAGGAGACTACTAAGAGTCAATCCAGCGCCTCCAAAACTTGGTCAGCAGTCCCATACAGTATTTCATTTCTTGGTCACAAATGCTGCATTGAACTCAGGAACTGAGTGTGCATGCATATTTATGTAGATAAGGAAATTCTATTTATTTTAAAGTTAAGCTCATTATTTGGAAAAAAATCTAATTTGAATTTATTTTATTTTATTGGTATCTGCCGCCAGTGGTTCTGAGGCATGTAATGGATCACTGAAATTTCTGAAATTGTTAGTAGTGCTTGGTGGAGTAGTAGCAGTGCTGGATTAACTGACGCAAAGGCAGGAAAATGGCACCATTCCCATTTCCTGAATCTAAGGGTGTATTGAAGAATCCTGATCTTACTGAAGCCTATCATGCTTGCAAAGATTAACTGAAGAGGGGGCTTAAAATGGATCATAAAAGACTGCTTACATTCTCTCAGCATGGACTTAGAATTCACCTCTGAATCCTAGGCATCCTGAAAATCCTTTTAATCTGCAGGGAGTTTGATCCCGTAACATCTTGTGTGAATAACTGAAAGTGGCAAGAGAAAAAGAGCAGAGAAAGGAAAATAACTTCTCCTGTTTGTGGCACTTTCATAAAAGTCAATAGGTCCTCATATCTGTCTTTGCTTCAACGTAGATTTATTAGTGAATCCTCAGTATTTAATGATGTTCATCAAATGTAACAAATAAATGTTACATGTGATAAGAAATTTTAACAGTATAATCCAAAATACATCTCAATGACTGACATTCTGTTGCTTGGTGTAGTAAAGGCATGTTCAAACGGGGGAAGTTGAAATGGTCTGGTTTGTGATTTTAAAGGTTCTTGTATTTGACACAATATGTTTTACCTCTCAGGTGAGCCATGAGCCATCTTTCCATTTACACTGATTGACATTTTTCCTCCCATGATAAGAGCCCAGACAGGTTTTTGGATTGTTCCAGTTTGTCCTCCTTTCAATTAATGACACTACTCTTCCCATCTCATTCCTTGCCTTTCTCCCCTATCATCATTCAGTGGACTCTTCCAACTTTCCTCTTTTTTTGTTGTTAAATCAAGTAAATGACATAACAAAACAGCAATATATCTACCTAGCATAATACTTTCAGTGTACACATAATACTTTCAGTGCTATTTTATGTAAAATAGCATTACACCAATAGGTAAAGGTAAAGGTTCCCCTTGACAATTTTTGTCCAGTCGTGTTTGACTCTAGGGGGCGGTGCTCATCCCCGTTTCCAAGCCATAGAGCCAGTGTTTTGTCCGAAGACAATCTTTCCGTGGTCACATGGCCAGTGCGACTTAGACATGGAACGCTGTTACCTTCCCACCGAGGTGGTCCCTATTTATCTACTTGCATTTGCATGCTTTCGAACCACTAGGTTGGCGGGAGCTGGGACAAGCGACGGGAGCTCACTCCGTTGCGTGGATTCGATCTTACGACTGCTTGGTCTTCTGACCCTGCAGCATAGGCTTTTGTGGTTTAGCCCGCAGTGCCACCACGTCCCTCCATTACATCAATAGGAAAATATATATTAAAATATATTAATATATATTTAAAAATGTAAAATGGTAGAGTAAATGAAAAATGGAGGGGTGTGTGTTCTCCATTGTCCCTTTCAATGCCACATACGTTACAGGTTGTCATTTCACTTTATTTTAGTCTGAACTAACCATCCACACAGATTACAGAATGGGCTAACTGGGAGCACTCTGAGTCACACTAACTCTATTGAACTTACAGTCACCTTGAGTCTTTTCAGAGAGAAAGCCGGGATAATGAGCTTAAAGACCACCAGTAGTGAATAATTAGTTGGACTGTGTTACTTGGCCTGCGGTGTAGATGTTTGTATTTTTAGTGGGGGACTTTTAGTGGGTGGGGAGTGTTTGGGGAATTTTATGTGTATGCATGTGTCTGGTCTCTGGGTGTCTGTGAATTTCGTTGTATGTGTATATACTTACAATGACAATAAATTATTATTATTATTATATGAATGAATGAATGAATGAATGAATGAATGAATGAATGAATGAATGAATGAATAATAAATAAATATAACTTCAGGTGAGCCTACTCTAGCTGTGATTTCCTATGCTAAAGTCAGTAGAGTAGCTCCATTGGAATCAGAGGAATTTGTGGAGGAGTTGACTCACTAAATATGCACTAATTCAATGGACGTATTTTGCTGCAACTTGTTATGTTAAGCCACAGGATTTCAGCCAGTATATTCAGCAGGCCTTCCTCTCAGGTTTACACTGGATTGCAAATTACATGTCTAGATTTAGAAAACTGACTCTCTCTCTTGTGTGTGTCTGTGGAGGCAGAGACTTATTTTTGTCTCACCTTTCCGGAATAATATGTTTATTAAGAGAAGGAAAATGGGCCATTGGAAGACTGGCATATTATCCTGAAGAAACTGAGTTTGCTTCCCTTCTTGAAATATTTTTCCATTTGTCTAATTGTTGTCTTTGGTTCAGTTGTTACCAACTTATTGTTGTTGCTAGGCCAAGTAATTTAGGCCATGTCACATCCAATTCTCTGCTGCTTTCTCATCTTGAGTTTTCACAGCCATGATGGAATGTGAACAGTATGTGATGTGGTGTCAGTGTGTTGTCAGTCTGCTGAGGCTGTAGCTTTTGGTAAACCATGTGCTTTCCATGTAGCCAAAGGTCCAACTTACAGTCCATAGCATTTGAAGTTTGGGAAGCGATAGACCCTAGTCTGAAGCCCTCAGAGGGCAACTGCCCCTCAGTATAGACTTGGGACTTTGTCCATGCAGAGAAGAAATGTCTGGAAATTGGCTGGAACATTCTGTGGGATAATCAGTCGGTTATGCCTTGATAATGTTCTTTCTGGGACATCTGCTCTTTGTATTCTTTGGCTAGCAGCAGGGAAAAAAGGCTAAAGGTCACCTTATCCCAAAAGCGTGAATGCTCAAAATGAGTGAGGCCCAGTCTCGCATGCATGATGCCTGCAGTCCCCTCTCCTACGCCGCTCTGTGATTCCAGGAATTTGGTTGAGAGGCAGAGCGTCTGGACTAAAAAATGTTTTATTGCTGTCATCTCCCACAGGGAGCAGCTAGCTGTGCTCAATACAAAGAGGTCAGCAAACCTCACCAGTAGAAACTGAGTGCCTATAAGGCCTTGCCTAATTTAAATCATATGTGTTTGGGCTTGAGACTTCTAAAAGCTGTCTTATGCGGAGATAAAATGGATGCGGATTTTTTATTTTATTTTATTGTGTAAACCATTTAGAATCTGAACAGTAAAAAATTTTTAGGCGAATGAAGTTAAACTGAAAAGGGGAGAGTTTGTCTTTTAAAATGCCAATAGAATTAAACAGTCAGGAAACAAAAACTTGGTAAGTGTTGTGCATAAATTTGCACCACTTGAAGCATGGATGACTATGTGCAGATGTGTAGTTGAGGCACAGGCCATAATCTTCCTGGCTTTTTCCCCCCCGCAAAAGTTTCTGTATAAGCATAGAAAGTATTAGACAATGCTGAGGGAGGATTAATGGATTTTTTGCACTGGAATTAGTGTTGGAAATTGGGACTGGTGTTTGGTATGCTAGTGCTGCTCTATTATTTTTGGCAAAACATTTTAAAATATGATCTCATCTATAAACAGTAGTGAACGACCATCATAATTCAAGACTTTTAGGGCAAAAACTGAAATAAGTCATTTTGTTGGAGGCCAGATTTTGTGGCATAAAGGGAGAAATCACAGGGAAATCTGAGACTGAAAGGTGTGGATGTTTGTTTTGTGTCTTTTACATGTTTATCAGTATGTATTATTGGTGAAAACTCAGGCTACATAGAGAACAAAAGCTAACTGATAAGTAATTTGTCTGAGTTGTGCCGTATAATTGTAATGGTTGCATCTTCCAATTGTAATGGTTCCCAGACAATTACCCACTTAACTTTGCAAAGTCGTGTTTCCTGACAGGTAAAGTTTTCTCCCAACAGCCAAATGAAAGTCTCTCCTGTTTATTCTGACATGTTAAGATGCTGAGTAATGAACTGGTAAGTAAAAGATATGTACAGGAAATGTAACAGTACAGGAAAATTCTCTGCAGTTATAGCAGTTATTATTGAAGATAAGCTTGTCTTTGCATATTCCAAAAGGCAGGAGTTGGAGTGGGAGTGGGATCAAGATATATGACCTCCAAAGACTGAGGTCTAGAATGATGATAGAAAGCATATTTATAGTGCATTGGATGTTCTTCATATTGCATCTGATCAACTGAGAAAAACCAGGAAAATAGGACACTTTTTATTGATAAGCAAGAAAAGGGCATGAGTTGATTGCTTTCTGCATCAAAATCATCATAGATTATGATCTTTTGCTAAGGAGATGGTTTTATTGAAGATGAGTTGGAACCAACAGAGTGCTAAGCCGATGATTTTATAAGGATAATGTTTGCCTTCTGTCCTTAATAAACTATCTCCTTAGCACACTGTGTTGGAGTTTTCTTTATAGTCTTGCATGCTGTCTGCGGTTTGTGTGACTAGAAGGGACTTCACTGGGCTGGGGTGATTGCCCAGCTATCCAGCAACATTGGTTCCTTCTAGCCTTTTAATTTAGAGAGCCCCACCTCTCATCTGAGTGTTCCTTTCCCTCTCTTTTGTCTGCTGGTTGCTAAGTATGCATGCAGTAAAGTAAACAGTATACACCAGTTCATGATTTCAAGCAACTGTAAGTAAAGAAATGGTTGTTACTTTTTCTACTACAAACGTCTCAGAGTGCGTTATTGAGACTTTAAGTACCAGTTAATGAGAAAGGGGTGGACCCTGGGGAACTTGTAACTATTCTCCTTTGGATCTCTGTACTGCTACTACATAACAAAAATGAATTTTTATCAGAAATTCAAAACTCTGCAACACATTGTTGGTTCAAGTCTGCTTTCAGGAAAACCATCTCTTTGGCTGCCAATTGGTCAGAGACCTTAAGCTTAAAAATGAAACTTATTCTACTTCTTTTATGGGAAACAAGTAACCAAGAAGCGTTTTCCCAAAGCTGTGGTGAGTGATCACTTTTATAGGTGGTAGTTCACAGTGGAAACATGAGGGTGATTCCAGATTTACATGTGATTAAAGTAGGGCCACTGAAATCAATGAGAATTCATTTAGTCATGACTTGTCTTAGCTGCCCAGAGTAGTCAGTTGACTAGATGGGTGGGGTATAAACAAACAAACAAACAAGCAAGCAAACAAGCAAGCAAACAAGCAAACAAACAAACAAACAAACAAATAAATAAATAAATAAATAAATAAATAAATAAATAAATAAATATTTCCCCAGATCAGTTCTATGCATGACTGGATCTGGACAGAACCCATTAGATGTCATGACTGTTTGTCTTCTTGTATGTTATCATAATTCCTCAGTTCTTCAACACAGGTAGTAAAGATTTCTTAAGAATGAGAAAACAAATCAACTTGCATGTACAAGCCCTTTTGCTTTGTACTATTTAATATATTTAGACTTGTTTACTTCATGGCTTCATATTGTACATGCAGAAAGCTAGTACAATAACCTGTTTACTTCTAATTACATTAATAGGTTTGCTTGTACAAGTTGCTCTGGTGTCCTCTAGATGTGACAGTGCTAGTATAATAAGTAAACATCAGACTGTTCCTGATTAGAAGCAGATTTATGGAGAAGGGTAAATCTGTATTCAGAACCATATAATACCAAGAGTTTACTCCACAGAGAAAAAAACATATTATTTTATGTGTTTCTTTTCCAGTCCAATATGTGGGAAGGGTAACATTGGTAAAAAACCATGACAGACAGTTGCTGCATTGCAGTAGGCCAGGGGTGGGCAATTAATTGCTATAGGGGGCCACATGAAAAATCTGAACTGTGTTCGGGGCCAAACCAACTTTACTTAAAAATAAGTGATAAGCAACTGATCAACTTTAGACAAAAAGCTATAAATGGTTTTGATGTTCAACTTGTTCAGTGAGAGAAATCCAGTCTGTCTTGGGCTTGAACAGGTGCTTGAACACCAAACTGGAGCGATGACCGGCGGGCCGGACAGGAGCGGCTCTCAGGCCGTATGTGGCCCTCGGGCCGCACTTTGCCCAGGTCTGCAGTAGGCATTGTATGTTGTTGCTCCACAGAGACAAAATCTATGTAAAGTTTGTGCAAGGGAGTTGTCTTCTGTAAGGCAAGTGTAGACGCATATACTAGTGCATTCCTGGATGTGGTCTGTTCTCTCTTTCCTGCAGCAGCATGAAGAAACCTTTGTTTATACAGATTGTTCATGTTGGATTGAAATCATGACATATATTCCAAGATACCTTCCCCAAAACAAAATACAAACACAATCCAGAAATTACTTTCATTTTGAAACAGAAAGTTTAAAAATTTCCTATGTAGGAGTGTAATGATAATTTAACAGAAGAAGAAGTAGAATATTTGCCACCATGGACTCATATCACAAGGGATTTGAACATTGTAATTAGTTATCTATGAAACTGCTTATGAATGTTGGGCCTGATTTAAAAAAATTATTGAACCTCCTGTACGAAACAGCATCCTCCCTGGAGATGCTGTTTTGTACAGTTGACTTAACAACATTGCACAGTGTTAAAGTTGTTATGAGTCCTTCACACTGGTCAAATAACATATGAATTGCCTCTAATTAGCACTGACTGAAATCTGTACTCTATCTCAGATGGAAATTATATACATCTACTGAATGAAGAAGATCAGATTGTTTCTAAATAATAGAATTTAAGCCCTGGACAAACTATATTCATGACAAGACATTTGATGATGGAAGCCAGACAACTTTTCTTCTCAATATTCAATAAATGCTTCTTATTGTTTTGGTTTCTATACAGCAAAATGCCTTGTTTTCAAAAATCCACATGAAGCTGTTTCTTATAACATCATCTTCCATGTAATGCTACCCCCCATCTTAATCAGTGAAATCTAATTCAATTCTCAAATATAAGCTTCATTCCCTGATAGCCACTTTTCTGTTACCCCAACAGTGTTCAGTTATGTTCCAATACTTGTGCATAATAAGATATGACATTTCACTTATCCACTACAAGCATTGCTAATATGAGGCAAAATGAATGCCTTATACATTAGTTCGGTGTCACTTTTCATATTCCCACCTATTCTGAAACATGCATGCACAGCCACAGTCTTTCTCCAGGCAAAAATATGAATGACAGTGATAGTCCTTCCCCCGTGTTTCTTATAATTTGGAGAATGTGAGTCTCTTCTTTTTGGGTGCTTCTGTATGGCAGAAGTGCAGTAAGCATGGATTTGTGTAACACTCGTTTTCGCCTTGTTGTGTATTTGTCAGCAAGCCTGATGTTAGCCCCAGGGCTAGAGCACAAATAACCATATACACAATCTGTTTTGTTGAAAATGTTGCCACAATTTTATTGGTTACAGCTGCCAGTAGCCACTGGCATAGGAAATGGATCCTCATCAGTCACCCTGCCTGATGCAGACCAGGGAGACATACACAGAATTAACCACATGGATGCAGGCCACTGTGTGGCTTGTCTGTCCTCTAAAGCAGTGGTCCCCAACCTTGGGCCTCCAGATGTTCTTGGACTTCAACTCCCAGAAATCCTGGCCAGCAGAGGTGGTGGTGAAGGATTCTGGGAGGTGTAGTCCAAGAACACCTGGAGGCCCAAGGTTGGGGACCACTGGACTGAAGGACAGGGGATGCACAACAGCAGCCAAGGTGAGCACGCATGTGACCACCTGGATCCATCCCTATGCTTTCAAAAACACTCCCAACAAAGCTGTGACATAAATTAAAGAACTTACTCCAACTCTTTATTTCCTATACCTGTTAATTAATGAAACAAGAACATTCCAAACAACACAGGGGCAGGGGTAGGGGAACCTCCAGGAACAAAGAGAACTCTGGGAGGCTAGCAAGAAACTTGAACTCCCCTGGAGGATGCGATGTGGCCTCCTAACAAGTCCAGTCCACCTGGGAAAATGCTCCCATCTCACTGGCCATTCTCATTGACCAAATTTAAACCAGAGGGAGGGAGCAGGTCACCACAAATACAGTGAGCCTTGGCAGTGGGAGAGCACCTCTAAGATGCTGACTCTGACTCTGAAGCACCGCTGCTGACTAAACATGGCTCCACAGGTGAGTTTTGTACTGGAGCATCAATGAGCATCCTAGTTTTATAAATGATAAAACAAGCAGAAAATTAACCTCCTAGCATAATAAGAGGACTGTGGTAACTTCACACAAATTTTGTCAAAGTCTTTCTACCATAGACAGATTTTGCCTACCACAAAGATAAGTGTGTCTCCAAAACCCTTTGTTGTAAAAAATACATCAGTCAAAGACACATTTTCATCCTTACAGGTTTAACAGAGTTTCAGTCATTTTTCAACTTCCTCTGGTTCTTACAGTTAAAAATGCTCTTCATAGATGGAGTCTCCAAAAGCAGGATGAAAATGTCTTCAAAACATTTTCTTAGTGTTCTGCGTCAACTGCTGTTCTTAGGAACTATCCTCCTAAACTAGTGTCTTAAAAGCAGTCCACTATTCTGAAACTGGATTATTCTGATTAATTCCCCCCCCCATCTAACTTGAGTTATCTCTCCAAGTGGCAATTTGGTTTTTTATTTTTATTTTATTGTCTTAGGGTATGAGGGTACTTCTCTCACACATTGATGGGCATAATCATTATCTGTTATCTGGTTTTGTGGCTCTCTCATGTGTAAAGAAAAAATGGATTAGATTATCATGTGCCATTGAGCTTTAAGAGTGTCTATTATTGAGGTCAATTTTCTAAGCCTGCTTTTTTGACTGAAATGAAGGTCCTTATCAGTTTCCTTACTCCTCACCTATTGCCACACAGATTCATTTCTAAAGTCATTCTTTATTTGAAGCCTCTATCCTTTCTACTCTCCTTTACTTGCAAGTTCACATACATCCTTTTCTCCCCAGCAAAGAAACCGATGGATGTTGTTGAGGGAAGCCCTGAACAGGAATACACATATGTGTTGTTGTATCCAACAAACATTCCTTTGACCTTTGCACAAAGGAACACACCAGCTTTGTGTGGTGCATTGGGCTCTTGGCCCAATTTTAAAATGAGGGGTGCCCTAGGTCTGGCTGAAACTCCAGAGACCTTTGCATTAGCAACCGTCTTGATATCAGTGACCTGAACAGAAACATGCTCCAGCTGAGAGCTATGAGATGTCACTGAGCTCTAGTGAGTGAGCATAATGTTTCCAACATGCTGAACCAGAATAAATGCTGCATGTAGGCTACTACAAAGCATATCTACTAATTAGATGTGAAAAGGCCAGATATCTTATCAAGAAGCATACTCCATAAAGGTCAGAGGGTGTTTGTGTTGCCTGGCCTAAGAGGAAGGAGTAATTTCCATTTGTGCCTAAGAAAGTTATTGCTGCAAGTGGTTCTTCTGAATCCAAAAACCCAGCTACCAGCAACACTCTGAAATGGTGTTAGATTATCAGCCTTTAAAAAACATATAGGTGGCATATACACATTCTAGTGAGTAAAAGTCATAAAGTTTCCCTTAATAAATTTATTGTTTATTTATTTATTTATTTTATTTATTTTATTTATATCCCACCTATCTAGCCACTTAAGGCCACTCTAGGCGGTTTGAGTCACCCTATTTTTTATCACCACGACAAAGACTCCTGGAGGCCTGGTTGCTGTGCTCAAAGAGAACCTGAGAATCAGCTGAAACTTCACATTTAAGTTGATATACTGACATCAGTAAAATGGAGAAAAGTTGGCATTTATGTGTCTGCACACTGAATTTTTCATGGACTTTTGTTCAGAAAAATGAGTGCCTTTGAAACAATGTCCTTTTAAAACCATTTTTAAAAAATATATGAATCAACCCGTTGCTTTGCCTCGTTGGTAATTCTTCCTCTTTTCAGAGTGTGTAGAACAATGACTCTTCCATGCTTTAGGGGACAACAGTTCTCCTTTCTACTAGGAGAAGGACAAAGAATAGCAGATGAAGGTTGCATAAAGGTAGTTTTAGTCAAAAATTCTAACATGCATCCTGACTGTATTAATAACTGGAATTTTTATCTGTGACAATCTTTCCCCCATGTGATCTGTTTCTTAGTGTAAATTGGATGATGAATCATATGACAGTGTTTTCTGTTTTGGTAATGCAGAAATGCCACACTGTTTGTGCTTGAAAGTAATATTCTTCGGTACAAAGAGGAGGACCATTTTTAATAAATGAGAGCATGAGGCAGATACTGTATCAGGAGTTTTGTGTTGGCTGTGCTATCTTTGAACTTGGTCAGATGGCAGAAGAGTGAATAGAAATCTAATTAATAGAGTCTTATAGATAAGTTTCCCGCCAACCTAGCGGTTCGAAAGCATGCAAATGCAAGTAGATAAAGAGGGACCACCTCGGTGGGAAGGTAACAGCGTTCCGTGTCTAAGTCGCACTGGCCACGTGACCACGGAAGATTGTCTTCAGACAAAATGCTGGCTCTGTGGCTTGGAAATGGGGATGAGCACCGCCCCCTAGAGTCGAACATGACTGGACAAAAATTGTCAAGGGGAACCTTTACCGTTACTTTATAGATAAATTTAATCTCAGATCTGAAATTTATCAGTTACATTTTCTGGTGGTAGAGTCTAACAGACTATTTGATTTTAAGCTAATCCAGGTTCACTATAGCCAGCAAGATTATACTGACAATCAAAAAATAGTTCCACTATTAAAACCACAAGCTCTGATATGCTTCAGGATGCTAGTGAAGATCAAGTAAACAGGATTCCTTGTTCCTCTTGCACTGCAAATTGTCACCATAGCTTTTTTGACTCAGGATGCAGCAGATCCAATCATGGTATTGAGTTGCATCCAAACCAATCTGTCAGGCTTTTCAGCCAGTGCATCCTTCTCCTTCCTCCATTTTTTCCATTTATTTTTATGATCAGCTGTTACAGTCTTTACTTTCTGTTTCTTATTACACAACCACAGCATTCTAGCTTTCTGTATTTTATGATTTAATTTTTTTTGGTCTTCACTCATTTTCCCTAGCATTTCTTCATTGTTATATGTTCTTGATCCAAGAAATTCTTAGCACCCTGCAATAAATTCACACTCAGATGCTTCTAGCTTTTTTCCATCTGCCTGTGTTAATAGTTCCATGCCATATTCATTCCTCAGGACCATCTGTTGTAGCTTGTGTGGCTTTGATTAGGTGGGAGTATTGCATAACAGAACTGAGAAAGTGTGGGCCCTTTTTTTGATTTTTACATCTTATGTATGTGGCTATTTGTTTTGTTATAAATATTTTTTTTTGTTTCTTATGTGTTTGGGTAGCATAAACGAAGTGGGTGAAGCATGGCTTCAGTTTTAATCAGGAGCGTTATCTGTAATGCCCATGTCTTCATCCCCTTCCATTTACCAGCTGATAGATAACAAAATCAAATAATTCTGACACCACTGGTTTATAAATGCAAAATTCCACAGAGTTCTCATCCTCTGTTCCAAAGCTTCTGCTTTTTTTCCACAGGGATAAGCCATTTCAGTCTTGTTTGTTTTAAACTGCTTTTGTGAAAAGTAAGCACAGAATTAATGGGTTTTCTCATTTTGTTGGCTCTGAATTAAGAATTTAAGATATGCTTGATTGAAAAGCTAAGCTACTATTAACATTTTTTTCATGCTTAGATTGTAATGTGCTTTTTACAGCTATTGGTGAATAAATTTCATATAGTGTTCAGCACAGAAAAAGTTCACAGTGCCCCTGCCCCAAAGTAAAAATGTTGAACAAAGAAAGAAATGAGTTTGCTCATTAATAGTACAGTATTCAGCTTTATCCAGAAACACAGAATATTAGTCAAGGGAAGAATTGGGCATATGTGGCTGAGAAGAACATGCTGAGCCAAATCTGTTGCCTGCATAGTGGATTGGTTGTGTTGTTTTAATTTAAAGTCTTATTGTGTTCTGGATGTAAAGTAACATTTTATATTGATTATTTAGCAGCTAGAGAAGACTTTAGGTTTGAAAAGTGTTATAAAAACACTGACATATAAATATATAAATGAAAACTTCCTATGTTTTATTAGTATATGTTCCTTCTTGCCCAAATGTTACATCTTGCCTTGGCAAATACAGCAGTATCTATACCACTTCCAGCTTTGTTAAAAACGAAAAAACAAAAACAAGTATAGATGATCAGTTGCCAGTTAAAACAACTTCAACTCATCTTGACCTGGGCAATCTCCCATTGTAAACAGTTTTTGAAAGAATATCTTGTCTGAAGGATGTGCTTTTATGACCCAGCTGTCCTCACAGTTCTCTGTGGCTTGCATCAGGTCTGACTATTATGAGAAATAGGCATCTCTATCTATATTTTTGTTTAGTTATGAGAACAAATTATAGAGTTGGGTCAGGAGGCTTTCCAAATATGCCAGTAGGATGAGGAAAACAAAGATTTTGCAAAAGACAGTTTGTGCAGGGTTTTCTGGTTTAAAATGTACCCATTCTATTATAAAGAATGAGGAGGAGACTTGTTTATTTATTTAGCCACTCCCCCCCCCCTTAGTGGCATTAAAACTGCCTAGGAAAGAAAACTAGTTTAGATGTAAGTGTGTAGGTGGCTGTGAATTTTTGACAGATGCATCATTTCCTTTAGCCAAACTGAAATACTCCTCAGAGAGACAGAAACATACTTAACATGGACACTGCTATACTGAAAACAAGAAAGATGTTGCCTGAGTTAAGAATGCTTATGCATAAGCTTGTAGTGTTGTTATGAAAAACATGACAAATGGAACTGAATCCATTTAGGGCAGAGTTAAGGTTGATTGTCCATTTAGAATTGACTCAAACTTCCATGCCAGTTGTATAAACACCAGATTAAGTAAGAATTTTTGGCACTGGTAGGGTGAGGAATTTTGGGGAGGGGACTAGTGGTTAGGGCATTACTGATCTATGTACTTGGACTGCCAGAATGTACCACAAAATCCTGCATGCAGGACCCACCTTCTTACATTTATCTTTTGCCTTAGTCTTTGTTAACTGCTCTAGTAAAGATTATTATAGGATAGATAATCTGTAAAGCTCATTATTCTCTGACCTACAAAAATATAGTCTAAACACCAAACAGAAAGTTGCTGCCAGAAATAACATAATGTACTTAGGAAACTGGCTGTGCCAGACTGGGGTGCACACCCACACACGGTAAGAACAACAGCTTCATTCTTGTGCTACTCCACAGCAGAATATGCTATTGCCGTATGCTATAAATCAGCACATGCCAAATAAGTGGGTATAGCTCTTAATGAATGATGCAGGATTATTATCCCCATTGAAAAAGGCTATTATTTAGATGGCATTGCCTTTCCAGAAGTATATTGAGAATAGGTAGCAAATAATGAGCAAAATAAGGTGATACAGTACCAACCCCATCTGTTTTATGGTCACCAAGCCCCTAGATGATGGCTGCAGTCGAGGGAAAATTTTCTGCACACTTCTCAAGCTCTATATATTAAACCAGAACAAACTAGACTATCGAGAACAAAAGCAACACATCTTGCTGAATGGTTGAATGCTGAAGAGTGTCTCCCACCAGGACAAGACTCTAACTGGACCATTTGGAATTCATTTAATAGACTTCAAAGTGAAGTAGGAATATCAAAGCACAATCTAATAAAATGAGGCTACTTGGATACAGGACCAATTTTCTGTGACTGTGGAGAAAGTCAATCGATGTGGCATTTATACGCATGCAGTTTATGCCCCACCACATGCAGAAAAGAAGATCTAGCAAATGGCCTAGATAATGCTATTGAAGTAGCCCGCTTATGGCCCAAAATACTCCAATTATCTCAAGATTTTAATTTGTTTTAATTTTACCTATATTTCATGTATGTCCATAATTTAAAATTGTGTGATGCTCTGATATGAAGAAAGAAAGAAAGAAAGTGGGAATAGAAGGCTGTGCTAAAGGAGGGTTGGGCAAGACCATAGTCCAGACTTCAGAGGAATGAGATGAGTAATTATGCAGAAGGGAAGAAAGTGGGGAAAGGAAGGCTAGAGAGAAAGGATATGATCAGAAAGTGCATGGTACATATTGATTTAAAATAGCTGCATAAATTATTGGCTGCAGGCCTGTAATTGTAATTTTACTGTAAATTGTAACATAGGTGTAGATTTTTGTAAGGCAAAAAGTGTAGAAACAAGGTCCAGGGATTGTGGGAATGCAAGATACAACTATGTTGTTAGCAGTAACAGATGTGTATACATACATGCTGTAATTCTAAAGTGGTACATGTTGCTACAATACCTCTGCTTTTATTTAGAATAAATACGTAATCTGATAAGAAAAGGTTTGGGGGTGCTTTTAAGAGAAAAGAGTCAACTTTTGTCTTCTTTTTTCATTTTAATCTTCTTTTATCCTAAAGACTGGGTTATATCCACTAAGGGAAGTGAAAGAGTAATCAGTTAAACCAGAAGGCATTTCCCTAACATTTTTCATCAGAACGCATTCAGAGAGGATAATTCAGTGATCAGACCCTTCAAACATAAGCTGTTTGTGGTTCTAAAACTGTGGTTCTGTCTTGAAATAGTTTCACCGCCCTTCATATAATACTCATTCATTCCACAGCCACATTGCACATAGACAGAAACAATCAGGGGGAAAAACACAGCTTGGTAGGCAGGAAGTAAGGAAGAACTGAATGTCAGAAATTGCTGATGCTTGAACCCTGGAGCCTTTTAAAATTCTATCTCAAATATCTTTGAAAGATGATTAATTTTAATGTCATAGCTATCTTAATGTCAATTACTTTCGGTGTCACTGCTCTCTCACTGCTGATATCAGCAATGTTGTATTGTGCTAAATTGCAATAGCTTTTAAGCTGCAGAGGAAATGCTCTACAGAAACATGCAGTTGCCTGGAGTTATTGTTACAGTGTAGGCATCTCAATTTGTGGCTCTGGTTGTACTTCATAAGGTAGAGGGAATTAAGCCCATATGAAAAGGAGGTTATCTACTCCAGTGAGGAGTTTAGCATTTCTCTTTACTAATATATGGTTTAATGCTGGGCATAAGTAGTTTGTGATGGGAGCAGGGGGCATTGACCCTCAGAACTTTAGCTCCATGAGTTGCCCATGATACTGGGTTGAATGTACAAACTATTCTATGACATGGTTGTTGTGGGTTTTTCGGGCTCTTTGGCCGTGTTCTGAAGGTTGTTCTTCCTGACGTTTCGCCAGTCTCTGTGGCCGGCATCTTCAGAGGACCGAAGTAGGAACTCTGTCCGTGCTCTGTTGGTGTTTGCACAGGGAAGCCATTTAAACCCATAAACATAAACAAAACTTCAACAGGAAAGAAGAATGCCTGAAACTAAACCAGACCTGGCGGCCCATTCTGAAAAATACAACCTGCAAAAGGTCAATGAACTCTTACTCAGCCACAAGGGCCAGAGATTGTTTCACAACAAAAAAAAGACCAGCTAACTACATCCATCAACCACAGTGACAGATAATCTCTCCCTCTCCCCCTCTCCCCCTCCCTCTTCAAAACAAAGAAATGCTAATCACCCTATCTCCTGAAAAAAGACAAAAAGCCATTCCCACAGCTATAAATACTATCCAACAAACACCAACAGAGCATGGACAGAGTTCCTACTCCAGTCCTCTGAAGATGCCGGCCACAGAGACTGGTGAAATGTCAGGGAGAACAACCTTCAGAACACGGCCAAAGAGCCTGAAAAACCCACAACAACCATTAGATCCCGGCCGTGAAAGCCTTTGCGAATACATTATTCTATGACAGTCCAATTGAATTCTGTAGAATTTTATTGAGATGCTTTCACGATAAATATATGGAGATGTTCCATACTCTGGGTGAGGTAGAAATAAGCGAAAAACTTGTTATTTCCAAAATTGCATACATTGGGGTTCCTATGTCTGCTTTCCCAACTGCAAGATGTTATGTTTTAATTTGAAAATGAAACATTCCTGCAGTGGAAGGGAGCAATTACCATTCCTGCAACTAATTGTGAGTACTGCTCTCTACATTTTCAGCAATAAGAAACCAATATACATCTTTACATTAGTAACTGATCAAAAGATCTAGGAAAAAATTCAGAGCTGCTTCTAAGTTTAACTTTTGATGTGGAAATATAGTTTGTTCAGCTGAATACCCATACTCCACTTCCCAAACAATAGCATATGGCCTTTGCCCTCCCACTCCGGAATAATGAGTCAAGACACAGGTGATGGGTATAAATAGGGCCACACTTTATTAAATCAACATGCCATAACTTATGGCTTAGCAACCAGGGGCCTGCGGTAGTGCAGTATAAGGTTTGGTGCCAGAGGTCTCATAGGGCCCCCTCACCAACCTATATGGGTGAGTCCCACACCCTGTTGTCGTGCTGTCCCTAAGAAAGCATGACCCCGGCCGGTGAAATATCAATCCTCCCTGGGCATGCAAGCCCCCAGCCTTTGGCGGCTCTCAACCTGGGAGGGCCCCAGCAGGTCTTTCCTCCCAGCACTGTAACATCACGATCCGCAGTGCCAAAAGTTCAGACTTGCTATGCACTGCTTGAATCCATGGGCACTCACCAATTCAATTTCCTTCTGCAGTACTCACTGTGTGACCAAACGTTAAACAATTAAATAGTAATGGAACTATATTAACCACATGCCAGTCTGGGATAGGCAAAAAATCCCCACAACTACTTCAGCCCAATTGAGTACTGGGTCAAAAATTCCTATCCAGCCCTCAATAAGATGACCAGTCCGACTCACACAGGATATCGGGCGGGTGGGTGGGACACAAGCCTCGAAAGAGGCCGAGCATGTGGGGGAGCGTCCTTTTAAGGATGCTCCCACCTACCCCCTCGCACAATCCCAAGGGGAGGGCAGTTCAGCACTCATAGCCGTCCCACTCCGGAATAATGAGTCAAGTCGCAGGTGATGGGTATAAATAGGGCCACACTTTATTAAATCAACATGACATAACTTATGGCTTAGAAACCAGGGACCTGTGATGCTGTGGTATCAGGTTTGGTGCAGAAACTCTCACAGGACCCCACCACCACCACCAATGTAAACTCAGAAAGCCCAGCTATGCATGTAATAAAGAATTTAGATAGCTAGTAGGTGAGATTTATTAAATCTTAAAGTACACTCATAATTAGTAGATCTTAGTCTTAGGAGGGCTTAGAATATAGTTGATTCTGTTTTTAAAAAGCCCTACGGGGTCAGCTAAGCTTCCAGGACTAAAATGAGTGAATGCAGAAATTATTGTATGCTCAATACATCTAGCAAGAAAGGCAAAAAGTTCATCAACTTTCAGATCTATAAAGCCTCTAAAACAGGTCAGGATCATTAGAGTTTTTACCTTCATCAACTTTTTTAGGACCGTTAGAGTCAGAAATCAATGTTGCACTCTACAGTAAGTTGACACGACTATTATTAATTTAACAAGAATTTAAATAAAAGCATAGGAAGATGTTACTGACTTCAAATCTGCTAATCGTCTGGCACTTGCATTCATTTTTATATACTGCATACGGACAATGTGTATGCTCAGAACAGAACAGTGTGACCTTCCTTGGATCCTGATATTGGGAACTTCTCTTCATTCCTATTCACGTTTTAAAGGAGGCCTGCACCAGAGCAATGTGATGGATGTGATCCAACCCAAGTCAGTCTGTTTGTCATAGAACATTTACTGTACAGAACAGTACAGAACATTTACTGCCGTAACTTCTTTACATGTTATACTGGGCTGACCTTCTGAGGCCTCCTCTGCCTATGGCGGGGAATGTCCTGATCTTGGCCTCTTGGACAGGGGGAAGTTACGTCATGAACTAAACCACGGCTGTCAGTGGCTGTAAGGATCTGTGGCTCATTCAGAACTGTACGCAATAAGAGGGAAAGTCCCCATCGCTCTCTATATAAGCCGTGTATAATTCTTCAAGAAAAATAAGTCCTGTCCAGTGTGTTGCAAACTTGGGCCTTCCCATCTCACTCTTGCATCAGCCCAGGCTCAAGCACATCAGCACTCGTTAAAAACATTTACTATAAATGGTAATCAGGTGAAATATACACAACTGCCAAGAGAAACAAGCCATATCCGATATAGCTTGTATATATACAGCTGACAGTTACCATAGCCTAGAGAAAGCTCCAGTCCTAAACAGTGTGCGCTTCCCTTCCCCCCAAGCAAAACTCTACAAAGCAGTGTTGTTTAAAGAAGCAGAGGGGGGAAAATGCATGTCAGAGTTTTAATGCAGGAACCTCTTTTTCTAACCCCAGCACTCTAGGCACAAGGTTCCCCAGCAAAACGCCACACGCCAGCCTCCACTTGTTTACACATATTTTGCATTATGAGACAGCCAGAAGGAGATCATTAAATCTACTGTACTCAAGGGAGACTAGTGAACCCAACCAATCACAGTAGACCACATATCACATGGAGTTGACGCTTAGGCAATGCGTCCTCCACATTCTATTTTTCATATATAGCAATGTGTAGTTTATTTAACAGTTAAAAAACAGGTTTGTAGACCTTCTATGAATTCAAGACAAGCTCCATCAAGTTTACATGTTTTTAATTAGAGTGAAACTGAAATGTGGGGGGGGGGAAGGAATTGGGAGAGGACAATTTCATAAACATTTCGACCGCTTACACAATATGAGCACTCAGCTTTTCAACAAGCAATCCTTGAATATGAATCTGCTGATTATAAGTACAGTAGTGCCTCGCAAGACAATGTTAATTCGTTCAGTGAAAAACGTCATCTTGTGAAAACATTGTCTTGTGAAATGCTATTCCCCATTGGAATGCATTGAAATCTATTTAAGGCTTTCTAATGGGGAAAAATCGTCATCTTGCAAAAATTGTCCATAGAAAACATCATCTTGCGAAGCGCCACAGCGATCGCTGTGGATTAATCGTCCCGCGAGGCAATAGTCTTGCGAGGTACCACTGTAATTCCTTCCTTCCTTCCTTCCTTCCTTCCTTCCTTCCTTCCTTCCTTCCTTCCTTCCTTCCTTCCTTCCTTACTTACTTACTTACTTACTTACTTACTTACTTACTTACTTACTTACTTACTTACTTACTTACTTAATGTATTAATTGTATAACTTGAATTTCTTTTAAAGTGCCTAAGGTGCTTAATGACAATCAAAGCAAAAGTTAATTTTAAAAATAACATTAATATAAAAGGACCAAATCTGAAAATGTCATCCAGTAAAACCACTGGATTATACCTAATACCTATTAAAACACAGAGGCCAAAATCATGTTTCTTGGCATAGTAAATGAAAATAGAATAGGCCTGTGAAATCAATGAGGGTTTAACTCCTCTGTATGTTCCATTCATTCAAATGGGCCTACTTAGAAAATGGGATGGGGTGGGGAGAGGAAGCTTTTAATTAGTGTAAGTTAATTTAAATATTTTCAATGCCCAGTCCAGTTTTTACCAGGTGCAAAGTTATGCAACAAAATTTTGTTCCACAGCAACCAGATTAATATAATGGACACAATGAAATTATAATACATGGAATGAAACATGGTTTTCTGGGACATGAAACACCTGGTAAAATTTTAATAATTTCCTCCATTTTGATTGTTCTTTTCATTTTCCATTTTTGAACCAAGTGTGCAGAAATAGAAGCAAGACAATAGTCTTCAGAGTGTTCTGTTCTTGTTTGGTCCATGTTACTTGAAAGTAAAACCCTTCTACAATGTGTTAGTTCTTGTCACATACAGCACTGATGGTACCTGTCTGTCATGGGTTTGGAGGGAAAGTTCCATCCTATGGGGAGTGGAAGGCGGGACATCAGGGGGGAGGAGCTGTACTGTATATATTTGGGGGAAGTCCTTCGTAAGAGAGCTGACGTGGAGAAGTGGAGTTGGAGTCTGTGGGTCAGACTGAGTACAACTGTTCGTCAGATAGTACATACCTGATAGGTTCAGGTTTCTATCTAGGTAGCCAGAACGGATAGGTTCAGGGTCTGTGCGTTACCTTAAAGTGTTCCGTGGGAACCAATCTGTTGTATGTGTATGATTGGGACTATACCAAGTTCCAGTATCCTATTTACCTGATCCTTTTATTTACCCTGTTTGTTTTTTCAATAAACCTTGTTCTCTTGTTTATTAAAATCCATTCCTGGTCTGGGTGACTTGGGAGAGCGAATGGTTGGTGGCAGCATAACTACAGGGTGGGATACTCCAGTAGGTCTGGGGTTGCTACAGTTCTTAATCAAATAATTGCACTGAGAGGAAGAACTTATATTAAATAATAAACATGGATAAGAGTTCTGTTGGCATACATTTCTTGCATATTTCCCACCCACCGGAACAAAAAATTTACAAAGGTGTAAGTCAGACAGAGCTTTGAGTTGAAATCTTGCTTTACTCGAGAGGTACTTAGTTTGGTGGAGACCTTTGTGTTTTCCCATACTTCAGACCCAATACTAGGACACTTTGTTTCCTTTAATCTGTGAATTGCCAGATTTTCAAGAGTTTTCACTCAGCTTTTTAACCAGAACAACATTTTATCCCAGCTTGTGACATCTGTGTTCTGTTTTGTGAGGATTTAAAAACAGCCTTTTAGAACAAGAACAGAGAGATATCTCATACACAAAATTTGCAGCTTTGAAGTGAGATTTTGAAACAACCTAATTATTTTCATTAAGCTATAGTTTTCTTATTTTTTATGGCAACTAAGTTGAACTATTTTTTAATGAATCGTTGTGATGCACATTTAATAAATACCCTATGTCAACTGTTCTGCACAGTACTCTAGAAATGCTCCATAATGTATTTAAATGAATTTTATACTATCATGAATGTTAAATTGCAGTGTACAATAAACACAAAAAAAATTCAGCAATAAGTGTTTATGGTGCAAGCATAACTGTTGCATCCTCATTTGCAGGAATTATAACACTTGATTGACTAGAAGCCATGGTCCACTATGCAAACTTTTGAAATAGGAAATCTATTGTACTAGAAAATGGGGTTGTTTGTTTCTCTCTTCCTATAATGATAGACTGTGTTACAACTGAAACAAAAATTTAGGTTTGGCGTTTATAAAATTTCCAGATCTCTAAAACCAGAGACATTCTAAACCTCTTGTATATTCTGTGTGTGTTGCTTTGTAAAAGGTTTGTATGAATGAATTCTAAAAATGCCGTGTCAGTGCTGAAAAACAAGACAGAGGGCTCAATTCCACTAACAATAAAATCTGCTGTTGTACCAGGTTCTTCTTAAAAAAAGAGATAATTTAATTTTAGGTACCTGCACAAGTGGAGTACTGTGCCAGGGGAGCAAGGTTTTATGCTCTTCTGCCAGAGGTCTATTTATTTTGGAGTGGATGTGGAATTGATTCATTGAAATCAATTCCGCATATGTGTACACCCCATCTGCTATATATATAAAATATATATTGTTATCTGATACAGCGCTATACCAGATTATCAGGATTTTTAAAACATTAAGAGCACTGTGCTTGCCGAAAAAGCTGATGCCCACCCACTTGCCCCTCCTCAATTGCTCTTCTGTTTTTCCCTTCACCTGCCCACTCGCTCCCCTTACTCCCCCAAATGGCCCTTCACCTGGCCAATCTCTCTTCTGTTGCGGTCACTCACCCCCATGCTCAATCCTTCACCAACCAAGTATCCCCCCACTCACTCACCTGACTACTCATTTGCTTGCCCCTCATACACCAGATTGCTCACCCACCCACCTACCCTTCAGTCAGGAGCCCACAATGGGGAGCCCAAGCTGATGCGGTAGCAGCAGTAGCAAGGAGCCCATGGCAGTGTTAGTGAGGATGCACACACCAATGCAGAAGTTTTGGATTCAGGCTAATGTCCATGTAACTTTAGTCCAAATCCATGAAACCTCCAGTCCCTCTGCTGGTTTATTCTGGCAGTGGAAACTTAGTTATGGTAGGTGAACCAGAAAGCATGATACAGCCTTCACAATATAGATCTGATTTTATTTATTTGTTTGTTTATTATACTTTTACCCACCTATCTTCATCTTTCTTTGTCAGAGATTAATATGGTTGCCATTGGCTGGCATAGTTCTTCCCCCAACCCATTTGCTCCTTACAGAAAGAGGGATACATTAAGTTCACTCAGGGATGTTATGTGAAGTCTTTCTACCAACAGCTTCAATCTGAAGTCACACCAGCTTTCTTTGTACATCTTATCTCAAGATTCTCACATCTCTACCATCTATTCCTCTGTTGTTTCAACATATGATTTGTTTGCCACATCTTTGCTTAAGGGGATTCCTCATTTTCACTCTCTCCGCTCCTGTCCCTAAGTTGGTAGGGCAGGATGGCTTCTTTTGGCTGAAGCTTATAGGCACTGGCAGTGATGACACAGAAAAATAAAACAAGGAGTGATTCAAAGCAACAAGGGTTCTGTCTACAACATGCGGAATATACAGCTAATGTAAATGTGTCCCCTGTTATGTTTCAGCTCATTTCTGAATCTGACCACCTCTGAGGACTTGTTGTTGTTGTTTTGTCATATGGTGCATGTAGGTGGAGAAAATCTTGTTGTGGATTTAAAGACTTCAGATAATTCTTACAAAATATGGGTCTTTGTAATTCAGTACCTTGGAAGGAAGATTCCTTGTTGTAGAATATTTTATAAGGGTGAAATGAATTTTTGCCAGGGGCATCATTTCATCTTTTTAATGGACATTTCCCATAGAACCTGAAGGACTTGGATATATTCAGAACCAAATTGCAAGCCACCTACTCCAAGCAGTTACTATTAAGTAAATGCTGTGAAATTTTATGCCGGAACGTCTAAAAAATAATAATAAGGTCTGAAAATGTCCTTAAACATCTCTGATAAGGAGGTTAAGCTGTGCTAAATGTTTTTTTTTTCCCATTTCAAAACCCACGTGCATAAAATGTGTTAATTTGAGGAGATAATTCAGCTGAAGATGTAAATTACTGACACTAGTTAATGGTAGGAAGTGTAATCTTGTTACATTGCGCAGTTATTTTTTTTCTGATCTACAGAGATTATGGAACACTACAGCCAAAATCACTCTTACCTTGGTGATGGAATACTGTAGAAAAGAAATAGGATTTTTTAAAAATGAGATTTCATGGACAAATCAGGGTTAGGGATGGCAACCTAAGTACAAGAGAAAACCTTGTCACATTCTTTGTATACTATAGAACACAAATGTTAAAAGCCTGTCATAAACTCTCTGTCAGGTGTAAATGTACAGATTTTTGTACCTGAACCTCCCTTTTTAAAGAAGTATAGGCATAACATAGCTAGAAAGCTCCATAACTAACAGTGTAAGACTGTTTTATGTGTTTAAGAGCATAGCAGTACAGTTCTATACTTAAAAGGGCAATTTTGTATCTCATTTTTTGATCCGGTAACTCCCTGGTAGATGTAGGTAGAATGCTGTAGGTGTAATATATCTTGACTTCAGCAAAGCTTTTGACACAATGCCCAATGATATTCTGATTAGGAAGCTAACTACATGTGGGCTGGATAAAACAACTATCGGGTGGATACACAGTTGGTTATAGAATTGTACTCAGAGCGTATTTATCAATGTCTCCTTGTCAGACTGAGAGGAGGTAACAAGTGAGATACCACAATGAATAAATAAGAACTGTTTAAGGAATCCACATACAATATTTACTTCTTATGCCCTAACAGATCACTCAGCAAAAGGTTTTGTTAGAATTTAAGGTGGTGCAAGAGAATAGAAATGTATGTATATATTTTGCTATGACCTTGTCTCTGGCATAGATCTTGTAGGTTTCTGGAAAGTTACAGAAACATACACATGTTTGAACAAAAGGAAGAAGAAAATGAGTGTGCGTTTCATGTATGACAGTGTCACTAAAAAGCATATTCAGCTTTCTAGGGGGAGCCCCAAACAATCCTTTTTTCTTCTTTTCTTTCTTTCTCATCTTGGACTCTGTGATTAATCTGAATTTTACCTTAGTTTATTTTTATGTTATATGTAAACCGCCCAGAGTAGACATGTTCTAGATGGGTGGTATATAAATCTAATAAATAAAAATAAATGCATATAAATTCTTCACCCCTAATTCTATGTTGGATCTGCAGGATGGTAAAAAGATGCTGATCCATTATTTCATCTTGAAGAAGAGTACTATGCCTTTAATAGATAAGTTGAATAGCTTTGAGAATACAGTAGTTACATCTCATAGTGCCTCAGCATTAGAGAAGACAGACAATACTGGCATCTCAAGTAATTTATTTAACAGGCCAGTTAAATAAATCCTTCTTCATGGATGAATGTTATCAACCCTCTTTCTCTTATGTTTGTCTCCTATCAGAGTTTTTCCATGAGAGACTTACCCAGAGCTGGAAAGCAGAATATTAATGCAGCTTCAGTTGACTTAAATTTGTTGCAGGGGGGGGGGGAACCCTAGCATTCTTGTATATGTGAATATTGAATGGGGAGAGGTCAGTTGCAAATGAGAAGCAGGTTAGCCTTGGAAGTCTGTGTTTTCAAAAATTGACTAGAGGTACTTGTGCAGTCTAATTCACAATGAATATAATAAATTGTAATTTCCTCAAGTTATAGTGTCTCTTCGTTCTGATTATAGGGCTACTGGTTTGCAGGACATTTACAGCTGTAGAGTGAAAGTTAAATGAAATATGTTACCTAGTGATACAAAGAATATTTGCTAATTCTTTGTTCTCATTTATTTATGCTACCTCAGTTGAAGAGACACCTTGATGAGGGATTTCAATACCCCAAGGGATTCCTTTGTCTGAAGACCAAAAAGAGAGAGAACGAAAATTCTAATTTGAGTAAACTGTCTCTGTTAGTATCCTTTGTGAGAAATAACGTACACACATACAGAACGACTGAATGAGTGTTTTGAAAAGAGGCAAATGATACTTTCAGTGCTTTGATCCTCAGGCATCCATGCCACAAAGTGGCAGCTATGGTCATTCTGCATTATGTGCACTATTTTCATTGCAGCATTACTTTGAGCAATTCCGCTTAACTTGTACAAAAATGGTTCTGTTGGTTCTCCTAGTTCACCACATTTACTCTCTTTTGTCAAGCAAGGAAACTAAATTGTTGGCTCCTCTTGAGGACAAACAAAAAGCAAGGATTTGCTCGATTAGTTCCTATATACTGTTGGGTCACGGGAATCTTATTAAGTCACAGTACAAGGGCTTAGAAAAACATGTATTACAGGACTAGGTTTCTTTCTTATTTTCACATTGGCTTGTTGCTAAGTCTTACTGGAAATGGAGAACTATTAAATGACCTCAGATTCTGTATGATTACCTAGATTTTTAGGTTTTGATATGCATTATTTCATATGTGTGCATAGAAAAATAAACTTCTAGGCAAGGCGATATTTGGCGTATGCTACTATCCTGCCCTGATCCCATCCCTGTGCATTTCTGAACCGGCAGTGGACATACACAGCATTCTGTATTTGGAATTTGTGTTTCAAACAGTTGTTCTCCGACTATGGTTACAAGACCCAGTACTAATATGTGGGATAAAACCTGCAGCAAAGAATTGATGCACCCGGTTACTTCTGGTAAACTCACGTGCTAATGGATATGCATTCACTAATCCAACGCAGCAGTCATGATGCCCAGGGCATTGCTAAATTGAGGAATTGAGTCCAAGTAATTAGTGGGAGTATTAATGTACATCACAGGATCATTAGCTGCAGAAGAAGTGACCTTGGAGTCCTCAAAATTTCTCTTTGTTTCTGCACTAACTAGCATTTTTGGCACCATCTTTTCGTATTCAGGATCCTCAACACTTCTTTGAAATCTCTGTAAATATTACAAATCTATTTAGCAGTTTTATAACAAAGAGTTCTGTTGTCTGGGGGAAATGCCACAATAAGCCTGTTAGTCTTTAAGGACCCACAGGATTTGATGCCCTGAGCATGCTATTGGTCTCTGAAAGTTTACTAATATTCATGTCACTGAAGGGGAAACTGAAGCTTGGATAGAGTTCTTAGTGCATTTTTCTAATACGTAAAATTTGCTCTTTGAATGTCCTGCATATTTACATTTCATTAAATAGCAACACCTCACAAAATGTGTCTGTTGTTGTTGTTAAGGTTTCTTACTACAATGAAGCATTCAGAGGTAAGACATTGCAGATGAAAATATATTGTATTGATTTTAAAATATGTGCGCATTCTAAGCCTCAGGAACTCAGAAGCCATGTGACCTAGGTTTGACAAGTTAAATATCAAATTTATAGCTTGTCTCTTACTTACACAAGTTGGATCCATCATTCTGTTACCTTCTCAGGTTTTCATTCAATATTAATGCATTTGTGGACTTTCCTCTGCAGAGTCCTACACCTCTTCATGGCCATAGTAGGTGAAGCAAAAGCTCTGTTTGCTTCTTCCAAGTTAATAAACTTTCAAGTATGGCCTTCAATGTGGAGTGCATGTCTGCCATCTGAGAACCAGCCTAGCGAAGTACAGAGACGTTTAGTACAAAGAAGTTGGCCAGCGGGGGATGAATCGATAGGCAACTGTGAACATGACAGTATTAAATAGTTTCAGTCTGCTTCATGGGGGAGGACAACTACAAACACCAGTGAAATCATAGATTTTCAAGGCATTCAACATAGAATATTTATTTATATTTAGTCCATTCTGTTACTGAGGTCCTTACTAAGTTAAGTGAATAGTTGTTGTTTTTTTACAAAGTCATTTAGCTTTGCCTGACTATGATGGGGGAAGTACAATATTCTGGGCATGTTTATTATGTTGGTGCTTTGTAGAAGAAACTATCAGGACCGTGTTTGGGTATCAAAATACTGCTGACAAGTAGACAGAGTTTTGGCTTCTGTTTTTTCAACTTCAGCCTCCCAGTTCATTAGTTAATTCTTGTCATCACCTCCCCAGCAAGTTTCAGCTTGCTTTAGCCTGCTGCCTCACCTGAGGGTGCCAGGAGCCAAGTCTGGGATTTGTTCTTTTTATGCCTGAAGAGATTAAACTAAACGAAATTGTGCAAGCAGGAGCTGTGATCTATTAATTGAGCTGGCTGTGGCTGAGGCAGTGGTCTGTCCTTCACTACAGAAAACTGTTTCAAAGCAAGCAGTGCGTCAGCCGTAAATTAAAGTTTTCTTGAAGTGGATGTTGCGTAATAAAGGATACATCTGGTGAAGTAGGTTCTTGGCTTTAGTAGCTCATGCTTCAGTTGAGCCAGTTTGTTTGGGAATTGCCACATCGCTGTTCCCTTTGCCATGAATTGTCCTGAATACGCTCCCCTCTAGCAAGGGGAGGCACTCATTTTGACACTCAGGAATTCATCATTTAGAAAAAAAAATCTGCTCTCCCAGTAGCCCACATTTATATTTTAGTTTACAAACAAAGAGCCCATCATTCAGGATCTCATCACGCAGAGGTGGAGTGGGCAGAATAAGTCCGCTAGAAATTGTTCAATTGTATCTCCCATTATCCTTCGCCTGGAATAGTTAATAGTCACCAATTCACTGTTGTTGTTGCGTGCTGTCAAGTCAGAACTGACTTATAGCAACTCTAAGAAAGGTTTTAAGGTAAGTGAGATATTTAAGGAGTGGCTTTTTCAAGCTCTA
Source organism: Pogona vitticeps (assembly GCF_051106095.1). Taxonomy (NCBI): domain Eukaryota; kingdom Metazoa; phylum Chordata; class Lepidosauria; order Squamata; family Agamidae; genus Pogona; species Pogona vitticeps. The sequence goes on along the minus strand of NC_135790.1, from coordinate 24,723,466 downwards.
CCCACCCAGTGCGTCTTCATGTTTGAGTGGGGATTCAGACCCAGGCCTCCTGAGTCCATTACTCTATCCACTACACCAGTGGTCCCCAACCTTGGGCCTCCAGATGTTCTTGGACTACAACTCCCAGAAGCCTTCACCACCACCTCTGCTGGCCAGGATTTCTGGGAGCTGAAGTCCAAGAACATCTGGAGGCCCAAGGTTGGGGACCACTGCACTACACCACACTGGATATCATACCAACTGTATTATGAAGGAATACGTGGCCAAGAAATGAGTTTGTTGGTAAAGGTATATAACAAGACGGAGGAGGGAATATTACACATTCAGAATCTTGGTGAGAGAGGGGTAATGAGTTTGAAAGAAGCAGTAAAAAAGTGTCCTAAAGGGGGAAAAAACCCTCTGTTGCTACGACTTCATAAAGAGTCTGTTTCTCAGCCACTTGCAGTTTCAAAATGTGGCCAGGTAAGGTATCTCCCACAGTGGTTGTGTCCATTGGCTATGTGAACTAAGACCGATGAGAGGTACTGCAGACAAACAACACACAACTTGCCCGCTTCCGATTTAAGAAATACTTGAGGGGTTGAAATGAATCTGGCTATGCACTGTTGCTTAAGAACACCAAAACACAGCCAGTCCAGTATCCTGGAAAGAATCCAAACAGACGGTAGACCCTGGGATGATCTGCTAGAAACTAGCTAGTGCTGCACAGAATTTTTTCTAAAAGCCTGTGAATTGCCCTGCATTGCCTCTGCCTTCGGGGCACAGAGCACTTGTCTCCATATAAGTGGACATAAACTCTTTATGATGAAATTATTCTTTTAATATTATGGGGAATATATGTATTTTGTTACACTGTGTTGGAGGAGGGTTTGTAATGGGCAAAATCCTCTGGCATAACTTTGGCCCGTCATAAATTGGATCAGGATGCTGGAAGTAATTAATGAAAATTTAGTTAAAGCTTCCTATCACCCCACTTTGTCTTTCGAGTCTCTCTAGGCCTTTGGGAACTTTAGGGTGAGGAGAGGAAGACATTTTTTTAAAAAAATCACTGCAGGATTAAATTATTTCTGGCACCCTGATCTGATTTATGCCAGTGCAAAGTTCCACCATAGGATTTTATCCAGTACAGCCTGTCATTCCTTCAAGAAATCAGTGCAGAGTTAAGATTGTGCCATATACTGTATATCATGCCACTACATGCAAGTGTGTAGCTGATACATCTAGTAAGAGTGCTAGTCCAAACCCCAAAACCTTTATGTTGTAGCTGCCATACCACTGCCTCAGGGGATGATGTGATTTTGAGATACATTAGTGCTGTTCTATATGTTTGCTTATTTCATGTAGTATCAACAGTTGAAATGTACAAATAAGCACCCAGGTTTAATATACATTGGCTCATATTTATGGACTGTTTTCCAAGGAACCCCTTTTAGCTTTAACCTATTATTTACACTATAATTAATTAAAATAGTCAGTAATCTATAATTAATACTCTGTAAACTGGGTGTTTCCATCATTTTGAAATGTTAAAATGATGAACTCACGAAGAAACAATGAAATGGGAGAAGACTAGTAATCCCCCTGTGAATAAAACTCTCCAAAATAAACAGAATGCAAAGTTGCCAGTTTGGGACACTGATCAGACTTCACTGTGAGGGCTTGCTCCATGCAACAGATTGAAAAGCCTTCATTGTAATCAATGTGCTTATTGGCATTTGTTCTGCGTTATCCCAGCCCACAACAGAATCTTTTCCCAACAACTTTCTCTAAACAGCATGTCAGCAAATGGTTCTTTTGTACAAGGGGGGTTGGGGTTGGGGTTGACACTGGAGAATCTGGCTTCATTTCCTCCTTGTCTCTGGAATGGTGATTGGAAATAATTGGAAGTGGCACTGGAAGTAATCCGAAGTGACAGTCTCTGGGCTCTGAGGCTTTTGCTCGAAGTCTAACAATCCCCCCCCTCCGCCCCTGTAAAACCAAACCTAAATTTAAACAATGAAGTCACAAAGTGATTTGCCTTAAAGGCTGAGAATCCTGTGATTTCTCTTTAATTTGCATTGTGGGTAGCATGGTGTGGAGAGGAAAGAGTGCTCGCCTATATGCTTCTGCCTGTTTTTCGAGGCTCCGCTTGACAGAGCAGAGCTGTTTCTTTTGTGCAGTTCCTTAGTGCTGTGTTCCTCTCCATTTTTGCTCTGGTGGTGAATTCAGTTCTATCGTAAACATTTCTGTAGGATTTAAAATTTTATAAAGGCTCTTAAAAATGCTCCCTGCAGACCGAGCTGTACCAAGCAGCCACTGCATGTCTTATAAATAAGTACAGCATGGAGGAGTGCCACCCTCTTCTCCAGACATTTGTCCTAAGGATGCAGAAAAGGCAGGGGAGGGAATCACAGTTTCTTTTAAAAATGTGTGTTTTTTCTGGATATGTGATAGGAATTAGGGACGCCATGCCACATATATAACCCAATCACATAATAACATGATTCTGGCAGTTACAGGATGTGTGATAGATCACAGTTAGCCTGGTCCTGAGGGGAAGAAGAGCGCTTACAGGCACTTTTGGCAGCACCACCACAAAGGTTTTAGTCAAGAACAAATTTTCTGTATGTGTTACTCATGGACTATAAAAGGTGTAACAAACCATTACAGATCATATATATTTTCTAGTCAGGGCAGTACTTTCCTTTGAAAGAAGGTTAGCAACAAAACAATTTAAAAAAACAATCACTTGTTGAAACAACCTCCATTTTTTTCATCTCCTGTGATCCTAGTGTGTGTTGCCTTGCCTCAAAAGTGAATCTGCATGTTCTTTCTTTTGGAGTTTAGTTCTGCCTGTGGCTGCTGACCTTGGCTTCTTGAGTTTGCATCCCAAGAACGGCTACTTAATTGAACTCTGCATGTGCATTTGGGCCCAAGAAATGCAAATGAATGGAATATGTTAAAATGCAACATCTCATTGTAGAGCCTGGCCCATCACCACCTATCTGGCATTTATATGCTCATTTAACTGCCACTAATGATGATAGAAACTAGCAAGTGCTAGGAGGTTTTTAACTTCCAATCAACACCCTTGGTTGTACTGTACAGTATTGCCATCAGTAAAATAGATGATGGAGGAGCGCTACTGCGCAGCTTCAGCACTGGAGGCAAGGAAATCCTGATCTGACAATTGTGTTGAAGGCTTAGGACTTTTTCTCCCGACATCTCCTTATCTAGAAATCTAACCTTATTTGACCTTTGTTTTAAAGCTGTAATAAAGCAGATGCTTATAGAGTAAACCATATCATATCAGCAGTATAAGGAACTTGATAGCAGAAGAAAATGTCAGCAAATAAAGAAAAGAACTACTATCCCTTTTATTGAGGTAGTGATTTTAACTAGTTGCATACAGTTTACCTGACTGGTAAAATATTAATTGTAGGCAAAAAGAAAAAAAATATTTTTGTTTGTCCTTAGAATTCTGCACTAAAGTTCAAGTTCATCTATCAGAAAATACATCTTCTGTGACTGGAATAATTTATACTGATTCGTAAAAGTGGCCAAAACCTCAGCCTTACCAAACACAATTGTAGATTTTTTTTAACATGGTGATACAAATGTTATTATGTTTATGTGTGTTTTAATATGTCTGCTATTAGTAAGAGCCTTATGCTCAGATCTAGACATGCATTTGAACATTTCCAAGATTCATTTGATGACTGAACAAAACATCAACTTGGTTTGACTTCACAGGGTGCTTTGGGAGCTTCAGTTTAAAAGTGGTTAAAATAATGTTGTATGAACTGGCTTTGGTATTGCTGAGTCTCACAGTTCTTTCTAGGACTGCATGATAAAGCTGAAGTAAAATAAAACAAAACAGAAGAATGACATTTTTGTTTGAAGTTGGGATTCTTCAGCAAACAATTCCACCATGCTGCCTACTTTTGGAGAATATTGCATGAATCCAGTCTGCAGGAGTCTGCAGGGTGGATGTTATTTTCCACCCTCCTACATGTGGTTTGCAATCTAAAAACATCTGCTTCAAAGCAAGTCCCACTGAGTTCAATGCAACTTACTTCCTGCCTAGTGTGCTTTGGATCACAGTATTAACATTCAAATATTCCATGGGTCTTAGAAGTTGGAGTTACTGGAGAAAATAAATTGAACTTTTTGCAAAAACCTTTTTTAAAATGTGGCTAACCATGATAATAGAATGGGTCTTCCCATGGTTTGCGCTCTGCAGAATTCCTTTTAAACAGATATAACAGACTTTCCTGATTTTCTCATCTTCTTCAGACCACCTCTAAATGTTGGAACTTCCTTCTCTTCTCATGCAGTGATATAGGGACTGATGACAGAGTCCCAGAGGCTATATGTAAATAGTTGAGAAGTTATGTGGTCAGCTATTCCTCATTAATCCTGTAATATTAGGATAATATTACAATAGCACTAAATTGCCCACTAATCCCATGCTGAATATTCTAATTCATTGTTGTGAAACACTGCAGTAGCAATATAAAAGCAATTTTCCAGTTTCTCTTTAGAGATAAATTTTAGGAAGCAAATACAATCAAGGTGAAAAGAAATGTTCATATGTTATCTAGAGTCAGCTCAGTTAAATAACTGAATCTGTCTGTTTGAAGATTGTTACTAAATTTGCATACTGTATTATGCCACCACTCTGTCTTCTGAAAATTGTTGAATAAATGAGAATAGTTAAAATAACTAAAGTAAGCTGACTTCACATTCTCTGATTTCGATGATGAAAGCATGGGATAAAGGGAGAATTAGCAAAAGGAGAAGTCCTTTTCCTATACCAGAGCTGGATTTTGGGGCTGACATTTTTCTGTTAGCCTGCCCAACTATTTATAACAAATGACAACTTGCATTTACTTTAAAAATATTAAACTGCCACAGAAATGTAAATGGCAGATATAACGTTTGACTATATTTGAAGCATAATTTAGAAGGTAAATGAGCATTAATTTTTGAGGTAGTCGTTTCTCATTGGTAAATGGCTGAAGATAAAAAATCTGTTTTCAGTTATTTTGTATAGTTTGATCTACAGTAAATATATTATAACTTTATATTTCAGTCTTGCATTTCTGAACTCTGGCCATATTTTTCTGGTGCACATAGTAACATTTCAGTTACCTTATTTATATCCATTTTTGACTCACACTTCCCTTCCTTTTTAAATTAATGCTATACATGGTAATAGTTATAATAAGTGGAAGCTGTAACAAAATGTTGCAGTGTGACATACTCCTGTTTAGGACATGCCTTTCCATTCCCCATATCAACTGGATTTCCATCCCCTCCCCCCAACAGTTAATCAGCATTTATTTGGCTGTTGAGCACACCTAGTCTCCTCTGTCTTCTTCTTCTTCTTCTTCTTTTTTTGCAAGACCCCATTGTAAGTGTTGCATCTTTAAATGATTTTTGTATCTTTGCAAACTTTGAAATTACTGGTAGCCTTTTGTCACAACATGAGAAAATTATCGAGAAGCAGCTCTGGAGGTCAGCTGTGTAGGGTTACACCAAATGGCCATTTAGTCAATGAGCATTCATCCTGTGGGGTCCTACCAAATACTTCCAACAAACTTACAAGTAGGCAGGAATCACTTTCATATTGCATATCTATGCTAGCCCTTTGTGTTAGTCACTGAGGATTTTGGTCCCTTCTTGCACAATCACAGCTGTATTCTGTCTCCCAAGATATACTCCCACTAGGATGCATCTCCTTTTCTCTCTAACAGATTGTAGTAGGTGTTAACAGAAGAGCTTGTGCTATGTTCCTACTTGTTTTATAGGGCAGGTGTCTTGATTCATTCTGGTGTACACAGAAGACCACAAGATGTGAAAAGCAACCCACCACCTCCCACCTCTAAACCATGTGTGGACACTCAGAGCCAACTCTTATAGCAGAGAAGACATGATTCTATTTCCGCTTCAGCATTCATCTTCTCTAAACTACTGTTGCTAGTATTCCCTCCTTCTTTGAAGAAACTTGGATTTGCCCAAGAGCTGGAACCCTTTGTAGATATATGATGCTTGAAGCAGCAAGCAGGAAAGAGGAATTTGAGATATAATTCACATTTACTTCTCAAGCAGTTCTGCTCAAGAGCCATTGTTCCCCTATCCTCAGCATCAGCCGTCCATCATTAGGCCTCCATAGCTTCTAAAATGTTTTCTGGTCAATTCCCTTCCTTAGCTTTCCTAAAAGGTGAGGAATCTTTGTCTTAAAAATGTTCCGAGTCTCCCAAGGTGGTGAGATCAAGCTATGGCAGCCATAGTGAAGCCTGCTTGTCAGCTAGATGTGCGTGGAGCTGAGAGGGAAGTTCATTCCCCACACTGTGATGTTGCTGGACGAGTGATAGAGATGGTAACTGATTCTATCACAAAGGAAGCCAATATTCACTCTGTTTACTATAGTCTCTCTTAACGCTTTCTTTTGTTGTTTTACCCCTCCATTTTATGAAGCACATCATGCTAGCTTACTTTGTCCTTTATGTTAGGGTAAAGCAAAAAAGCAGCAGCCTTATTAACTCCCATCTATGGCACATTATTGTCAGTTGTCCCTCATATGGTACAACATGTTGTTTGTGATGAAGATACATTAGTACAGCTTTTTAATGTATACTTTTGCTAAATTATTCCTGCTTTACATGTTCTCTTGGATGTTCTCTCCTTCACACAATCTGGCCACAGGAAAAGTTGAGCACTTAGAATCCATTGAATTCTGTGTGATAGATTTAAGCTTATAGTTAAATCTACTTCTGTGAAATAATTGCTTCTTCAAGGTGGTGAACTTTAGATTGCCTTATATTTTAGTTGTATAGCTAAAATGCAAAGTGTGAATGTGAAAGCAACACATGTGGAAACATGTGGATCTTAACATGTACATTAAAAGAGAAAAGCACTCTTAGTTGCTCCCCCTGCTGATTTTGTGGGAAACCTGTTTTGCTTTTCTATTATTAAGGATGAAATGTGAGAAATAACCATTACTTCCCTTTTACTTTGCTTTGCTCTCCTTTTTCTTTATGGATTTGCTCATTCAGCATCTCTGTATTCAGTCTTCTCTGCACCTCTGTGTCCCATTTTTTCTCTTTTGTGGTTCCCCATCCTAATTTATTTATGTCCTTTTATCGTCTCTCTCTTTCTATCACTCTCTTCTGTATCTCCCTCCCGCTTGTACTTTAACACATCTGTTTCTAATTTAGGCTGACTACAATCTGAGTTGGAACAATGAGCTCCTTTAAAATATCAGAAATAAATTCCTGAGCAAAACTACAAGAAAAGTCAAGCAGATCAATCACTAATTCTGGAACAATACTGCTTTGTTCACATTTGTGAAAGACAAAAACCATCTAAGGTTATTTTTCCACAGAAACCTCTTCATGTTTTGTGTATGTGTATGCATTTGTGTGTGAAAGAGAGTGGTCTAACCAACATTTAAGCTTTACTCCATAGAATTATTAAACTGTTTAAGTGTCTCCTGAGTTTTCTTAAAGCCATACCTGGAGAAAGACTCACATTTTAAGCTCCACCGATGAAATAAGGTTTTAACTTTTTGGTTTGCTTCCACAAACCATGAAAATAACAAAAATGCAAGAAATTGAAAACAGATGATATCCATGCTCAGAAAACTTCGAGCCTTTCTTTATAAAGTAAACTGCTTTTCCAAAGAGTTCCTCCCTTACTGCTTACTAATGCATTTCTAAGTTCAACGTTGCTGGAAACTGAATTTAAAAAATAAAATAAAACCTCTGACTTACCTAGAAATAGGATGGAAAGTGCAGACATTCCGTCTCTGGGAGAGAGACTTTTCTTCCCTTTTTCCCCTTCTTTCCACTCAGGAATGGCAAACAGACCTGCTCAGAATTCAAAGTAACGCCTCTGGAATGTGCTCTGTGTAATTGCATCCATGTGCCAGAAAAATAACCAACTTTGCTCTTCTCTCCTGTTATTCATCCCCCGTCCAGTTTCCATGCAGATAGGAGAGGAGCTGTTTCTCTGTGTCCACTGATTCAGAGCCTGTCAGCATCTGGCAGAGGAAAGGCAGAGGCAGTGCAGCCGAGAGACACATCTATGGCTGCAGAGAGTAATTTCGCATGTCTAGAAAGAAATGGAGAAAAATGAAAGAGGGAGGAAATACCCAGCATACAATTTTAACCACATGGCTAACTCCCAGATCAGCCCCTCCTTACCATCGACCAAGATTAGCAGTGAGGGTGGGTCATGTGGTAAGCTGTTGCTTACTCTTGGCAACACAGGAGCCCTACCTTCTCTCCCAAAGCAAGTAGATTTTGCTGGCATGAAAATGATTAAGAAGATTAAATATGGAAACTTGTTGTAGGCCTTTAAAGGCTCTGACTAGTTTCAGTTAGTAAAGTTGTTTGACCACTGTGGATGATGCCAGAGCCCAGGATGTGTTGAATCTTGTTGTGTGTCTGGAATGTGAGTCCTCTAGTATTCATTTAGTAGCTCGAGAGGTGTGAATACTTGTAAGATATGGCAAAACCTTCTCTGAGTCAGGAGTCAAATCAATGGGACTGGTTATCAACGAAGTCTTCAATTCTCTACTGAAATGCTTGATGTCATTCAGATACAGTGGACCCTTGGTTTACAGACGGCTCCACTTACAGACTTTTCGAGTTCTCTGACTGCAAAATTTAGGTTCGACTTGCAGCCGGAGAATCGACCTAACAGACCGGAAAAAACCCCAAAATGGAACAAAAACGGCCGGTTATGGATTAATTGGTTTTCAACTCATTGTAGGTCAATGGAGCCTCGACCTACAGACTTTTCGACCTGCAGCCACCGTTCCAATACAGATTAATTCCGTAAATCAAGGGTCCACTGTATGGGTTGCGCATGGACATTGAGATATGCTTAATCTGTTTCTCTATCTCAGAAACCCTGGGAAGAGTCACTGTGAGTTGGAATCAACTTGATGGCACACAATACAGAACAATACAACAAGTCCCAAGTTTGTTTCCAAGACTTATCCAACCATTCTTAATGCTATGATTTTGTTTTAGTTTTCAAGGTTACCAGTTATGGATGATATAATCATCATGATTGCGATCATCATCATTTTAGAACAGCAGAGGTGGTAGGGACCATCTGGATCATCAAGTCCAGCTGCATTCAAGGAGGCACAATGCAGAATTGAACTCTCAAATTCTGGCTCCACAGTTTATAAAGTTAGCACTAGAACTTAGAATTGAATCCAAAGTAGAAAACGAGTAAAGATAATCCATTGAATGTTTTGAAAACTCTTTCAGCTGCATTATGAAACAGATGAAATGTCTAGACTGTCCTATGTAGGATATGTGAAAGTAACATAGCCTGATATAGACTGAAGATAAAGGACAGAGTGCACATCTGGTGAACTGGCAAAGCCAATGCTATAGACGCCTATCACCATCTTGATAACTGAGTGTAGCACTGAATCAAGTGAGACCACATTTGCAGTTTTGGTGATATTTTTGGGATTTACTTACCTATATAAAATAGCATCCAACTGATCATACCTCTCTTTTTTTGGCCTGGATTAAGTTTCAGCTAGTTTGCTTATTCATTGTGTCCAGCTTTGATGCCAAACAACATTTCAGATTTACCTCCCTAGATCAGAAGTTGGAAAAGAGATGCATCATGGTCACTTTCTGTACGCCAGGCAATAATCATGTTCATCCTGAGAGCTGCAACTCCTCTTGGATAATGTGCAGTCACAGTCAGTGGGCCCAATTCACATATAACCTGGTGGCACCCGGGACTATCCTCCCATCAATGAACTAGGTGTCTTCCACACTTTCAGATGCCATTTAAAAATACACCTTTGTAAACTTCGATGAAATAAGAGTAAAATGTTGATTACAAACCTCCCTGTATCTCAGTCTCTCACACAAAGACACATCATACATAAATATGAAGAGGGTTTTTTTGGGGGGGGAACCCACACACAACAAAACCTTTGATGTGTTCATCCTTTACATATGTGAGCAAAGAAGTATTGTTCCAGGATTAGTTGTTGATTTGCTTTAACCCAGAAAAATACCATAGCTGATGATGTCAGATGCTTTTGAGAGATCCAAGGGAAACCAGCATAGTCATGTTGTTCCATCCATCCCCTGGCATAAGTTAATAAAAAAGGCTTCAGAATCAATTTTACTCTCTGCACCACGGTGGCAATCAGAGTAGAACTTACCCCTCAGACTGATCCCTCTTCTATAGTCCTAATGCACTATTTTTCAGGATCACGTGTGTTAATAAGCATGTGGATTTCTCCTTTTATCACATTACATTAACTAGTACTTCTGCTATTTTCTGTTGTAAAATTAGGTCTTTTTAGTGTTAACTAACCTATGGTCTACATGTATGAACACGTGCCCAAAATAGTCCTGTAGATCTTTTTGCTTTGTGTTTGTGGACACTTTGGGGGCTTTTTTCACACTTTGGGTGGGATCTTTTCCTCTTTGGTGATCCTCACATACTTACTTTATGGAAGGGTCAACTGTTGTGTAACTTTCCTGGTTTTGCCTCTAGTGTGGATTCCCAGCTTTTTTGATCCTTTCCCTACTTTTCCCACTCTTTGTTGACTACACGTAGCACTAAAACCAACCAATAAAGAGTTTGCGGCTTTTAACACTTGGCTGGTGCGGTCCTGGAGATGGCCCCTTTTAAAGGTGTCAAGTTGAGACTTTTCACTGTCTCATCTCAGGGCGAGAATCGGTTGGATAGCGACCTTGCTCATGGAGTAGAGAAATGAATCTAAAACAGCAGACATTTTATGAATCTATTTTCACAACTGCTTCTCTGGTTTAGCCTTCTTCGGCTGCATTTTCATATCTCCTTTAAGTCTTTTAATTTTCTTCTTGCTTTTTTAGCCAAAGGACTTGATCTCTTCAAAAAGATGGATTTATCCCTTTCTCAGGTCTCTGTTGTAAAGAAATTTTAGGGAACTGCTTTGAATTACAAATAGGAATGTTTGCTGAGAAGAACTGCTTTATATATTTCTTGAGAAGACCTACTTTTTTTTCAAAAATACAGTATCTAGACAGTTCTGCCACCTGCTCTTTAACAGATGAACATATCAGCCATGTGAGGTCTGTAGAGGCACACAGATGCCCTCCTTTCCATGGACAGACCATGGGCTTGTTGTCGCTGCTAACATCCCAATAGCTCATCTGCATATTAAGTAATAAGCGCTTACAAGCAGGGAATCTGCACTGTTGGGTTTAAGAACTGTGGGCATTAATTACTAAATGTTCCACTTCCATCCCATGATATTTGTTTGAATGTTGACTTACCTCTTGTCATCTATACCTTCCTATGTTTCTGAACTGGATTTTCATATGGTTCTGGGGCTCTTGTCAAATTATCTTGCTTGCTTTTGTAATGTGCTATCATGTTGCTTCCAACATAACACCTCTAATAGGGTTTTCAAGGTATGTAAGATATTAATAGTGTGGTGTTACTCTCAGTGAGTTTCCAAGGCTGAGGGAGGATAGGAATCCAGGTCTCCCAGCCCTAGTCTGTCACTCCATCCACTTTATTACACTGTTTCTGTTTGCTGTGGAAAGGCTTTTGAGTTGTTGGGTGCTTTTTGTCTTCAACCAGTGTGTTTTCAAGTTTTCTTTTGTTAATGTTATGTATTTATACTTTTTTTATTCCATGTACAGGAAGAAAGCAAGACAAAATAAACAACCAAACAAATTTCCTCTCAGTTGACGTGTGGGCTTGGTTAGCTTAGCAACATTCGCAAAGTCTTTTCTCTTTGCCTTTGACATCTTGTGCTTCTATGCCATGGGGAAATCCCAAACACTCAGGCAATGCTTAGGTGAACAATCTGGAATATTTTTTTTGCAAAATTTAACATGTTCAGACTGTTCATATGACAATCATTTAATATATAGGTGCTTTCTTACACAATGTCACCTTTCTCTAGTGGCTCAGTAGTATTTTCTTTCCATGCAGAAGATTCCCAGTTCAGTCCCAGACATTTCCCATTTTAAAAGGCAGCTTGTGTAGGCATCCTTCAGACTCGAGATACTGTGGTAACATGCTCTGTAAGGAGGACTTGGAACAGCATCTAGTGTGGCTGAGAAGGCCAATTCAAGAGTGACAATCCCTTCCACACTGAAGACAAATACAATCTGTCCCCTTGGTATATGCTGCCAGCTTCTTATTAAGCCATACTCTCTTTGTGAGTCTAGAGAACATGGTAGCTGCTTTGCCAATGCATTTATCCAGCTCTACATCTAGGGACAGAGCATCCGAGATCGTTGAACCAAGGTACACAAAGTCATGACCACCCTCCGATTCTTGCATGGAGATGGTAATAGAGGGAGGTGAGTCCACATCCTGGCCATGACTTGTGTTTTCTTCAGGCTGATGGTTAGTCCAAAGTCTTGGTAGGCCTTGCTAAAATGATTCATGTGTTGTTAGAGGTTTTCAGCAGGGTGGGCAACAATGACTGCATCATCGGCGAAGAGGAAGTCCTGCATGCATTTCAGCTGGATTTGGTCTTCGCTCTCAGTCTAGAGAGATTAAAGAGCTTTCCATCTGATCTAGTCCGGAGATAGATACCTTCTGTTGCAGTTCCAAAGGCATGCTTCAGCGTGACAGCAAAAAAGATCCCAAACAGGGTCAGTGCGAGGACACAGCTCTGTTTCACTCCACTTTGGATGTCAAAGGGATCTGATGTTGAGCCATCAAAAACTACAGTGCCCTTCATTTCCTCATGAAAGGACCTGATGATGTTAAGGAGTCGAGGTGGACATCCAATCTTGGGAAGTATTTTAAAAAGGCCATCCCTGCTAACCAAATCAAAGGCCTTTGTGAGATCTATGAAGGCCACAAAGAGTGGCTGTCATTGCTCCCTACATTTCTCCTGCAACTGTGTGAGGGAGAATACCATGTCAGTGGTGGATCTATTAGCTCGAAATCCACACTGTGATTCTGGATAGACTCTGTCTGCAAGCAACTAGTATCTTCAGCACAACACAGGCAAGCAGCTTCCCTACAACGCTGAGAAGAGAGATGCCACAGTAGTAATTGCAGTTGCCCCTGTCTCCTTTGTTCTTATACAATGTGATGATGTTTGCATCCTTCATGTCCTATGGTACTCCACCTTCCCTCCAGCAGAGAAAAAAGACTTCATACAGCTCAGTAGTGATGATCTCTTTACGGCACTTCAGCAGTTCAACAGGGATGTTATCCTTCTGAGGTTAACTGGAGGCAAGGGAATCCAAGGCCACTTTTATTTCTGCTTGAGTTGATTTTCTGTCCACCTCTTCCAAGACAGGCAGGCACTCGATCTTATTTAATGCCTCTTTGATTAGTACATTCTGTCTGGAATATAGCTCAGAGTAGTGCTGCACCCTGTGTTCCATCTGCTGTGCTCTGTCCTGGATGATCACACCTGTAGAAGACTTAAAGGGAGTAGATTTCTTCTGTATTGGACTTAAAGCCTGCTTGATACTGTCATACATTCCCTTGATGTTACCTGTGTCCACTGCTATCTGTATCTGAGAGCAGAGCTGAAGCTAATAATTGTTGGAACATCTCCTGGCAGCCTGTTGGACTTTGCTACGAGCAGCTCGAAGAGCCTGCAAGTTGTACTTACTAGGACAGCTAGCAGCTTTGTATGCTGCTAGAGCTCTCCTCTTATCCTCGATGGCTGGCATCAGCTCCTCTGAATGGGCTTTGAACCATTCTGCCATCTTTTTAGTCTTCTTGCCAGATGTGGACAAGGCGGTGTTATAAACAGCGTTCTTGAAATGTTCCCGTTGTTCAGGTACATTTGCATCAGCTGGGCCTGGAAGGGTTTCCTCAAGCACTTGGGCAAATTCCTCCACTTTTCTTTGATCGTGAGTCTTGCTGATGTCAATACATGGTCTTCCTCCCTTTTTCGTGTGATATAATCTCTTTGTTTGCAGTTTTACTCTACTACACACCAGGGAATGATCAGCATCTAACGGGAAAAGTCTCCTTGTGCCCATGATCTGGCGATTCACTTGTTGTTAAAGGAGATAATACTATTTGGACCAATAGTCTGATTAGGTATCAGACAGGGTCCTTTGTAATTTGATGTTTGGTAATGTAATTGGAAAGCTTCCAGGTGTTATGTGGGTGTGTTGGTGGTAGATAAAAGGAAAGTAATTTTGTGAGAGCAGAAAACACATCATTTCTAATTGATGGGTGGCTAGTAAGTCTTATCTGATATCCAGTCTCTTCAAAGACAGTGTGTAAGCCAAATAGTTGCATAGAGCTTTCAAGTAATTCAGACATGATCCCTAAGAAGGAAGACAGAAGGTTTTTGGGAAGGTTTCAATAGCTTTTGAGCATCTGTTGTGTCAGTTCTGTATGATTACTGTAGAAGAGACCAGAGAGTAGCAATTGTAGGGTAATGGGGCATTTTGGCCTTTGTCGGTTTTCCATCTGCATGGTGAAACAATTGAAGCAAAAACCTGTTTAAGCCTCATGTATGGAAAGGAGGGCCATCGGCTTGGCCTTGTTCCTTCATTCTCTCCCCCCTTCAACTTCACATTTTGTCTCTCAACACAGAGCACACAAGAGCAGAGAAGAGCAGGACAGAGACAGAGTTGTGAGAGAACTCTTGGGGAGAAGCCACAGCAGCGGCATCCCTTTTGCTTGCCCGTATTAAGGTTTCTGATCCTGATTTAGGCTCGGGGGCTTTTGTTACCTTGGCAATAGGCATGTCATAGGAAAGGGGATGTTTCCTTTAACAGACTATGTTATGACAGTGACCCAGAAAAAAAAAGAAAACTGGTGCACTTCAAGGTGAAGGAGTGCCTGTTCTGTCTCCCGCATGCTGAACCTGTCTCCAGAGAGAGAAGTTCAGTCACCAGAGCTGTCAGGCCATCAGTTTACATCACTAGTAAATGAAAACAAGAGGCACAAGGACAGGAGTCTCCTCTAGTCTTCCTGTTTCTGCCATAAAAGACTTTGATTAGCTGACTTTTCATTGTGGCATTCCTTTTCCTAAAATATTTCTTTTGGAAGAGAAATCCATCATGCCTTCAAATGTGACCAGTGTATTGCTTCTGGGCCTCTTTTTGTGTGTGCACACTTGCTCTAATGTTTTGCTAAGGGAACCAGGTAAAAGAGTGTGCAGATGACACCTTTCATGAGAGGAAATGGGGAAGGAAAAAGAAGAGGCAATACAAACTTTTGTGGACTGAAGCCCACTTCATCAAATGCAGTGTGTTTCTCAACACGTACATTTTTAGGTGCCACAAGACTCTTTGGATATGGTAGCAATTGCGTAGAAGCAGGATTTCTAGTGTTCCGTGGACACCAGTAGGTACAGATTGAAAAATGCACATTTTTATCATATTGTAATGCAAAACGGCATAATGTGGTGTGTCTTATTCTGCTAAGCCACAGGATTGCATTAATTATATTAAAGTAATGTTGAATTAAAACAACTCAATCACATCATTATATACACAGACTTTCTTAGAACTTCCCTTTCTGAGAACTTCCCTTGCAATATTGGGGAAGACCCTTGGCACAGGATTGTCCTTTGTGTTGGATTGTATAGGGTTGCAATTCAAGAGATTGATCAGGAAAGCGATGTAGCCCTGGGTTCAAATTGTGCCACTGCCACATATTGATTAGGCAGCCTTAAACAAATCACTTTCTCTGAATTGTCTCCAATGTGATATACCTGCTGTGGAGAGTTGTTTATAGAATTATAGAATCATAGAAAAGTGAAGTTGGAAGGGGCCTACAAGGCCATCAAGTTCAACCCCCTGATCAATGCAGGAATACAATCAAAGCACATCTGCCAGGTGATTATCTAAGTTTTTCTTGAATGTCTCCAGTGTTGGAGCACTCACCAACTCCCGAGGTCACTGGTTCCACTGTCGTACTGCTCTAGATTTAGCTAGATATTGAGATAATATGAGGACTCTTCTGTCCTAAATATATTTCTTTCTTTATTGCACCTGTTCAGAGAGGTACACTTGATGGCATGGTCCAATTTTCTTCCCCAAATCAATTTAAACTTGCTATGTGGAGATTTTTTTTTTAAATGTTCCATTTTGTGATGTGCATACACTTAAATGATGGTTCCAATAGTTATATCATTTAAACAGCACTAGTATCCCCAAGCAAAATTTATGCCTCAGCAACCTGTCTTGACTTCATATGCATATATATGAGCTGAAATTATTAATTAAGCAATATTTGTTCTTCCTAGAGCAGCTATAGGGAAATAAAGATCTTAAAATTATGCTTTGGGGAAAATGCTTTAATAAAGAGAAAACCCCACCCAAAGCCAGAAATGCCATGTACTTAACAGTTAGTTGTAAGTGCTGCAGTGTCTTTTGTCCAGCAATGCTTGGGTTTCCTACCAAACTTCTGCTCTTGCTTGGCTAAATAGCTGCTATTCTTGTGCAGTGCAGCCAAAGCAGTGCTCTGTTCTCAGTGGAGGACACAAATCAATGGCGAAAAGTACATTTCATCCCTTCCCCCACACTCAGGGATTCAAAAAGCACTGAGGTTGTCACTCCAGATTACAGCCCTGACAAACGACATCCCAAGCTATGCCATGAATCCTACCCAAAATGCATCGTGGCTTTAATAGAATCTGTGTGTCAGGAACTGAGAAAGAGAAGCATCATTCCCTACAGTTATTCCCCAGCGACCACTGAAATCTTTGGAGAAACATGAGAACAGAAGGCTGTTCTCCACCTACCTGGAAGCAAAACCTCATTGAATTTAACGAGACTTACTTCCAAGTAAGTCTGTGAAAAAATGAAGAAGAAAGTGAATGTCTTTTGTAAACGCAGCACAAATTTCCTACTACTGCATGGTGAGGGTGTATTGTTCATGTGGGTTAGCGATGGAAGCTCTTCTCCCCTTTTTGTGTAAGTCTGCTTTACTTAACCCTTTGTATGGACTGGAGCAAATACTTGCTGAAAACTAACAATATATTTTAAAAAGGGTAAGAGGATCCTGGGAGATAATAGAGGGTAACGAAGAGAGAGAGCCTGGGGCACTGGCTCTGAGTGGGTGCCCACCGGAGAAGGCAGTAGAGAAACTGGTGTGAACTGCTACTGAACCAGCTGTTTTATGCTCCTCTCTAATTGTGAGTTTGGAGGAAATATAAATGTAGATTTTGGAATGCTTCTGTTGCCATGGTGGGATGTCTGCAATTGTCAGCCTCTGTAGTAAATAGGGCTTCTATGTCCTTAGGTGCAGTTTCTCCCACAATTGGAGGCAGGGGGACAATTTAATGGAATTTCTGTCATTCTTGGAATTGTTCAGCAAATGAGAAACCACTAAACCTAGAAAAATTCTCCTAGAATCTAGGCTGAGTGGAATGGGCCAAAGAACTTATTTATTGCTTCTTCATTGGTAAATGCTTTCACATAATATCAGGGAAGTAGAAGAGTTCATTTAAGCCAGGTTTGAATGGCATGTAGCCTGCAGCCTGCACGTGGACTCCCAAGGAAATTCCCAGCAGTAGCCCTGGGGCCCTTACACACTCACTGCCCCAGTTTGGAAAAAAAAAAGGCTCAAGAAGTCCCTTTGTGCCCTCTGGGGGTTTTGAGTGCAATTTTGCAAGGTATTGTGAATTCCCATACTCTCCACATTTTCAAAATATTGCTTTGACTTTGTTGTACTAACTTCTTAACATACTTATAGCCACTGAAGGGCAAAGAAGAGGGATTTTTAAAAAGCAGCTTTTGTTCAGTTGAAGCCATTTTTCATTTAACAAAACCCCGTTGTAGCAACATTTACATTGCCCAAATACTGCTCTGCATATTTATCTTTAAAAAACTACAATTTAGCCCCTTCAGCCTCACTTCTTGGGAGTATAGTTTGCCAGCAAATCTGAAAAATGGCCTGCAGCACTGCTGAGGACATCCATCTCTGGTTTAAGTGGAGAGATGTGTTTTTAACGTTTAGAGTGACTTCCTTTTTCTGATTATATATGCATCCAGTGCTTTGGGTGGTAAATACCCTAAGGCAAACATAATGGCACTCTTGCATGTAGGAACCATGAAACCCTAGCCGTCATAAACTTCAAAAGAAAAGTTGAGAGTTCAGAATGTATCAAACTTAAATGTCCTTTCCAGATTTTCACTTTCCGGGGATATAATGTGGACAGGAATTGATTCAGAGGCCACAACCTGTTCTCAATGCTTTCCTGAGTACTAAACATGGAGATTTTAGCACTTTCAGAAGCATGGAAAGCATCAAAGGCTCATGCAGAATTCAGGGTATATAAACAATGACGCAGCCACAACACTGAGCTTATCACATATAATGGAGTGTGAAAGGTTTGGTTAGGAAGCAAGACTTTTGTTTTAAGCTTACCAGTGTCTTTCCCCAACACTTAAGATGAAATGATGTACAGTAGTTAGGGTTTAGTTTTTCCTCTTTCCCCACAAAAAGAATGAAAAATGTCCTTAAGAGAGTCCTTTTGTTATATTTATGGATGCCTAGCAGTGAACTGGAAAATAGCTGGGGCGGTGGCATTGAAGTGGTTCAGAAATGCCCAGCTAGGGATTGATGACTCTGACTCCCAAGTTGGTGTGGACTCTCGTACTTTTCATTTATTCAAGCTCAGCTGGGGAAAAAAGCCATTTCTATGTGGAAACAGTCAGACTGCATTACTTCCACATCCCTGCAGCTCGTATTCTCCTCTTTAAAGGTGCCACCAGTTTGCCAACAGTCGTGAGTGTTTTATGTATTCACGCATGATTATACCATGTCCTGGAATTCTTAAAAGAAATGTATCTCTTTGACTTGCTACAGGAAAGATAATGGTAATAAATTAGATGACTTTTGTATGCTTAGTTTTTAACTCAAATATAGTTATATGCTCACTCATTGAACTGCTTAATTAGAGCAGCTGATATACTCAGAAACTGGATATTGAAACAGTCAATTCAATCTTTCAGCCAACTGCCTTGGCGGGAAAACCAAGTCATCTCCTTTGATTTGATGGTTTTTTGTAGGCCAGAGTTTTCTTAGACAACTATTCATGTCTGACAGCTGTTGCAAAATCATGAGGGTTATAGTTTGGAATCATTTACAATGAACCAACAATCTGGAAAAGCCCTTTGCTTTGTTTTTACTCCAATTATTTCCCATTGAAGCTTATCATGTCTCTGGTTGAACCATCCCCAAACTCTACTGTATTGATTTTGCTGTAACAAACCAATATGGTCACCCATCCAGCCATGAAACTGTGAAGAATTTGGAAGAGGTACCTATTTGCACTGCCAGAATCCCCTTGATAGCATAACTGCTATCCACATTGGCCAAGTGATTCTGAGAGAGAATAGTCCCGAAATGTAACATCCATGCTCTGCCATATAGAACTAGAGGCATTCTGTATCCTTTTGTTTTATGTTATCTGCGCAGCAAGCAGCAACTCAAGGGATGAAAGAGATAATAAATCACAAGGCTGTCAAAGATGATCCTGGGAAGTATGGGCTATCTATGGTCCCAGCAAGGGGATCTGCCTCCCCCAACATTTATGATTAAGGTATTCTGAACCTTCACCCCACCAGGAAGAAAACTTAAATAGTTACAGTTTGGGGTAGGACAGAATTTGAATGGACAGCAAGCAATTGCAGGCTGTGCATGAAAAGGAGGGGTAAAGTAGGGGCCAGAAATACGGTAAATGGGAGAGTATTTGCAAGTCACAGAGTTCCAGGTCAGACCTTCATATCTCAGTAAGAAAGGACTGTTTCTAGAACCTGAAAATAACTTATCAAAGTCTGCAGTACTGAACTGAAATCTAGGCTAGCACTTGATTAAATAGATCAAGTAGCCTATCAGTAAAATGCAGTTTGTTTTGTCTAGTGGAAGGCAGACAGGAAACTCAAATGATATATTACTAATGTCTTGGCAAGCATAATATTGGTTATTTCCTTTTGGCAAATGGTTATGGCATGGAAATGATGAGAGATAGGAGATTTTGCTGACTGCATTAAGCAGAGCAATGTATGGCCTACCCTTAATCTCCCTCAAGATGCAGAACATCCATCGCTAACCAGGTTATTTTGTCACTTAAGAGCCAGAATATTTCCCTTTGATGCTCCCTTCCTTTCATGCAGCTAAAAAGTACAGGGGTTGTGTAAATGGATTGTTTAAATCCATTTAGATGTGTTTTTAATATTGATTTCATTTATCCTTTCAAAAGTGCTTTTAAATGTGTTTTTAGTATTGTTTTTATTTATTGTTTTAAATATACCATTTGTTTAATTCCTTTAAATATTTGTATATATATTGTTTTTGCTTTTAAATATTGTCTTTTTTATGATGTAAGCCAGCTTGGGTCCTTTTTAAGGAGAAAGGCTGAGTAAAAATATTTTAAATAAATAATAAACTCCAGCCCTATCATGGCTGGCAGCTGTCTGAGATAGCCTCCACTCTGCTTTATGGTAAGCTGTGCCTATCCCTATTTTTAAAAACATCTTTTAAAGGTTCATTTAAGTTTTGTTTTCTGGTTTAATTTTTATTAGTGTCGTCAATGGATGTTGATTTTGTGAAGTTGGGTTTTGTGGAGTGATTTTCTTTTTTTATTGTTTAACTGTACAGAGTAATGCTTTGTCACTAAGTCAGGCAGTATATAAATATTTAAAATAAACAAATAAACAAATAAACAAAATATAAAGGCCAGACCCAACAAGAGAGCACTGCTGTTGCAGTTCTTGAGGTCAGGCTGAAACTGCAATTCTAGGCATCCTTATTTTAAAGGAAACTTTGTGAAGTCAGTGAGACCTACCTTGGAGTAAAGATGAACAGCAATGGGCTGCTCATTACACATATTCAAAATAACTTTGTTCCTGATGCTCACTCTAAGCATCAGGAATAGAGTTTTATGTGTAATGTGCCATGTTTTCATGTTATGGATGCTATGTTTTTGTGTGTTTTATTATTATGTGTACTGGAGATGGCATTTAATTTTGTTGTATGGAGGTACAATGACAATAAAGTAAATTCAATTCAAAGATTAGTTGTGATCTGATTGAATTCATGTCTGCTATATAAAGACTAAAGTATCTTTTTCTGGCTGCTCAAAATCTTCCAGACTGATAGTGGCATAGGCCACAATCCTCCTGTAGATTTATGCTGGTGTAAATATAATTATGGAATCTGCAGTGGCAAATTGCCACCTGTTAATGACTTGATGTTTGCTTTCCGAGTCATACTCCAAATTATGTGAGTGACGTGCAATTAGGAGTGCAAATGGCAACTTTTTAATTAGTTTAATTTACCACTGCAGTTTGCTCAATTATGCTAATGCTAGTGTAAATCTACAATAGGTTTCTGGCAAAAAGTTGTTGGCAAGGCACAGAATCATCAGATGCCTACAACTGCACTACCGCAAAGATAGTGCAACCTTATATTTAGATGTATCCCATCTTGGTAAATCCCGACAAAGTGGTCTGATGGTTCAGGTGATCTTTCTTCTTCATCATCTGTTGCATTTACTAGTCCCTTCTCCAGTAGCTGAATTTTTACACTCTAGTCATTTCAGCAGCTCGATCACTTCATTAGGTGTCCAGTGTTGCAGAAAGAAAACATGTACAAACTCATGTGGATGAATTCCTTTTTTTCCAACAGCACATAGAGCATAAAATCCCTCATGGGGGGCATGTTTAAGAACTCTTTACAGTAATTTAAGAATGAATCCTTGGTAAATAAAGTTTGATTAACTAGAAATTTTGGCTGGGATGCCTCTTGCTGTCATGCATGAACTGCTTCAACTGCTATCGTGAATGTCCTCTCACCACTTGAAATTGAATATGGACAAGACTGAAGCTCTGGTCTTTTACCCAGATTGTTCCACTCACCCTTTGACTGTTTCCTCTATTTTTCTCCAGGTCTGCTCAGTGACCCCTGTCTCAGAGACTAGGGATCTTGGTGTTCTAGTAGATTATCAGCTGTCGCTTCGTTCATTTGTGAATGCAACAACCAAAACATGTAATCCCATTTGGCTAATATTCGCCAAATTCATCACTTCCTGACTCTTGAAACTACAAAACCTCTTGTTCATGCCCTGGTGGTTTCACATCTGGATTATTGTAATAGCTTGTTAGCTGGTCTTTCTTCTTCTGCCCTTCTTCCTTTCACCTTGGTGCAGAATAGCATGGTACGAGTAGTTTTAAACCTGCTACTCTCACATTTCCCAGCACTGCAGGGCATTGCACTGGTTACACATCAGATCAAGAACATATTAAAAGGTTGTTGTTCTGACATTGAAAGCATTGCATTTCTTTTGCCCTAGCTATATAGTGGAATTTGTGGGGTGGCATATTCCTCATAGGAGGACTGGATCTGTGGGTTCTGGTCTCTTATTAGTCCCTTGGATCAAGGTGGCTAACTCCAGACTTGGAGCATTTACTCATCTGGCCCCAAAATTATGGAATTCTCTTCCACAATACCTTTGCGTGGAACCAGAGTTGGACAAATTCAAACAAGACTTAAAAACCTACTTGTTCAACCTGGAACCATAGGGGTTAACCATGGAAATAGGCACTGACTGGGAGAGAATTACTGTACTTCATTTATTATATTGTTATTATAACTATTTTGATTGTTTATTGCCTTCTTGAATGATAATTGCTTACTGTATGTTTTTTATCATTGTAATTACGTTATGGTTGTATTTGTCTGATGAAAAGAAACCTTGATAAATCTTTTCACATATTCAGACAGCTCTTGAGGATGCATGGTGCAGAGGATGAACAAGATGTTGCCCAGAACCTTATAGTTTTACACGGTTGCTGAAGGGCAGTCACACAAGCAGTGACAGCTTTTTTCTTTGTTGTTGGTCACGTGTCTGGGCATGTTCCACTTGCACAACTGCCTTGTGACCGCTAGCTGGAAAACTGCAGGACCTCATTGAGTTATTGCCCTTCCATGTGTGGTAAGACACAACAGTATTCTGGCCGTCTTTATCTATATCATCCTGCCTAGCACCAGGATAAACCCACCCCCATCTACCCGTATCTTTTCCTGTGCAAAGAGAACAGAGATTTTTCTTTTCATCTTGAGTGCCCATGAACATGGTATGGCACAGATATGTCAGGCTTAGCTATATATCTGTCCACCAGCTGTCCTTCTCTCCCTAGACTATTTCTACAGGACCCCCATCCAGGCAATTTAGGGTTAGTCTCTAATGGCACAGTAAGGCATACAGTTACCCCAGAGGACATCAGCTCCCTGTCTGATGAAATTAACATTAGCAGCCTAATTCCATCTCTCTGCAGAATGATTGATGAAATGAGGAGCTCTGGTGTTTTAAAAGGTTGTGCTTGGCCTTCAGCTAATTGTAACTATGAAAGGCATTAAAGGCCCCCTGAGAAGAGAGGTGGGGGGAGGTTGGGAATTCCTTTAAATATCTAGAGCCACAAAGTCCTTTGGGGCTGAAGATGAAAGATATATAGCTGCTTGGCAGCAACTGAAGCGTAGCAACTTGTGAAAGGTCTCTGGCGAAATGAGTGTGTGTAAAACAGGGACAGAGACAGAGATAATGGTGCTGTGGATCTAGCAGAAGATGCCTTTCTTGGAACGATAAGCCATCGAAATGAGGGCAGCTGCTGAAATTGATAAGCAGAACATGTGAAACATAGGCAATATGTTTTCAATACAGTAGTGACAATTCTTAGAACTATCTCGCAATACGAGTAGAAATGGCCATTAACAGTTCATATAAGAGGCAAAAGCAGGTAGGATGCTGAGGGTTTAACGCTTGAGCAGCTTTAATGCTTGAGCAGCAGGATATAAGAATATAGTTGTGGGGATACAGTGCTAGTAAAATTTCTTTAAATAATTGAATCCAGTTGTTGTCAGAACCAAGATGCTAGGGAGAACCTAGAGTCATTATTCTTGTGTATACTTGGTTTAGCAAATCATGTTCCAAGAGCTAATTCAAAGCTTAGTGTCTCATAATACCATGCCTCACAGTTACATCAGTTGCCTTAACCATATAGCACGGTATTTGAGGTGACAGCTCAGTCTTGAGGATTTGATCTACCATGACTCTTTTCACATCTATATCATCTTATGTTGCAGTCATCAAGAACTGAATATGCACTCCTTGTGCTTTCAGATGACATGTTTACTTCACAAAGTTTATAGTTCAACACTTGTTGTTGGAAGGGGATGCATGTATGCTGTGGATTTCACAGAGGGCTTCAGAGGGATGAAGGGGGCAGAGAAAAAAAATATTAAGAATGGTGTGCCCAATTATGAGAAAGAGATGTAGGCATAATCTCATGAGGATTCTGGGTAGCTTTACAGTTCACTCCCTATTCTATTAGAATAGTATAACAGGTCCTTTCTTATTGTTGGCACACCAGAGAAGCATCCAGGAGTTTATCCTTTTTACTTTCTTTTACTGTAAACTTATTGCCCCGCCCTCGATAATGGAATGAAAGGGATATGGATTGATCTCTGCATGAGGAATTACCACGAAGTACTTGTGCGACATGTGGGCAATTATTATTCTTAGCATTCCCCACCTCCTGCTGTTGTGGAACTTTCCATAACAGTAATACTCTGTGTTTTATAGTATGCACTGTGTTACGCCCAGTGAGAATTCACCATAGGGTGTGTGATGTTGGAGAGAGTTACAATCAGAAGGCATTAAATTTATGTCAGTTTTGTCTAGTAGAATGTGGAAAGCAATAAAGACTGCATGTACAATGAAAGTAATGCTTAGGGGGCCTCAAATTTGCTATTAGAGCTTGTCAGCTTGGGTTGTCTTTACAACTGCCTCAACAAAATCTTAGCATTTTGAAAAGCAGGCAGGCAGCTGAAAATGAACATTAAGAAGCCTAATTTTTAATTCAGTCAATTAAAACCAGATGATTGCCACAGGAAGGAAACTGTGATGATTTTTTTTTCCAGAAATAGTCTTCTATTTCATTTCAGGGTTCTGTATTTATCATTGTGGTTATATGCCATCATGTTTTTTAGACTTATGGTGACTCTAATGGGGTTTTCAATGTATTTAAGGTGTTCAAGGAATGGTGTAACATTGCTATTCCCAAAATGTCACAAATGTGCAGTTGTTTTTGAGATCTTTAGAACGTTTCATCAGGCTATATGGAACAAAATTTAGGTGACTGGAAAAGAAAGATAAGTTTTAAAAATCTGTCTAAACATAGTGGCTATTGTTTCTTCTGGCAGACAGTCCAAATTGCAGGTTCAGTGAACAAAACAGATGTTAATGTATTGGGGACAAACTATGTCACAAATAACCTATCCCTAAAAGAAGAAATTTTGTTAACAGCTTAAAATGTCTGATTGCCAAAGCGGGAACATTTCTTTGCTCATGGAGCTTACAAATTAGCTTGCTTTGTTTTGTGATTTATTGTCAAAAGCTGAACATAAGGTGTGATCCTATGGTGAAAAAGAATCATTTCTGGCTGTGTTAGAAGGGCCCACTTCACCAGTAGCGATACCTTGAATTGACCCTTCCATGCACACAGGGATCACTCCAGCCCAGCTACAAAAAAGTGGAGCCTTGTCAGGGGGGCCAGAATGGCCTGTACTGGACATGCAGAAGGATCAGATTGCTTTACAAGCTGTTGTACATTGCACCATTGTCAGAAAATAGCTGACACCAGACTGCACCACAGGTGGTTCAAAATACAAGCTATATCTCCATTTATGGTTTTTATTTCAAGTCTGATTTCTTAGGGAAAAAATCTGCAGCATCTCACAAATCGGAATATGGTTTATTTGTTATTTATAGCCAATCTTAACTGTTCACTTCTTTTTCCACCTGGAATTGTGAATCTGATGGAAAAGATCTTCCTCAGAAATTAGGGACAAACTATATATAATGTTGTTGTTTAGTCATTTAGTTGTGTCCAACTCTTCGTGACCCCATGGACCAGAGCACGCCAGGCCCTCCTGTCTTCCACTACCTCCTAAAGTTGAGTCAAATTCATGTTAGTAGCTTTGATGACACTGTCCAACCATCTCATCCTCTGTCGTCCCCTTCTCCTCCTGCCTTCATACTTTCCCAACATCAGGGTCTTTTCCAGGGAGTCTTCTCATGAGATGGCCAAAGTATTGGAGCCTCAGCTTCAGGATCTGTCCTTCCAGTGAATACTCAGGGTTGATTTCCTTCAAAATGGATAGGTTTGTTCTCCTTGCAGTCCAGGAGACTCTCAAGAGCCTCCTTCAGCACCACAGTTCAAAAGCATCAAAAATATAATATAAACTATATTTTATATTAGTTTATATTATGTAATCCTTATTTTATACAATTACAGTAATTGTTGCACTGTTCTTTAAAGCTAAAGGCTAGTTGCAACATCTGATATCTATATATTGCTTTGATGAAAAACACACAGCTTCTGCATCAGAAGTACGGTGCAATATGGCAGTCTTCACACCAGCAAAACCTCATTTGAAATTTAGGCATTGTGCAAGATGGAAAAAGTCAATAGAATCCAAACTGATAGTACTGTATTATGTTATGTTATGAATACCTGTACTCTAAATTTAGCTTAGATGTTGCCAAAATAGGATAGAATTCCAAATCTTTATCCAGAACTGACATCTTAGATGTCATCCTGGTCATTCAGCTCTGTAGGAAATGTTTGACTCTTATGTATGCCCCAGTAAAACAGTGCCTCTTATAAAGCTTAATGTAGTTTTTATCTCAAAACGAAAATGCCCATCTTGGAGACTGCCTCAAAAACCTTCTAGTTAAATTTGGTTAAGAAAGCAAACTCTTAATATTCATTCTTAAGAATATTAGAAATGATCTGCAAAGAAAAATAGTAGATACAATTTAAGCTTATCAAGAAGATTCAATGTTTATTTCTCATGGGTGATAATTATCTCACCATATAAAGTTAGTTTTCTTCTCAGTTATGCTGTTATACAATTATACTTTCTTTCCCATCAGAAGAAATTTTGCCTAAGATGTGTCACTTTTGACAATAAAGACAATTCTCAAGTACAGTTGGGGGAGAAATTATGAGGCTGCCCAGGAACAGAATCACATTCATTTCTTAGAATCCAAGCAATCAAGAGAGCACCTAAAAAGCCTTAGGAAATATCTCCTGAAAATGAAAAAGGAATTTATTTTAAAAAGCTGATGTGGTAGCAAACATGAGTTCTTTGCACATGGCTATCCACCATATTAATGTGAATTATGTGTACATGAAATATCCATATTAATTGCCTCTATGGCTTGGTATGCACTTCCAAGATGGCTCTTTATATACAAACTCCTGTTTATCCATGTGCTTATCCATGGAGTTAATCTCTCAAAAACATTACAATATAAGGACAAATTAGACGAGATCTGTCCAAAAGGTCAGTTGTCTTAGTTTTAGAGAAGGGAGCTTTTCTGTGTTTTTGTTTGCCTTTCTTTCCACATGTTAACAAATCTCCTTGGAATGGAAAGTAGATGTAACATTGTTTTCCCAAACCACTCAGGAAGAAGAGTTATCCATTGCAGCAACCAAATGACAGCCTGACATTTTTAGACTCTAAAAATATAGAAGTTTCACAGCTTGTGTTCACATTAAGCAAATGGAGACAGTTCTAGGTCATTCTGCAGGACCTAGGGGATAAAGTACCACCATTCTTTAACATGAAAAGATTAATTTAACCGATGACAACCATTAGTGGCCACAGAGGTGTTTCTTCTGCATGTGTCTTTGTATATATGGGTAATATTATATAATGGCTGGTGGAATAATATACCACTAGTTTTATCTTGTTCAATTTTGTTATTCCAGACATATGAAGACAGAGTTTAAACCAAATACTTGCAGGTTTCCTTGTTAAAGCTCTCTGACTTACATCACACAAATGTATTCATTTTTTTCTTCTTTTAGAAAAAGCAAGAGAGAGAGAGAGAGAGAAATATCCTCCAGTACATTAAACAGCTGTTAATCTGCTGGAATTTTGTGAACAGGCATATTCAATCTTGGCCTTTTGACTTTCTAGTTTTATGGGAAAGAGACTCTGAGCAGCTTACAACCACACACAACAAAGTTTAGCTAGAGTAAAGTTTCAGATGGTACAGATGATTTTTTTTTTGATAGCTTTTGTGATGGGACATTTGCTCAGGGCTATTTTTTTCTGATAGGAGACTTAATTCTGCACAATTCTGAAGCATGTTACATATTCTGAGCTGGACCAGAAGACGTTTCTGTTGACCCTGTTACTGTCTTCAAGGTCCTTAGCAACCAATTTTGAGATCTGTGCTGTGGCACATGTGTTTGAAACGAAACCATGTGTCCAAGGAGATCCTCGCTTTGAAAGAATTAAAAGTGTGAGAGCGCAAAGAATCTTTTTGTTGTTGTTGTTAAATTCCAATATTAGCTGAGAAACAATTTCCCTTTTCTAATGCTTATAATGCATACAGTTGAGAATGCTTAAGATAATGGTGGCATAGCTAGAAGATGCCCTTATGTTTATATTGGCTGAATTTCTCTACCGATTGAAATGTGTTGATCTGATTTCCTTAGCCTGAGATAACCACTTTTTTGTTCTATATTATGTCACATAGTTTTGGGTTCTGTTTCTGTTGGTGCACATTTTGTCAAATTTGAGATACTATTTTTGTGTAACTATGAACAAAACATAAAATGAGAGGGCTGCAAGTGGCCATTATCAGCTTCAGATACATAGAAGAGGGACTCTATTTACCATAACATTGAGCCCTAATCAATACAAAACATTGGGCTTGGGATATATTATTGCTCTTCAGTAGTAACTAGACAATCTACAATAGCATCAAGGATGTAATATAACAGTGGAATATAATGGCATTGGTTCAGGTAACATTTTGGGTGGGGGGAATTTGGTGAAAGGAGCTGAGCTGATAATATTTTGCCAAGTGCTAATAAGAGTCCTACTACTGAGTTTTGGCTTCAGGCAACAACATAATTATCCCTTATTCTCTATAAAGAGATAAGTGCTGGTGTGTAGAAGACAGATTAGTTTAAAGCAGTGCCTTCCTGATGGCAGCTTAAGGCAAAAGATCTCTCTTAATGAGCCAGTTGAATTGTATCCTGGTGCAACCTGGAGAGCACTGATAGGAGTGGGAAGAGTCCTGAGGGCATGTTCGCTTTAAATATTCTAAACAGCGTTCACACCCAGGAGTGCTGCAAACTTTCCCTCCTGAGTAACATGTTGGCTAAAAGGCTTTTGAATTCTGCAGTCTCCTTGCTCATTCACTGTCCGCTGAGGAGCAAGGGCTATGGAAATTGTTTTTCTTACGGTTTCTTTAACCCAGTTATTCTATTTATCAATGAACTTATAACCCAGTTTTACTAACTGAAGACAGTAAAATTTAAAACAGGGTTGGCCAATGGTACTGATGGGCTACATCTGATGTAGTTCTCCACCATTGGTTATGCTGGCAAATGTTCTTAGACATTCAGTCCAACAGTGTTTGGATGGCCACAGTTGACTATCCTTGATTCTAATAATAACATCAACTATAATGATATATAGCACACAGAAAAGTCATATTGTGAAGTAGGTTGCTGCTCCCACTTCATAGATGTGGAGCTGAAGCTAAAGTGCTAAGTTAGGAGGATCACCCACTGAACCAGTGTCTGTGGTGGGATTCGAAGATGGGCTTTGGGGTTGGTGCCCTGTCTTGTTTGGTGTACCACACTACAATATAGGGAAAGGGAACTTCATTTTCAGCCAACTTCAGCTTTTCACTAAGCTCTTCCAAAATTTGATGCTAGAGATGGAAAATTGGATGAGCATTCCTGGACAAATTAACAGTTTGTCAAAGTCATATTAAGACTGAAACCAGAGTCCAGTCTTGGAGTCCATGCAGAGCTTTTTCTATCAATTTGCTGCTGATAAATTCTTCAGTCAGTGAAATACAAAGCCTTGAGAATTTTAAATAGCCATTATACAATGCATTGCATAATAAATTAACAGCTGAATTTCTCTTTTAATGTTCACATTTTGCCTGAGTGTAACTAAGAATTAAATGATAAAAGTTGAGGTGATCAACCTGCCAGTAATTAGTATTGGTATATGTGCATAAACCTACGTCTTCACCTTGGTGTATAGCAGGATTCCTGTCTCCAAAGAAAGCCCATAGATACAGTGTTCTCTTCTCCTCACAATAGATTGAGAAACTGCCATCGTCTTCCTTCATTTCAAAGGCTGGCACATAGACTTAAGGATTCTTTACATGCTATTTTCAGAAAACCAAGCATGCTGTTGTGCTAACGTCTAATGGCTTAACATCTTTAAAGAAACTGTTTTCCTGGATCCCACTAGGAAGAGGATGGCAATAGAAGAATCTTTTCCTGCCCCTGAATATAGAAATATTCATGAGGATGTGGAGGCAACCAGGTGGGAATGAGAACACTCCATCAATAAGTAACGAGCATCAGTATCTTACAACATTAGTGAGAAGAGACCAACATTACTTTGCTTTTATTTCCTTCTATTTTAAGACATTTTAGTTATAATATTCAGCTCCAACAGTCCTGATGAGTTTCAGGGGAATTTTTTTTAGAAGAAAAGAAAAAGAAGACCCTCAAAAATTCTGTACTGCACTAAAGAAAACTATTATGCTGAAGGTATGGTTGAGTGGTGGAGATTGTATATTAAGCAT
Source organism: Pogona vitticeps (assembly GCF_051106095.1). Classification (NCBI taxonomy): domain Eukaryota; kingdom Metazoa; phylum Chordata; class Lepidosauria; order Squamata; family Agamidae; genus Pogona; species Pogona vitticeps. Next base: position 24,692,856 of record NC_135790.1, on the reverse strand, counting down.
ATGGTTGTGTTTTGTTTTTTTTTGCAACGGTGCTGTAGGATAGATTCAAAGGTTGTGGTTGGTCCAAGGAATCTCAGAGCATAGACAACCCGACATGAGTGGGATACAGGCAGTGTCCCCTCTGACCTCCCTCTTGGTCTATGAAGTGCCCCTGGCTTAGAGAACTCAGTGTCTGTGAGGAGACGTGGGTATGAATCTTTGTACACTAAGGTCAAATCCAATCATGCATCTGTAGAATCAGGACCTCCACTGTAGCCATGACACTCAATACAGTAGTTGATTCCAAGGTATGGGGAGGGGCTACAAGAGTAAGGAAGGGCACCCGGTCTGGCAGAAGCTATAAGATCCAGCTGAAGGAACCACTGGACCTTCCTGTAAATCTGATTCTCTTTCCATAGGAGAAAACATGACAGGCTGTTTTATGTTGAGTTGGACCATTGATCCATGACAGTCAGTGATTCAGGAATCTTTCGGTTCTTTACATGGAAATATCCAGGATTGAAATGGGGAGCCTCTGAATGTAAAACATGTGTTCTATCACCAAATAACAGCTCTTCCTCTGACCTTTGCACTGGTTTTTAGGCTACATTAGATCCCAAATAGGCAATTATGCGCAGATCTGAAACTGCAAAACACATACAGCTCTTCCAGCTAGCCAGAAAACATGCTGCATTAGGTCTAAATTAATTCAATACCAGCAATTGGTACAGAGAGAGCAAAGATAACCTGAAGCTTGTTAAACTAATGTGGAGTAGCAGGGCAAAAACGATCAAACACTGTGGCCTTTATAAATTATCATGGGAATACAATGGTCAGTAAATGACTTGGGAACCAGATCTAAGTTGAGCATCTGTGCTGAGTGACACTGAAAGCCGTGGCCCTTTTGTTCTGGCATGGCAGCTTAGCATAAGAAAAGGAGGATCTTAACTTGTGAGCTCCTGTTCTGAATGACTTTACCTGGAGGTGATCTCTTCCGCCAGGCTGACTTTGACATTAAAAATGGAAGAGGCCAGGGATGTTTTCCACCCAAAGCTCAATGGAAAGTGGCAGGTGTCAGATTTTTGCAAATTTCTAAATGTAATCTACAGGCTTCTGTTGACAGTGACATGAAGGCTCCAACCTGGAAAACAGCCAGCCTAAACTGCCACAACCAGCTGAGAAATAAAAATTATTCTAAAATCAGGAAAGGAACAGAAGGTGAAAGATTTCATGCTGATTTAGAAGATCACGAAGTGAAGTCTAGCATATGATGCCTACATCATGCTGTAAATTTTCACAGGTTCACAGGACTTGAGAAAACATGGAAAAGTTTACTCAAGGTGTTGTTAGAGAGATGCAGAGGCACTTGCAATGTCTTGATGCAGAGTCTTAAGTGGCTTTAAGGCACAGAGTTTAGGAGTAATTAAAACTTGGACAAGATTGTTGGAAAAAATGTAGCTCATGCCCCGAGTCCATGAAGTAATAACATAAAAAGCTGCTCCATCCATTTTTTTTAAAAGACAATGATGCAATTGCTATTCAAGATAACTACTCGGGATATGGGATAACTAAAAGGAGGGGTGGGCATCTTCCATCAGGGCTTGCCTGATACAACCCACCAGAACTGCATCCTGCTATTATCAGGGAGTTTGTTCTTATGTTGGCATGGCAGTAGCAAAACAAAACATATTTTATATTAGGAGCAGGGTGGTGCATAGGGAGCATGCCCCTTGTTTGCAATCTCCATTGTGGTTTTTGGAGCACTTTTCTGCTCTAAAATAGGTAAAGTACTTCCTGAGTACATTGTCATGTTTTTCCAGTAGCAATGCAGCAGCAAACATAGTACTAGGACTCAAAGGTGGTGGGGAACATTTATATCCCAGCCCTAATCCAAACAGATTTCATTCCAAAAAAGGTCTTTGAGTCAGTGTTTGCTATACAACTCCAGCACCTTGGACAAGATTTTAGATCCACTTCATGTAGGGTTGAGGTCTGGCTTGGCCTTATGACTTGATGATCCTACTGGATGATTTATGCTAGAACAGTGGTCCCCAACCTTGGGCCTCCAGATGTTCTTGGACTACAACTCCCAGAAGCCTTCAAAACCACTTCTGCTGGCCAGGATTTCTGGGAGTTTAAGTCCAAGAACATCTGGAGGCCTAAGGTTGGGGACCACTGTGCTAGAAGATAAGTCAGGAGGAATATCTCTGATGATTCTTGTGGATCTTACAATGACTTTTGATAAAAGTTATTTTATGGATATGGAGAGTTGGACTTGGAGAGGATGTGAGTCATTGTTTCTGTTCTTGTCAGAATGGCTTTCTCCAGAAGCTGGTTTGGAAGTTGACACTGGGACATTTATGCTTGGGGATACCCATAGATTATACCTCTCCCGCAAGTATTTCTCTTTGTCTCTCTCTCTGTCCCCTGATGAAATGGTGGAAGTACTAATCAGTGTTTTGATGAAATAATGGACTGGACTGGATATGGGCTAATAAGCTAAAGCTCAGTACAAGAGAACACTGAAGTACTTTAGGTAGGAGAATTATTCGCCCAACAGAGTAGTCTTCATCCTATGTTAACAGATTTGTAATTTGCTGAAGAAAGCAGTTTAAAGCTTGGGAAGAAGTAAGCCCTTGATCTTTGTGTGCTACTAGGATTGCCAAATTGGAAAGGTTGAAAGTATGACACTTAAACAAGGCCTCAGAGAACTATAAAAGTTCATAACTTCCCTTGATAACTCAAGTTTGTGATGGTCGATCACTGCTATAATTGATCCCTGAAAAGCTCACATCATTAAAAAGACAATATTCGAAAGCTGAAAACAGGAAATATACAAATATTTTAAAAGAATTAAACAAGTGTTATATTAAAAACAGTAAATAAAATCAATGTTAAAACACATTTAAAACAACAGAGCACAGCAATCCATTTAAAAACCGCTCTCAGACCACCAGTCATTGGGGGAAAGCCTGCTTGAAGAGAAAAGTTTTCACCTCCTTGTAGAAGGGCAGCAAAGATGAGGCCAGTCTTACCTCCAGTGGGAGGGAGTTCCAAAATCTGGGAGGAGCAGCAGAGAAGGCCCTGTCTCATGTCCCCACCAAGCACACCTGTGGCGGGAATGAGAAAACGGTGATGATCTTGATGCCTAGGTGGGCTCATAGAGGAAGAGGTGGTCTTTTAGATAGCTCGAACCCAAGCCATTTAGGGCTTATAGGTTAAAACCAGCACTTTGAAATGTGCAAAGAAATGGATTGGTAGCCAGTGGAGCTGCTGTAACAGAGAAGTTATATGTTCCCTGTAACCAGCCTCAGTTAGCAATCTGGTTGCAACATTTTGCACCCCCGGAGTGTCCAAACGCTTTCCAAAGGCAGCTCCATGTAGATTGTGTTACAGTAATCCAGCTGTGATGTAACTAGAGCACGTGTCACTCTCAAGAAACAACTGCAGCTGGTGCACTAGTTTTTACTCTGCAAAGGTACTCCTGGCCAGTGCTGAAACCTGGGCATCCAGGCTCAGAGATTAATCCAGGAACACCATCCAGGACAGGCTGCAACCCTATTCCTTGATAGGCTTTTTGGCTGACCAGGAGCCCCTTTGTCTTTTCTGTGTTAAGTTTCAGTTTATTTTCCCTCATCCAGTTCATTAGTGACACCAGGCACTGATTTAGAACTGAAACAGCATCCTTGGATTTAGATGGGAAGGAGAGACAGAGTTGGGTGTCATCCGCATACTAGTGACACCGAACTCCAAAACTCCGGACAATCTCTCCCGGTGGTTTCATGGAGATGTCCAGTAGCACAGGGGACAAAACAGAACATGTAAGTCATTTATTTGCTTCTTCATGGCTTGCCAGGATTGTAACTTCCAAACTTGTCCCATCACTTTTCAGAGTATGAAAATAAGTCACTGTTTTCACTCATGGTAACGTAAACAGAGAAAATGATTCCAGGCAACATACATTTGTCTACTCCTTACAAGCTTTATTCATCCACATTGCTTCTATTCTCTAAAAATGCAAAAGTTACTGAAAACACGAAACTTTTTGAGAAGTCAAAAACGTGTTACTTCCAAATATCAGCTATGAGCAAAAGCTGCAGATGCCAGTGCTTAAAATATATATGAAGAGCTAACTTAAGTTGTAGGTAAAAATATATATATTTTTAATTGTAAACGTTTAGCTAAACAAAGTACAGACACACACAGAAACCTTATGAAAACCTTTAGTGTTTTGCTAAGAGTGCTGATAATTTTTTTTCTTTTTTGGTCCCTGTATTAATTTCACCACAATCAGTATTAAAAGAAGTAGTTTGAGTAATTTATACAGTGTATTTATAAAGTGTACAGATTGCATATACTAATGTGCCTTTCTTATTGTAGGCAGTCATTTCATTGCCTTTGCTCCCTTCAGTATGGAAGAAAACATGTTTCATACTCAGCCAGGTGGTTTATGTTGAGTCCTCTGTGGAATGCAGTTAAATGTTCTAAACAAAAATACAGATTCACTTTGCAGCAATTGATGTTGATGTCTGTACAATATCATAGTTGTTATTCTTCCCAGTCCTTGACTGCACCTGAACAGGAACGGGAAGGAATTTATTTATTTACTTAATTTTAGCTGGTTGAAGGCTCACAGACTCAGTAAAAAAATTGCTAGAACAAAATGTTCTAAATTATTTCATCTTTCCTTGCTTAGATGTGTCTCTTGATAAATAAAATTGACTTTAATAGACTTTTTTTTTTACCAATGTGCATTCTAAAGGTTTGTATTTCCTTTACAACATGTAGGTAAAAATCGTGATGGAGGATTTTGTGATGGAGGGTTTCATTAGATATTAAGCTAGTTGTGTTTGCAAAACTTTGCGGTGCATAACCTGGATTGGGTGAGGAAGAAAGATACCTCACTTTCTGTGCTGGTTGTATGAAAATATGGGCGGGGGGGGAACACACCTCTCCTTGCATTAGCAGAACATACAAACAATACACTCAGGGGAGACCTGTTTTCACAAATGCTGATTTGTACCTGAAAATTATACATGATTTGGAAAAAGGTCTTGATTTTAAGCAGATATTAATTACAGCCTTTAGAGCTCTCTAATCAAGGCCTCTTCCTTGTCTAGACTTGAAAATGAGGATTTGCGTGATAATTAGAAATGCATTTGTCAGTAAATTGTTAGATTTAATTGTGGTTTTGATCTGATAAATGCCAGTCCTTTATTTTGCAGTGAATGCTGTATAATATGATTCTAGAAACCTACAGTTGTGCCATCAACACCTTATCTTATACTATATACAGGTCAGTATCACTTCACTTCACACTATGCAAATTCTTCGCCCATTTATTATCACCTTCAGTTATTTGACCATTTGGGGATTAATATAAAAAATTCCTTCTGTTTTTTATTTTTCTTCTTGTATCACCTACTTTCTCTGATTTTCCAGCCCTAAATCCCAGTTCACTACCCCCTTGTCTACTATCTCCTTCACTTTTCGTGTGGAAATCACTCATCCCAGTTTAAGGAAGCTGGCATTTTGTGAGCGCTCTGTCTGGTCTTCCTTTGTTGTTAGTAGCTGGCTGATGTCACCTCTTCCCTCCTTTTGGTTATAAATGTTTCAGTGATCTTTAAACAGGTTGTCACAGCCTGTTACTGTGAGGATTAACAAGAATTTCCATAAACAGATTGTAAAGTGATAGCCATGTGAGTGTTGCCTGTTAACCTCATAGCAGTTCAGCATAAAAAGACTTTTAATTATATATCCTCTCAGCCATGGCTAAAGGCAGTTGCTGGCAACACACTTAGAGGGCAGTGAGGGGTTTCCAGGTGAATGATCTGTGCCTAGCTGTTCTTGTAGTGCTGAGGTGTGGCTTGTGTCTGTCTCTGAGGGCTTTCCCGTTTCATGAAGATAAGAATGCAAGAAGAGGCATGCTGGACTAATAGAAAGACCTGTCTCATCCTGCATCTGTTCCCCCAGTGGCTGACAAGATGCTTGGGGGAAATCCTGAAGAAGGAAAGGTGCCATAGCACCACTGAACTCCTCTTCGTAGCTCTAGCATATTAATTTATGACCATCATGGCTTTCCAGTCTTCTGATATAGAGGCTGACCTTAGGGACACGTTACATAGTTTTGGTCAAAGATCAGCAATTTCATGTTTCAATTTTTCAATAACTCTTCAGTGGATAAGTTCTTGATCCACCAATGTCCTTCTTTTCAGTTTGCCAATAAGGTCTAGAATACTGCCTCCTTTTTGCATCCATTCGTACACTGTCTTCTTGAAAGACAGACATGGGCATTTGTATGGTACTGAAGGATGAGAAATCAAACACAGTAATGGAAGTCCTGTGCTCTCCTCATTCTGATACCAATTTCTTCTTCTTCTTCTTCTTCTTCTTCTTCTTCTTCTTCTTCTTCTTCTTCTTCTTCTTCTTCTTCTTCTTCTTCTTCTTCTTCTTCTTCTTCTTCTTCTTCTCCTCCTCCTCCTCCTCCTCCTCCTCCTCCTCCTCCTCCTCCTCCTCCTCCTACCATTTTTTGTTTGTAGAATGTGTGGTGCTCTGCCAGGGTATCTCTTTTCAAGACGTCTAACCACGATTGGCTTTCTATATTTGTTTCCTTTCATGGAGGAGATACTGGAGAGTAGAATTTATAATAATATCTATGGCTTGCTTCCAAAAATTCTCTTCCTATAGAAGAATCTCCTTTCTCCCTGGGAAGGCAGTATTTGGATACCGCCTTTAATATAAGTGTATAAGTTGAGAAGTTTCTAAGTGACATGTGTAGATGGTTGCTTTTATGCTGGTAAACATTTGGGCTTGTTTGTCTCTCTCTGTTTCTCCTTCAGTGAATAATATTGCTGCTACTTTGAATTATTTACCACTGACCTTTAAAGGGGTAGAAAAATGCAAGTTAATCAGGATCCTCTGAAAAAGATACAAATATGCTTCACTGGCACACAGTATCTTTGCATTTGGGATTAAAAACACAATAGCATGCTGAAAGCTGAGAGAGCAAAAGTACTTGAGATGATAACAAACTCCAACCAAACATGTGCCTCAGGCTAGAAACAGATGTTAGAGATAGTTGTTAATTAGAGCTGAAAGCATGCTAACGTTGCAGAGAGGTGATGGGGCAGTTTTTCTGGTTTTCTGAAATCAGACTTCAAAGAAGTCCCCTGCTTATGTCCTGAAGTTAGTTAGTTATGTGCTGTTAAGTTAGAACCAACTTAAAGCCACCCTAATAGGACTTTCAAGATAAATGAGATATTTAAGGAGGGGTTTTTATCAGTTTCACACCTCTAATGAACTTCCATGGCTGAGTGAGGGTTTGAACCTAGTCCATTACGCTGTCCACTACACCACACTGGGTACCTATGTCCTGAAGATCAATCCCCAAACAAAGGAAGTTAAATATATGTCATTCCAGGATGAGCGGATATATTCACAGAAGTTAAGAATTATGTTTTTCCATTTATATGCTGACTTTCTGTTTCTGGTCCAAGTAAATCTGCATGGGGTTGCAGGAGGGGCGGGATCACTGGTGGTCTGATTGTTGTCACCAGTAAGTATCTCATGGCTGTCCCAAAACAGTAGTGATATTTTACTTTTTGTAGACCTTTGTTGCCAGTAATGGAGGCCATTTCCATAATGTTTTCACAATGAAGGAAACAACAGTGGCAGAAGGGGTATTAGGGCTTGAGGGGTGAGTAAGTGTGTTTCAGGATACTGTGAAAGTCATGGTTATGCAGCAAAGGAATTAATGGAATAAAAATTATACTGTACTTCAGTTGATCATTTGTTTACAATGGTAGCGATGTACTTTGGTTAGCTTAGACCTAAATGCTGTGAGTCAGATGACATAACATAGTTTTCAAGACTCCAGATGCAGCATTAACCACAGCTGGCAGTGTTCTTGAATGCACTCATGTTTTCCATGTGTTTCTGTACGTAGACATTTTCAGTCTTATTTTTTTATCATAAAATACCTCCTCCTAGCTGTTTACTTTTGTTATTTTTTCCTTGCTTTCTCTTGCTTGTATTCTGTCTCAACAAAAATTTATGAAAGAATAAGGTATCACCTAGGTTGTCATATGAACTAACTTGTGCAAACTGATTATTTTTGACCTAGCATAGTCGTTAAGATTATGTACTGTGAACCAGGAAATGATGTTTTCACTATTATGAAATTAGACAGGCAAGACATTATCTCTCACACTCAGTTCTTAATCCATAATATGGTGATAATGATACAAAACCTCCTTTGTAAGGATTGCTGTGCTAATGGTTCTGAAGTCCTTTAGTGGAAAAAGAATTGCATCATTAAAAAGCTTGGGGAAGTTACTTTTTGGAATTGTAGAACTGAGAATAACCTTGTCAGCATGGTGGCCATGCTAACTGTAGGATTCAAGTAGTCATCCTCCTAATTTTTCCAAGCTCTGGATAAGGGTCAGGCATTCTTGTTGTTTACTATGTGAAACCATCTTCAATCAAACAACTGCTTAATTTCATTCTGCCTAGAGAAGGGCATTATCTGTGCCTTAGTTGCTATCACTTTTTTTCCCTTTTGTAATATGCTACTGAAACTGAAAAGCAGATGTTAAATGTTGCAATGATACTTACAATCCCATCGAGTAGAACTATTCAGTAATGGGACAAAATCTTTTGTACATCAGAATGGAGCAATGTGCCACACAAAAGGCAGTAAAGTTCAGTGACTGTGGTATGCCTTTCCACAACAAACATCGGCAAACATCTGGCTATTTTATTGCCCTAAATTAAAGGGCAAGGAAATCCTCAAGAGAAAGAGCAGGCCTATTTACACTCTTCAAGCATATTCTCAAGGACACTTTATCTTATACATACATCTTTTTCTATGTAAGCTACAATTCCTTGTCCTTATGCCGTGACAATATGCTTCAAAGTGTGAGTAGGCGACTGCCGCCCCTCTTGAGGGTTTCCTTGCCTGGTAAAGTCCCACTGAGCAGAGCAGATAACGATGTGAGTAAGAATACATCATTTTGTGCTCTGCTTAACATTACTGTACTAGTTCAGAAAAACATCCAGAGTTGGGCATATGTTGTGATTCTGTTTTGGTGCTTGAAGCCTGTGTAAATTGTATTTTATATATAGTATATAAAATCTGGTGTATTTTTTTGTGTAAAATAGAGTGTATAATTTCTCTGTGATTTCAGTTTTATACTCAGTACCAAATTCTGCAGGTTTCCTGCATTCCTGCAGACTCACATCATACACAAAATCTTGGGTGTTTTCTTGAAGTGATCCAGTCAATAAGTTATATCACTTCATTCAGCTGATGAGGGGACCTGCAGACTGTAAAAGAACTACAGTTGTGCTAACTGATATTTGGCTGCAATTGTTGTATGAGGCCATTTCTCTGATAGGAAGATAATTTTTTTCCCTTTGATTCACTTTAGCTGACAGTCTTGGAGGCCTGTTGAAGTTCATTGCTCTTGACCAGGCTATTATTTCGTGGGCTTTATGGGACACGCTGAGTGCTTACAGAGGCAAAACCTGCTCCATGGAGCTTTTGGGAAATGTCAGTTAACATCACAGCTGCCTCAGCCTCATAGCTAGCTACATCCTGTTGGGATATCTTTAGAAGTCTTTGGAAGACAAGTAAAAAGGGCTGCAGAGAGCCTTTCAACTTGCTCACAGATAATGAGGCAGATGCTTGCAGCATATTGTGGTTTCCAGAGTCAGCCACAAAAGAAAAGAAAACGCTATTGCATGAATAATTTACACCTTTGCTCTGCCTCCAATGCTTCAAAGTTGGGTCTCTGTAAGTGTCAGAACTTTTAGAAAATTCCTGTGCGCTTCTGAGCCTGTTGTATGTGTGTTCTGACATCAGTGTGAATATGTGACTCTCACGTTGTGAACAAGAGGACTTAATGAGAAACTGAATTTCTCTCTCATTTTGCAGTGCCGAAGATGCAAAGTCAAGGGGCAGAGAAGGGTTTGGAGCATAACCTAATTTTGAGTGCTCCCCATTTCAGTCTTGTGATTCGGCCTCAGGAAAGGCAGTCAGAGCAACAGAAATGGATTTGCCTCAAGGACCTGTTTTTAAACATCTGTCTGCACTTCTATTAGCAGATTTATACCAGTTGAGTTGTGTAATAATATTGGTAAAACTAGTTGAGCATTCTTGATGTTAAGATTATGTTTGGTTTTTAAGATAGTGGTAGAACTGATCGTGATCAATATGGAGCCCAGACTTACCTGGGCCTCCTGATGTTGTAAACCTGGAGTGGAAGGCTTGGGCTGACAAGTAGTCATGAAGTTGAGTACTAGCAGGATGATGGTGCCATATATGTTTCAGCACATTGCCGTTGATGCCAGGAGATGTGCTGTCTCATTATCCTTCCTATTGACTCCTTGTTAGCTAGCTCACTGGTTCTTAACCTTGGGTTACTTAGGAGTTTTGGACTGCAACTCCCAGAAGCCTTCACCACCAACTGTGCTGGCTGGGGTTTCTGGGAGTTGCAGTTCAAAAACATCTGAGTAACAAAGGTTAAGAACCACTGAGCTAGCTGAAGTGGAGGGAGCACATCCTGGGCAGGCAGACCAGAATAAAGCAGGCTTCATTCTGTCTATGTGTTTAGTGTTTAAAATGCTGTGCCTGCCTGTTTCATTGCAGTGACCTCCATGAAGAAAGCTTGTCCTCCACTTCTGTAACTAGCTACAACACTTGAGGAACCAGCACAATCCTTTGTTACTACTGGCAAAACTTTCCACTCAGCAGAAAGTCAACAGGATAATGGCCCTGTTATTCAATGCTTACTCGTTGGTTTAGTCGTTTAGTTGTGTCCGGCTCTTCGTGACCCCATGGACCAGAGCACGCCAGGCCCTCCTATCTTCTACTGCCTCCCGGAGTTGGGTCAGATTCATGTTGGTTGCTTCGGTGACACTTTCCAGCCATCTAGTCCTCTGTCGTCCCCTTCTCCTCTTGCCTTCACACTTTCCCAACATTAAGGTCTTACTAATGTTTACTTACAATGCTTACTAATTTAAAACATTTTAATGATACTTTTCATTGGCTTTATTAGAAACATAGAAGGGATGTCAAATTTAGTACACAATGTCTTTTCACTTATTATACCCCATTTTAGTTTTGCTTGCAATTGTTTCCTAAATAGCACTTTACCAAAACATCCATTCCTTCTCTTCTTCAAAGTCCACATAGTGAAAAAAAATTGTCCAAGTTCTCTGGAATTTTGGACTGGAGTGTTTACCAACAATATATAGTGATGGCCAGGGATAAATGTGAAGTAAGGGCACTACAGGCACGCCCTAACAATGTTATTCTTGTAATGTTAGAATAATAATACCAGGTTGCTATTTAGCATGAATAAACCCTGTGTTCTGGTTTGCTTGGAGACCAGCAGGCCAGATATCCTGTTTTGAAACCAGGCATCATGTTAAATCATGGGTGGAAAGTCTCTGGATTGTTAATCACTCATGTCCGTGAGGGAAGCCTAGTAGGGAGTGACTGGGCATTGTGCACTAACATGCTTCCTGCTCCACATTGAAATACAGTTCTTTAGTATGTAATATCATCTTTTGAACTCTGGCTTACCCTAACATCTGAACGCATGCTCTCTCACACACTCTGTCTCCCCCTCTCTGCATCTTAACTCAACTCTCTTTAACTTCCAACTGTCTCAAGAGACTTCTAATAAACTTCCCCATCCCTCCCCCAAGTTGACTTCTTTAATTCACTAATTTAGCCTATCATTCCAGAGGTTGTTCGTAGCTGTCAGTCATTCCCTCACTCGTTGCTCAGTTACATTTGTTTTTGAACTTTTTCTGTAGTTACTTTACCTGTTCCCCATTCTTATTTTGAAAACAGTGGGCTAAGGATACTGGAACAGTTTTTTTTCTAGATCAGTAAGCTGCAAAACTGCTCTCGTACATAAGGGATGTCAAAACTAGATTATATTTTTAGAAAAATATCTGTTAGTCAAGCATAGACAAGACTGCCCTCTGGAGGTTGTGTTAAGTTACTATCACTCACTTGCATTGAAAAACTTTTCACTTCATGCCTTCTTCCTTTAAAAAAATCACACCAGGAAGTTAATGCATAATCGTTATACACGGTTACACAAACATATAATTCTTATGCATAATTTTTAAAATATGGATGTTTATATATGTGAATACATCTGAATGCATAATAGAATAGTGTAGGTGAATACTTACAACAAAATGTTGCTGTCTTTTCTCTAACAAGAATCTACCTGCAGCATGGGGATCATTTTTCCTTTCTTAATTTCTTAAGCCTTCCTGTGTACATGAGGATGACATGCTTGCCCAGTATTCTGGGATGCTATGAAGGATGACAGAAGGATAATTCCACCATATGGGTGGTTTATTTTTTTTTCTTATTGGTGTATTTTATGTTGTGTTGAAAATGTTTTGAATTGTAATTAGTAAAGCCCTATGCAGTGGGTTCAAGCTCTCTGAAGGATTTTATATGATTTAGTTGTGTGTGTGTGTGTGTTGAACTTCAAGTCAGAATGGATTTGCAGTGCTCCTAAAAGGGCTTTCAAGATATGTGAGGTATTTAAGGAGTGGTTTTACCAGTCCTCCACACACCCTTATAGTGAATTTCCCTTGTGGAGTGAGGATTCATACCCAGGATTCCTGAGTCCTCATGCATCACTCAAGCCACTACAACACATTGGATGCCACTGAGCTAAACTGGATGTTTAGCTCAGTGGTCCCCAACCTTGGGCCTCCAGATGTTCTTGGACTAAAACTCCCAGAGTCCTTCACCACCAGCTGTGCTGGCCAGGATTTCTGAGAGTTGTTGTCCAAGAATACCTGGGCCTTTTTACTCTATGGGTCCTTTATTTTTCTTGATTGATGTTTTGAACTTTTATTTTTACTGTGTTCAAACATTTGAGCTTCTATATATTTCTTCATAAACACATTTTCGTCAGTGAATTTCCTTGAATTCTGTTTCTGAGAGAAAGAAGGGTATAATTAAAAATTAAAAAAAAACCAATTAAGGGGCTAACTGTAATTAAACACCCTTATAATTAATGCTGGTCCATTTAGCTCAGATTCATCAGTGGCAACAGTCCCCCAGGAGTGCCTTTCCTTTACTCCACCCCTCAAGAGAGCTTCCATGCATATGGGGACAGCACTCCTCTTGTGTGAGGAGCACTGCCATCTGCTAGTTGTGGGGAACTTAGAGCACTGTTATTCAGGCAAGACATGTATTTAGCAAAGGGGATAGAGGGAGTCATGAGAAGGAAGCACAGCACTTATAATTTGTGAAAAGTGTAGCCCCTTCCCTTTGCTCACCTGTGTGGATACTCTGTCTCAGCATTCCCAGTGTTTGGAGGATATATTTTTGTAGACAGCCCCCAGATAAAGTGCAGGTTGGGGGTTTTAGATAGGGGAAAAATATTCAATTTCTCCTATGTGTTTTGCACAAAGTGCCTTTTCTCTCCATGAACACCAGATGTGAGCAACCTAGGGCCAGGAGGTTGGTTTAAGTCCACAACATACAGCTTATCATATAAGTAATGGTCTTCCTGTATTTAGTGCTGAGAATTATAATTTGTTGCTAAAGTTGCCCTCCTCTTTTCTCTTTTGTGAAGATGTTGGTATAACAATTATTGGCACAGAGGTAATGGAGCCTTGTGGTGCAGCTTTCTCTCACAGTGTAATGACTTGTTAAACTCCACCTATGATTTATCTTTTTGTGAAGATTATCCTTTCGCCTACTAATCTGCGTGTCATCAACTCATTTTGGATTGTGGTTGGAGGGAAAACAGTAGAAACCAAGGGAGTAAAGCATGAAAATATAATATATACAGAAGTATTCAAGAAAAATCATAAAAAGCAGGTATTCAAGTGATGTGCCAGGTTCCTCTACTTTTGCTAGGTTATTTTTGCATGTATACAGCATATTTCATCATGGCTGTAATACAGTAAATGAAGTTATCTTTTTTAATACTATACTTGGTATAAAATGAAAAATCTAGATCTTTTTCTTATTCTTTTGAATTTATGCCATTATTCTTTAGATTTAGCTTGTAATATTGTTTGTAATATTGCCACCTAGTGGTCTTGTATTTCATTTTCCTAAATCGAGAACACAATCCTTTGCAAACTTTCTCTGAAGTAAATCTCCCTGTCTTCAGTAGGGCTTATGAATAAGTGCTTCACTAAGCAGGATGCCTCTGAACTGTGGAAATGGACATTAAAATGACAAACACACCACAGGAAGCAAAAATAAACAGATGCACACTGGGGTAAAAACCCTTTAAAGCACGCCTTTAACAACATTTTGAGGTTGTGGTGCACAGCTTTAACGAAAGAGGAGGGGCATAGAGTTATGTACAGAGATCAGGAATAACATCTTAATTTATACAATTATGCATAGAGACAAGGATGAACATCTTGATTCACAGCATATTTAATGAGATGCATCAGTAGGGAATTGGAAAATTCAAAAGATGTACTGGCAGTGGTCAGGACCTGTCGTAGCAGCTGTGAGATCAGAAAGGATACACTTTTGTCTGTGTCTGGATCCATGATGTCTGGATCCAGACCAGAACTAGATCACCTACAGTGTGTTTTGTTTTAGCTTCAGGAGAGAGTGAAAAAGAAGGAGTGTTATGTATCAATCTGATATCATCAGATTGAGGAAGACTTTTAATATAAATCCTGTTCTTCTTCTGTACCTCATTGTCATGTTGCCCCCATAAACCAGACCATTTATCAACCTTCTGAAAGTGAATTCAAGAGGTTTACTTCCCACACCAAGGAATGACAGAAGATATATGAAATTCTTTAGTAAGAGCTAACTAGATGATGATGCTTCATATATATTTTTCTTTCTGAAACTGGAGTTAGCAGAAAATATGTAATCTAAAATGGAACCCTAGCTAGCATGGGGGGTGTAGTGTGGGGCCTTTATACATTGTGTGTGTCCCCCCCCTCAGGGTTGTCGGGGTGAAAGACGCTGTATCTTCTACCTACAGCTGTAAAATATTATTCTGTTTGACCCTGAGACTATGCTGAATTCTAATCAATCTGAGTCATTTTCTTCTTCTTTCAAGTTGTTGGTCCACATGGACCTGAAGTGACCCAAATTATTGGCCACAGAGAAGCTATTTTTATAACCAGAATAAATTGTCCGATTTGGCACCTAGTAATGTTAAACAAATTAAATTTTTAAAAAGAGATGGACCACAGATCAACCCCCTCTTGGCTGAGCATGATTGAATGTGGGCAGTTGGATATACCCATCTCATATCTCAGTAAGTACAAGAGGCGAGTTGCACACTTTGTCTCTCTAAAAACTGAGAGATCAGGCAGCACAACTCAATGACGTGGAGCACAGAGGTGAGGAGTTTCATTCTCCACTGTGCCTCCTGTGAGTAGAGCCAGCCTGTGTGGCCTTGGGCAAGCTGCACAGTCCCAGGGCGCCCCCAGTGGAAGGGAAGGGTCAACCACTTCTGAATACTGTGTACACCTAGAAAATCCGGGAAAGGGTTGCCATATGTTGGAATCAACTTGGCAGCATGTAATTATTAGTAGGTTTCAAATAACTTTTCTTACTCAGGCTTAAGCCCATTAAACAAAATTAGACCTTCCCTTCAAACACACATCATTTGGACTGGACTAGTAAAGGGTATATAACCGAGAATAAGGTTGCTCTAGCTTTTCAACAGCACACGTTATGTGCTATAAAGGGAGTGGGATAATCCAGTAGCGTTTATTGGGGGCAGAAAATAAAGTACAAGAAGGACGTATCAATGTGGCTGTGCATTTTTAGTGTTAAGGGGTTTGATCTGTGGTGCAAATTTCTTTACTTTTCAGAGGTGCGTCTGCAATCAACAAATTTTTGCATCAAACAGAATAGTGTTTGTTGGGAATTTTCCTGCTTTTTAAAATGAAGGAGCCTATAGATATCAATAATGGGAAAAGAAAGATCATCTTTACTGAACAACTCACAGGAAGATGATTTTTTCAAGCCTTTGTATAAGTAAACAAGGATCAACAGCAATAAAGGAATTCACCAGCTTTTCCCAAACAGTTGGTACTCTAAGAAGCTAAATCTACTCAGGTAGCAAGGAGAGCTACCATTTTAACCTCTCTCTTAATGAGGCAAGTTCTGTATACTAGAAGATAGACATACAAATCTGCCTCCCCTGTTGAGCATTTGGTGTAGTACTCAATGTTTTCACATAGAAAACACACTCTAGGTTTAGACACTAGATGTACTAAATGATAGCTGCACTGGGAAGCCATATTTTTTACCCTGTACTTGCCACTCTGAATTGCTTAGTTTTTATTAATAACCAGAAACAGAGACTTCAGCACATGGCAGGGTTGAGAAGCAGAACTCACACCATCAGTGAATAATAGCTGTAATAAAGGGATGTTGAAAAGGAAAAGAAGATGTAATACTCAACATTGTTTTTTATGAGAGAGATGAGAAGGGAACTTCTAATCAACCATACAGTATAATACAAAGGCGCACAATGGTGGAGACTTTTGATGGAAAATTCTGTCCCTGATGTAAATTTATGTGTTATGAAAAAAAATGCATATAGCTCCCTGACACTGGATTGTGTTTTGTCAGGGATCATAGTTTGCTTATTTTGTAGAATATTTAAGAACACTCTCTCTGTTACTAATTCACGTGAATTTCTGGTGTTGATGTTTATGCCACAGAATTACCATTTGTATAAATAGTCTGCTCTGTTTGGAAGGAAAATGTGGTTTCATTGCCTAGCATCTGCTTCTCACCCTTTTAAATCCTGGAACACTATCAAATCATCATTGCTGGCTTCAGTCTCAAGTTCATTGACATATACACTATTTTCTGAATCTGTTTTGTGTTTCACCCTGAACAGGTTGTATGGGCATAATAAAAAAAGAGATTATTTTCTTAGTAGATTGATTTTCATAATTTCGTTTTGGACAGAGCCTCCATTCCATATCTCCTGGAATATCTGGGAGAAAGTATGAGAGGAGAAAATGCCTAGAAATAGCTTTGGATAAGGATACCAGACATTACAAGCTTCCCAAGAGAAAAGGAGTCTGTGGGAAATGTTTTATATTTTGTCAGTCCCAGGGGATTCAGCTACTGGGGGTTCATCCCTGGTTTATAACATCTAGCTATAAAGAAAAAAGGTGTATCATTTCCTGTAGAGGAATGTTTAGAAGATGTTTCTGGAAAAAAAAACCAAGCCTGTGATTTCAGATGACAAAGAGAAAGCAAGCAGGACACAAGCTTCCCACAGGGTGTTGGGACCCCAGTCTGTCCTTGGGATGTTTATTTCCATCACAGTTGTGTTGTATTTCCTCGCCACTTGTCACATGAGACATTTCAGGCTCTCTAATGGTTTGCTGGTGTCAATCAGCTCAGGTTCCATGCCAAGAATCCCCCTCAGTCCATCCATCCTGCTGTTCCTGCCTTTATTTCTAGCACTTCAATCGCCTCAATGGCGGAATATGGTGAAGACGAAATCTGATAATTTTTAAAGAGGAACCTCTTCTCATGCCTTTTGCCAAGAAAAATATGAAGACGGTCATGATCTGTCTCCTGATTTTCTTTCTATTTTCTTTGCACTTTAGATCCAAAAATAAAATAAAAATAAAAATGAGGGTGATGGAGTGGTTAAAGTAGGTAATCTGGAAAAAAGGCTTTACAGTTTTCTAGAATTTGGCATCTAGAAAACTGGGCTAATACTTGAAAAAATTCTATTCTAGAACTGAAGAATATTTTCAGGTCCCAGTCTAAACACTTTGATGTTCTGGAATTCAGGCACTCGTGGGTTGCTGTAATGTTTCTTAACTAATCCAGGGAGTCAGTGTACCATCTCTTCTGCTCTCCTCAAACACAGAGAGTGAGACAAAAATGATGTTGCCATTCAAACAGCTGTCCTCCTTTAAGGGCCTGGACCAGCCCACTCCCTGCTTTCTTATTTCATAAACTGGCACTGTCATTGCGGGTGGGGGAATAGTTGCAATTCTTCTAGTGTACCAATGCAAAAATAAGCAATACAGAAATCATCATATAATTCATGAGCTTTCGTGGATTAAAAAACCACCTCATCAAGTTTCTACCATTGTGAAGAATTTAAAGTCCAAATATAAACGGCATGATGGATTTTTTCAGGCACTTTGCTCTTGGATGTAAAATCCAAAAGTTCTTGGCGAAGTGGAAATGGCCAGGCATGTGTCTCTTCGATGTCCCCCTTGAATGCAAGTCTAGAGACTGGTTGCTCTTTTATGGTTACAGCTTAGGCATTTGTGGATTGAGTGTAACAACCCAGTTGTCCAAAACAGAAGCATAGGCCATGCGTGTGCACCCACCTCCCTCATTTATGGCCTTTCTTCAAAAGGGACACATTTCTTCTCAGCCAAAATATGTGTTTGTGACATAGAAAACCTGAGTCCTTCATCAGAGAATTGGGGGTGATAATTTAGTAAACTCACTAGTTGTAGCCAACTGGGTTCAAATTAAAGCATGGGTGAACGGATGGTTATTTCTTGGTCTCCTTGTAGTGTTATGAGTGATTGTGATTTGTTTCATTCTAAAAGAATGGCATGTTGATGATGGGCAATAATAACAGCAAGAAACTGAACAAAAGTTAAGCTGTCTTGCTGGAGCTGAGCTCATCAATCCTAGAGAGAACAGCTTTAGGAAGGAAGGATGGATAGAAAGATGGGCACAACGACGCACGGGCCTCTCCCACCATCCAGATGAGCAGGGGAAGATGACTTTGGTATCAGCCTGCTTGCAAGCTTAGTCCCCTCCCTCTTCCCCTTTCCCTGTATGGCAGCATGTCTTTGTTTTTAGGACAGTGACCATTTAAAGGGAAGTAGAACAATCAAATAATAATCAAATAAAATGGGGCCGCTTGGATACAAGTGAAATTTTCTGTGACTGTGGAGAAATTCAATCAATGCAGCAGTTATGTGCGTGCAATTTATGTCCCACCATGGGTACAAAAGAAGATATTTTAGAAAATATTTGAGATAGTGCTATGGAAGTCACCTGCTTCTGGTCAAAAATAGTCTAATTAGCTCAACAATTTAATTTGTTTTAATTTTACCTACAGCATATTTTGTAAACATTCTAATATGAATAAAGAGAGAAGATTTTAAAATTTGTTTTAATTGATATGAATGGCTTTGGGAGACGGCAGAAAGAAAATATGACCAACATTTTAATACTTCTTATTCTGTGAGACAAATGCTACAACCACAGCATTGTAAATAATAGATGAAAGCAGCAGAGGTGCTCATCCAGATGACTTTGAGCTTAAGCAGCAGGGCGCATGTGTCAGCATTGCTCATTTCTGCCACCCAGAAATGTGGCTTCACTGAATTGATACAGACCATCAGAACAGCGGGTGAGATTTCCTGAGCTTATGTCGGAGAGATCTCTGGAGGAAAGCATCTGCTGCTGCTCATAATGCTTCCTTTGCTACTCATAATATGCTATAGAAGCATCACACCAGGTGTGAAGAAAGTGGAACTTAGATAAGCCTCAGGCAGAAATGGGCAGAATGTAAGAACCACTGTGTTGGCTAAGAGTGAAGGTTTTTCTAGCCTTTCTTTCCACATGGGCAGTCTTGGCCCTTCTGTGCAAAACTGGAAGAGGGTCAAAAGGCAGCTCCTCATATTGCTTTCGAACGCAGAAGATCCCTTGAGCTATTGTTGTTAAGCAGAGTTTGGAAAAGTTATTGTGGGAATACAGCTCTCAATACACCTTAGACTGGTGTGTGGATTCTGGAACTCGGAGTTGAAAAAGGAACTCTTCCGAGCATTACTGTATACTTAATATATCTAATGGTAATGTCTCTTCCAGAAAATTGTATCAGTTCTTTTTGTAATGCCCATAGCTGCCATCATTGTGTTTTGTGGTGATTTGTTCCATGAATTAATTATTTTTGCATGAATACATGCATTATTTTCTTTGTCCTAAACTCTGCATTTGCCTAATGCTGATTTTTAAAAAATTTTTTGGTGGGGATGAATTTCTCTCATTCTGCTTTCTTCTTAACAAGCATGATTTTATGAAATGAAGGAAGCATATAGAATATCTTTAGCCTGGAGAAAATAGTGGTGATGCAAGGGCCACACCAAGATATTTTGCCGCCCAGGGCAAAGGATAAAACGGCACCCTCGCATTGATGGAATGGGGCCCTCTACCATGCTGGAGACAGCAAACTAGCTCAGGACACGTGGAGCAGTGTGTGTTGCACTCACAACTCTCTGTCCTGTAAAGACCCAACTGCTAGGCCTTGGGCTCCTAGCATCTACCATTTGAGGTGGCTGGCAGTCTTAACTGTAAGCACATTTATTGTTTACATTAAACTAATCTGCAACCCAAATATCAGACCCAGGGCTAAAACATTAATAAGAGTTCCTGATTACATTTGCATTCATTTTTAAACATATGAAGTGAAGCTAATTATTTTAAAGCATCTAACATGAAGCTACAATTTATCTTCCATATGCTTTCATCTCTTCCCCCAACTGGTCTGCCTTGACCATAATCTTCTCTGTGTAATAACTTGCTCTTTCTGTGATATTATGTAGGTGATAGGTAGAGAGCCCTAGAAGGGGAAAAACAAAAATTAAACCTTCATTATCTTGCTGGCAATTTGGAGTCATAACTAACAGAATTCGTTATCTGCCCTCTGACGCAGATATGAGACCATTCTTATGTCTTTCAGGTGAACAGATCTCATTAAGCCTTTGGAATGAAGAACTCTATTTAGGTGACATGCTTTGTCTCTGTTTGCAGCATCTCCGTTGAGTGAAGAATGTGTGTTTCCACATTATATTATTATTATTATTATTATTATTATTATTATTATTTATTTTATTTATATCCCACCTATCTAGCCAACTCAGGACCACTCTAGGCAGCTAACATTATAGAAGGAGTATTTTAGGAATTGAGAAAGTGACTCCCCCAAAAACCAAAACCAATCTTTCTATAGAAATCCTCATCTTTCTTGATCACGCCAGGGCAGCCATCAGCACGTGCTGGGCCTAAATATCACAGTTGGAACAGGCAGATATTTTATGATCAGCAAAGATTCTGAGGGATCACCACATTTATGCACATTCAATGGCAGGATGCTGCTGCATTTTAGCTAAACCATCAGGGTGGCAACATGGTTCATTTCGAGGACAGGGATCCATGATGCAGCAGCTAGGGATATAAAGCATACTTGCTAAGCTCTTCATTGCATTGATTTACACTTGATTCAGTGGGACATTTTCACCAGGAGCTTTCAAGACCTGCAATATTTCATGCCTCCATGTGAGACCAAGTCAGGAATCTTTATTTTCTCTCTCTCTCTCTCTCTCTCTCGTAAAGGTCCCCATAATGTGAATAAACTGTCTTTGCAAAATTAATGTCCTTTCCTTTGGAGAAGGAAAATATTTCTACACATACAAGTTATAGCAAAACACAGAACAAGAAGAGATATAAGTAACTTCTCCAGTGCTTTTGACCCTTCAGAGTCCCCCCAATAAAGCCGTAATTATTGTCATTTTGCACAAGCATTGAAGATCCATCTGATTTCTTTTCTCTTCTCTGATTGAAAGTACCATAAAATACCTCATTCTTTCATAGGGCAAGGAGAATAATTTTGCCATTCCTCAATCTTCCTTGTGAGGTCAAGACTGGCAAAGATACTTGTTTGTACAAAAAATACTTTGGAATATATTGCTAATAAAGCCATTGGAGTTCTCCCCTGAGTCTCCCTGTTCTCTGTAATAATCTGTCACAAGGTATGCAGCCAGAGGCAAAGATTTTTCTTCGGTGGCATATTCAATATTTGGTGCCCTTGCTGTTGCACAATGAAAGCAAATATTGCTGAACTAATGTGAGGTGATTTTTCGTTCCAGGGTGGCGTGAAAGCGCTTCTGTCTGAAGCTGCTAAAGAACAGGGGTTCCTTTGGTGTAGAAAGTTATTATTTGTAAAAACGGAAAAAAAGGAGAGGCTATTTTTAAAGCATAAGCTTCCTCCCCCCATGCTGGTCACTGTAGACAGGCAGGCAAGATGTGACTTCGCAGCTGTACCTCTCTAGAAGGTGAGGAATACAGAGTTCTCTGTTGGGCTGTATTTACTTTAGCAACTGGGAATCGAATGTCTTTTTAGCTGAAAATGAATAATCACCTCATTACTTCGGAGCCTCACCTAACCTATATGTGTGGTGATCCGTGAAGTACAACAAAGGTAGGTGTTGTTCTGTTCTCCTTGCACTGAGATAAGGATTTGAGTTGTAGTATAAAATGATGAGGGTGGGGAGGGATTTAATTTTTAGTGTTCTGTAGGCAAAAAAATTGATTTAGTGATCCCCAGAATGGATTGTTCAATGAGCCAAGATAGAGGTTTGAGATTGTGAATCCAAGAGGCTAAGCGATCTACTTACTTACCAACTCATTTTGGGTCTGAATCCCTTCTAAGGCTGTTCAGAACAATCCATTTGGAGGACTATATGGAAAAAAAACCCATACATCAGATTAAAATCAATATGAACCCTGCAAGAAAAGATATGTTTATGTATGTATTATATGTGTGTTTATTGATTGGTACTATGAAGCATAAAGCAAGGAAGAATTAAAGAACCTCTGAATGAGGGTGAAAGAGGAGAGCACAAAAAATGGTCTGAAGCTCAACATCAAAAAAACTAAGATCATGGTCACTGGTTCCATCACCTCCTGGCAAACAGAAAGGGAAGATAGGGAGGCAGTGACAGATTTTACTTTCTTGGGCTCCATGATCACTGCAGATGGTGACAGCAGCCACAAAATTAAAAGACACCTGCTTCTTGGGAGGAAAGCGATGACAAACCTAGACAGCATCTTAAAAAGCAGAGACATCACCTTGCCAACAAAAGTCCGAATAGTGAAAGCTATGGTTTTTCCTGTAGTGATGTATAGAAGTGAGAGCTGGACCATAAAGAAAGCTGACTGCCGAAGAATTGATGCTTTTGAATTGTGGTGCTGGAGGAGGCTCTTCAGAGTCCCCTGGACTCCACGGAGAACAAACCTATCAATTCTAAAGGAAATCAAACCTGAGTGCTCACTGGAAGGACAGATCCTGAAACAGAGGCTCCAATACTTTGGGCATCTCATGAAAAGAGAAGACTCCCTGGAAAAGATCCTGATGTTGGGAAAGTGTGAAGGCAAGATGAGAAGGGGACGACAGAGGACGAGATGATTGGACAGTGTCATTGAAGCTACCAGCATGACTTTGACCAAACTCAAGGAGGCATTGGAAGACAGGAGGGCCTGGAGTGCTCTGGTCCATGGGGTCATGAAGAGTCAGACATGACTTAACAACTAAACAACAACATGAAGCATAGAAACACATAGATAAAGGAATCATAGAGTTTATGAAATTTAACAGTGCTTTGATCACATGAGGAGGAACAGCAACACATACAGATTGTTACAGCTGAGGATTCAGGGGGTAACATATATGGGAAAAATGAAATGCAGAAAGAGGAAAACCTTATTAGTTGAAGAACCTTGGTGAATAACTTGGATGCAGAACAATATCATTGTTTATAGCTGCTACATTGAGAGTCGAGATGACTATAATAACATTAATCCTTTCATAAGAGAAAACAAGATCTATCTCAATGATACTCTGAAAAATAGCATTTAAAATGTTGAAACAAATATGAATCGTATGAGTGGGATTTCTGCTCTTTTGTACAAATAATATTTGAACTCTCCTCTGATTTTATGGAGTAAACAGGTGGCCTCTGTGCTATTAATTGTAGCAGGATTAAGGCGCTTTATTTTATTCATTGGTTCCTTGCTGACTGGCCCTGTCTTCAAGCGAGCCAGATTGGTACACAAGGTGTTGGAGAGGCAGCCTTCTGTCCAGATACTTGCCTGGCTCTGATCTGATTTGCTTCAAAGATGGAACTCATCAGATATCTTAAGATGGCTCTTTGAACTTTTATATGCAAAATGGCAACTAAACCGAGTACTCTGTTTCCCCCAAAATAAGACCTAACCTGAAAATAAGCCCTAGTTTGATTTTTCAGGATGTTCGTAATACAAGTCCTACCCCAAAAATAAGACCCAGTTAAATGAAACCCCCACCCTTGTGCAGCAACCAGAAGAAGATGACTGTAAAATAAAACACCCCCTGAAAATAAGCCCTAATGTGTTTTTGGAGCGAAATTTAATGTAAGACACTGTCTTATTTTCGGGGAAACACGGTAACAGGAGCAAAATGAGAAAGAAGGTATCCTTATGGTGGGATATCATCAGTACCATCCATGCCATGATGCCAGCCACATGCCCAGATCAGTAAGCACCTGAGCCATCCTGTTCATTCCCAGAAGCATCTGTTCCACATGTAGATATGTATTGGCTCCACTCATTAATTGGGTACAGCCACATCCTTTTCTCCACACTCCAGCCTGTTAAATACAGAAGATCAGGATTTTGTTTCATTATTCTGCACCTTTCTAATAATAGCTTTCCAGTCAGACCTTATCAGCCACAGCTTGGTACGTTTGTTCAGCAGGACTGCCTGTGTTCTCTGTCAAATCCCCTTTAAATCTCTCTGATGGTTTTGTTTTCCTTAGAACTCATTACTGAAAACCGCAGCATCCAGGGAAGAAGATATTAAAGGAGATGAATTGAGAGTGTAAACTGGAAAAATGAAGAAAACAACAACACACACATCTAGAAGAGAATCATATGCTGGTGCTAAGGATCCTTCAGTTTGCTGAGGGTTAACAAAAATGAACAGCTCTTGTGCAGGCAGAGGATGTTCCTGGCAGTGAAAGGTGGATCTGTTACTGGATGTTAGAAAACCGTTCACTGTTCTGTCCACCAGCAGCCTGTGGTTTGAGCGAAGCCATTTGAGGATCCGGTGTCTGCCTCTGTAAAGAAAACTGCCCATCCAGACAGTGATCTTTTCTGCTCCACACATGGCTGAGATTTAACTCAGGATGAGATGCTGCTGTAAGGAGTTCCCCTTTGGAAAATTTTTGAGAGGGGTTCCCCAGGTTGTTTGGATGAATGAGCATCTTTCAGACCCACACAAGGTAAGTCTCCCAGTGCCACTAGAAGCATTCCCATGTGCCTCTCCACTGACCACGTACCAGTCTGGTGTAAGGGGTACTGGAGATGGCACTTAAGAGATGGAACAAGCTTTGCCTCTCCTGCTAGGAAACCAAGCATATAACACAATATCTTTAATCTTCTTTTGATTTCAACTCCAGGAGATCTATGGATTGTTTTGGTAAGAACATATTGCATGATTTCAGGTGAGAAAACCATGTGGAGGTATAAATGCCTTACCTGATGCATGTCTTTCTGCTTGGGGTGTCAAAGTTATTGCCATAGAGGAACAGTGAAGCTATTAACATGGACTTACTGCAAAAACTCTGTGAACGATGGCTGACTTTTATACATTTGTCTATATATTTGTGGGAGATGTCTCTAAGCAAAAAAGTATATGGGCTTCAACTGAAACCCCTGAAATCAAACATACTGGTGTTTAATGCTATGTGAATGATGCAAAAGGTGGCCTCACATTTGTGTTGGGACTTGAGAAACCAAGCTTTCCATTCTTTTATTTAAACCATTCATTCTCTCTCTCTCTCTTTTGTGTTTTCAAAGAGTAGAACACTGATTATAGAACTTATTTTGTGCTCAAATGGTTGCATCCAGAACAGAATAGAATAAGGCTGAATAGGATTCCAAAGCTTCTAATCACAATGCAGGCATAAAAGCAGTCAACATATATTTAATCTTTTTACGCAATAGCTGCCACAAAACAATTAAAAATGTGAACTTAAGATGAAGTTCTACAAAAATCAGTTTTGATTCCTCCTTAAACTCCCCTCAGTGCCCTGAAAATGTTGATAAAAATCATGCAAACATAAACTGTACTTGTACAGATTGAAGCTATTTTTGACTGTGGAGAGTAGATATGTCGATGGACGTCAGAGAACAGTTCTGTGTCCTTGTCTACCAAGAGCATTTGTTTTGAGCTTCTCTGAAGAGACACTACTCATTACACAGAGACCTCTGTATTTCCATGTATTTTTGGTTAAACTGTGCTTAATGCCACTTTTGACTTCCATCTCAGAAAAAAGGGTTTTTTTAAGGAATTAATTTTATGTATGAAAACTACAAAACTCAGAAAACATGTAAACAATGTCCATTGAGGTCTCAGACCAGTATAAAATCAGAATAAGATATATGCAGTAGTTGAAATGGGTGGTTTAGGCTTAGTTTAGGCTTGGGAGCTACAAAAATAGTTTTTCTCCCCTCTATCTCTTCAGTATCAAATAGTCTTCCAAAGTTACTTTTTAAAAAGGCAAACTGCATGCTAGTAGTGTTTCCAGAATCCTACTCATTAAATTTCTGGTGAAATCTAAATAACTTCCTTCTATGAAAAATTTGGCTATGATCTCCGTTTTTATGGTGCTGTTGACAGTATTTATAAGGAGCACATTCTGTAGAAACTGATGGACTTGCACAGATAGATCTTCTCATTAAAATGTTTTAATGGGTTTAGTAACGACTGTTAGTGTAGCTTCTCATGCTTAGTGATTCACATGGTGCTGGATAAATATGGTGTACAAATTCAACAGCACACTGCATCGGGATTCCCTGCTCTGTCCAATCTTAGAAGACATAAAAATATGTCTCTCTCTTTTCTGAGGACTGAAGAATAGACTTCCTTCCACAAAGAACAAGCCTCTCACTCAAGATAGCTGATATCTCCTATGAGCTGGAGAAATATTTTTCTCTTTATTTGCATTAGTTGATCACAATCTGTTCTGAGCTGCTGAGAGTTCAGCTTGGGACAAGAATGGTAATTTACAGACAATGCAAGCAAAGACAGGATGTTTCACAAGGGACTGTGTTTTACCTGTAAACACATGGGATAGTTTCCTTCTGATGTATTTGAGAAGCTTACTACAGATGGGACCTGTTTCAATCCTGCATTGAATGGACCCATCCTGTAGAGCCAGGACAGAAACAGGCATTCATGAGAAGCTATCCTGCAGCAGTGGATGTCCAGGGAAACCTCCTTGTCTAGCCCACCTCCTCTCCTGCCAAACCAGGCTCCCACATCACTTTTCTTTCATAGCAGCCTGGTGACAGCATCCCTTGTTTTTATTGCCAGACTGCTGTGAGCCCCTTTCTTGGTGTAAACAACTGAATACAAAGAGATGAGGAGAGAGAGAAGGCTGAGATATAAGGGTTAGGGACCTAAAGAGTATGTTCATCTAGAGGAAGAGAAGGGGATATATGAGACAAAGCAAGGAATTTGATTTTACTCATGCCAACCTATGGTACGTGACCTCTACCACCCACCCCCCTGGAGAATTACATAGAAACAAATGCAGCTGAAAATGGTATTTTAAAGTGTATTAGATACTGAGTTGGTACTTTCAGAATCCACAGTGCTGTTTGACAGTGAGGAAATAAATACAAAGTAGGAGGAAAGCTTACACAGATGAAGGGAGATGCCAAGGGGGAAATGCACACCACACCAGCATAAGAAGATGGGGGAAAATACTACAATAGAGATAAATGTATCTTTTTAAAAAAGTCGATGATTTGGCAGTTAATAAACCAATTGGCTTTGTATCTGAAGATGAGCTGAGAGGTCAATTCTAGGCCATCCAAGCTTGTTCAGGAAATATGTTGGTTTGCTTGAGGAAATCAGAAGAGGTTGGACCTGAGGCTACTAATAAGATTGCATTTTTGTGCTGATGAACATAAACCATTCACCACTTAAGAGGGGCCACTCTGTATCCATACAGAGGTAGAGAAGTGGCTGTTCTCCATAATCCACCTCTCCAGACACCTGGCCTACAAACCTGCCCAAGCATCCATTTCACCAGAATGGTTGTGAACTTTGTTCTACTACCCCACAACACACTTTTTGTAAGGACGTTCTACTCCATGAAGTTGCTGGGGCAGCTACATGGTCACAACTCGGTGGTCATTCACACGTTTCATGCTTACTGTATGTTAGAACAGCACCATGTTGCAGTTGGAGGACCTGCCTTATCCTCTTTGGACTGGCGACCCACCTACAGAGATCTTAAACAAGAAGCAACCCTTTGCTTCCTTACTTGTAACTGTGGTTCAAAGAGTAGTCATTTGTGTAATCACTCATACACCCTGTTCCTCAGAGAGAGTGAAACAAACCCCCCTCAACTTCCTTTTGGTTTTCTGTCTTTCTGGGGCAGACATGAAAGTGGAGAAAAGGCAACAAACACCACAGGGACATGCTTGTTGGGATATGAGTGAGGTTCCCATCAAAAGAATCTCTGAGCTCTGGATCTTTCCAAATGGCTCTGCATGATTAAAGCAGGTTATGTGTACGAGTTCACACATGGCAACTTGTGCTTCCCATAACATCTAGTTTGGCCTAGAAGTACCGAGATGAATTAAGTTAAAGTAACATAAATGCCTGTAACTAGGGCCTGACTAAGTTATATATTTCAAAAGTAATATGAGAGAGAATTTATTTTTTGAGTGAGGAGCAATGTACTCTAGTTGTGTTTTAAAGTTCCTGAACACTCATCATAACTTAACATAATTTCTCCCCATCTAACATTAACGTAAACAGATCAGACTTTTTTCATTCACTGACAGAATGCAAGAAGCTGTTCTAAAGACATCCCAAGCTTCCCGCGTTCCCATTTATACACTTTTCTACGTAGGCCTAGCACGTTCTGTTTTCCTGTTACACTTCTATGTGCTTGATCAGCAAGTGTGGCAACTGAGACGAGTGCCCAGTGGCCTGGCAATGATATGAACCCAATCTACAGCCTCTCCTACACCACAGTACTGCCTCGTTCGCTGGATTCAGCAGGTTATGGGGCAAAAAACTGCAATTATGAGTGGGGTGCTAAAAGTTCTACAATAGTTTTGTGGTAGCTGGGCTACACTAGAGTGCCACACTTTACATATGGCTTCAATTTGTGTCATACTTGGCAAAATTAGTTGAATAAACACAGGCTCTGTTTATCTGAAGGAAAATAAAGTTTCTAAGGGCTAACATATTTCTGTGGGTTTGCTGAGTGGGCAGCCATCTACATGGGGAGAGGGTTCATTTAGGACTAGTATTTCTGCTGTCCTCGTGAATCCTGTTGAATGAGAAATGTGAGGCCCTTCGGGTGTCAGTTGGTGGTGGTTTGGCATGACGTTCCTGCTGCCAGCAATAAAAAGTGTGCAATCATTTCACCCACGCAACATCATAAAGTGCCTGCACAGTGTCTCACCAAAGTAGTTTTGCTTTATGGTCGCCTCTGATGCACTTCTGTGCTTCACCTCGGTTCTCTTCACCTCTGCTTTGAAAGCACCCCTGTGAATGGACTGCCCACACTGTACCGGTATTCTTCTCAGAGTCACCTTGCTGAAGAGTATTGTAAAGCCATGCTGTGCATTTTCATTGTGATTCTATTGCCCTATCGGGAATGAATCATTATATATCAGAAATAGACAGAACTACTTGTGTCTTAAGCACAATCTTTTGTAACGCAACAGTTCATGTGAGGCTTCATAAATCGTGCCTGCTGGGTTTTTCCTGTAACCTCTACTGTAACATCTCTGCAAAAGGCAATACCATAAATTCTGTTGCCAACTTCACACCTCAGTCTTATGACAATATGCAAATGGCTTCTGTTTTCTTGCCGAGATACAATGCTCAAAGTCCAGCATGCAAGGACTAGAGTCTAAAGTGATTGCTTTCAATGGTATGAATCCTGAGAGAACAGAAGCCATTTTCTATGTCAGGAAGCTACAAAGAAATTTTCCTTTATTGTCCAACCCATTCTTTTCTGTCTGCTGGTCCTTTCAACAGCGCTTGCACAGGAGAACAGACCTTTGGATTGTGCCTCTGTTAGGGATATGGGATGTAACTTAGTGGTAGGATACAAGCATTATATGCAGAAGGTCTTAGGCTTAGTCCCATGCATCTCCATGAGAGAATCCCAAGAGAGAATCCCTCTTGAAATCCTGCAGAGGCACTGCAAGTTGTATTGACAATTCTGTGCCTCATAGACTAGGGGGTCTATATTAACATAAGGCATCTTTCTGTGTTCCATATTATTAGTAGAGAGGGGTGTGCATTTCCTTTGTGTGCCATTTAAAACCTCATCCCTCCCAGATATATTTTACCAGCTATATTAGTGCACATTTGTGTTCTTTTTATTCTGTGTTAGCAAACACAGCAACGGTAAACACTCACCTGCCACAGCACAATGGGACTGGACAATGCCAGGGCATGAAACACATCTGGTGTTACTATGTGGCCGTCTTCTTCTCTTTGTATGAATGAAAAGGAGAAGCTAATGAAAAAGAACAGGCTGTCATCTCTCCCATTGATGTGACACTCATGGTTGTGACGTCCAGCATGCAGGAAAGGCCAGAGGCCTAGTAGCTGGAAAAAACCCACTGCCCTCTTTCCCCTTTCAGCAGTCACAATCCCAAAGGAACAATCCACTCAATCTGACAGGCCTTATTTCTGAGCAGAACTCACGCAGGAATGTTGGACAAGATCTGTGTGGGGGAAAAAATAGAACTGTAGCCTGAGTCTGAACAGCCACCTGAGTTAGAAGGAAGTTGGACTGATTGCAGTCGTCTTTCTTTTAGACCTTCATCTTTCGTCACTACTCCTTGGTATCATTATACCGAACCTATGACAATGCAGGCCATCTGAGGGATTTTGGCCTTGTTTTCAGTTATTTTGTTTCTTGACCACAGGAATATCAGTTACTCATGTTCTCTTGGGCTCCTACTGCCCCAAGGGAGCTTGCTAAAGAGTCCCCGCTTCCTCTCATTGTAGCGTTCATGCCCTTTTAGCTTGACTCTTCAGTCATCCTGCTGTAAACAGCCAAGTGCCAACCGGTTTCTCTGCAGTCCTCAGGCATCATGGCGGATTTCACCTCTCTTTTGGAAGGGGCTGCCAGAATACAGTGGGGTCTTGACTTGAGAACTTAATCCGTATTAGAAGGCGGTTCTCAAGTCAAAAAGTCTGTAAGTCAAGTCTCCATTGACCTACAGTGCATTGAAAACCGATTAATCCCGTAACAGGCCGTTTTTGTTCCATTTTGTTTTTTTTCTGGTCTGTAAGTCAAATCTCAGTCTGCAAGTCAAACCTAAATTTTGCGGCCAGAGAAGTCTGTAACTCAAAAAGTCTGTAAGTAAAGTCGTCTGTAAGTCAAGGGTCCACTGTACAGCCAGCACAACATTCATTCCTTGCCAGAGATGGCCTCAACTGAATTTATTCCCAAGGCGGTTCTTGATCCTCTTATGATAGACATCTTCCAGTCATCTGCAGACAAATAAGCTGCTTCCTTCACTGCCTTGAGCTCACCCCTCTAGAGATAAAAATATCCAGTTTCAAAGTCAGCTCCTCACAGGAGATCCTGAGCTTCTGAGATGGACATATTTATTTAGACAACTCTTTTTATTTGTGCATCCATGACTTGTATGTCCATGATATGGCATGGATACGACCGTGTGGCTTTTCTCTGTCCTTGCCTTTCCTCCCAAATATTCATTTCAAGCTTGATTATTTACAGTAATCGTACTCAACTTGATGAGTGAATAAGCCTGGCTTAGCCAAACGCCCCCTTCTTTTCTCTCTGCTGGGTAAAAATATTAGCGAAAAGAGAAACTGATAGCTCTTGCAAATGCAGGGCATGAGCTTTTATTAGATGGCATTGCCCCTGGCATTTGTTTTATTGTGTTTTCTTTATATAGTGCTACTGACAGTAGGCAGGCAGGAAATGAAGGGGCGAAATGGCTTCAGCTTTCTTTTTTTCAGGCAACTTGCTTTAGAATTTTCAAGTTAATTAGCCTTTGCAGTGCTAGTTTGTCAGGATTCACAGAAGATGCCACTCAAAACCTAGCTTTGCTATTGCTTTTTCAAGAGGTAGCCATATTAATGTGCTGCAGCAAAGTGACAGAATCGTTATTTAAGACTAATAGATTTATTATAGCACAGACTTTTATGGAAATGTTTTGTCAGGTGCATGGAGCTTCGAATAGGTACAGTGCATCCATCTAAGGATGTGACTGTGTGTCCACAAAAGCTTGTAATATGGTGAAACTTCCAAGCCTAAAGATACAACATGACTTTCTGTAACATTACAGAAAGTCAAATTAGATACATTTCTCCTTGTGCTACACATGTAGCTCAGGGGGTTAGACAACATGCTTAGCAAAGAAGGGGTCCCAGGTTCCATGCTTGGCACCTGCAGCAGAAAGGATATCAAGGCCAAAAACAAGCTGTGGCCCTTCTGAGTACATGAGTATTTGACCAGCTACAGTAGACCCTCGACTTACAGACGGCTCGACTTACAGACTTTTCGAGTTACAGACTTCTCTGGCTGCAAAATTTAGGTTCGCCAGAGAATCGACCTACAGACCAGAAAAAAAAACCAAAATGGAACAAAATTGGAACAAAAAATGCCAGTTACAAGATTAATCAGTTTTCAATGCATTGTAGGTCAATGGAGACTCGACCTATAGACTTTTCGACCTGCAGCCACCGTTCCAATGCAGATTAATTCTGTAAGTAGAGGGTCCACTGTATATTTTGTCCATGTAAGGCAGCTGCTTGTGTTCATAGGATGCAGTGCTGCAAAGAAGTGTAAAACTGGCTAAGCTAAAGTGAATTTTAAGATGAAAGACAGAAGTTCTACTTTTAGCAAACAAGTTGTCTGTTGCTCTCTCTCAGGTCCAATGTGATAGGAAAGTAATGACACATTAGTAAGTGGCCCAGGCATCTTGCATGTGGCATATCTTTATACATTAGCTGACCAATTTAGGAGAGTCTCAATTCCATCTACTGTTCATAGCTGAGGAAATAAGTAAATTCTGTAGCAATAAATAGAACCAGTACCTAAAATGTCCACAAGATGTCATTGTCACATTTAAGCCAGAAATGTAAGAGCAGGTGATACCTTTTATTGGACACTAGAAATCAAACTAATTGCAAACTTTCATGGAGAAAATCCCACTTCTTCAGGCTTGTCCTTGTTCTTTCTGGCCTGTTTAAGCCAGAAGTCAGCCATTGGCATTTTCATTACTTTTCACATGTGGTAGTGGAGTGCTGAAGGTTAGTTTGTTTTCCCCAAGACTGTTTGGGGAAGAAACATTATAGGACAAGCTGTCTCATCAGTGTGGGAATTGTCCATGATATTTCATTGTCCTTCCCAACCAGGGCTGTATGCTCCTTAGTGAGAGAAACGGTTTTACTTTGCTCTCTCTACTCAGCCTTTCTTTTTTCTTTTTTCTTTTTGTGGTCTAATTTGATTCCATATCACTTACAGCTTGATTAAATGTCCCTGATAATCACATTATATGAACTTAAAAGTCCTTGTGTCTTGGACTCTTTCATGGCCTGCCAAACAGATGGCCTTAATTTCAGCTGGAGTTGAATGTGGCTGAAGCACTCAGACTGCTCAAATGAACTGATTATTATTTTCTTGCAGAAAGCCACCAAAGGAGATTGGTGACACAGAAATAATTGTTCAGTTCATCTCAGGAATAAAAG
Source organism: Pogona vitticeps (assembly GCF_051106095.1). NCBI lineage: Eukaryota > Metazoa > Chordata > Lepidosauria > Squamata > Agamidae > Pogona > Pogona vitticeps. Next base: position 24,659,302 of record NC_135790.1, on the reverse strand, counting down.
TTTTCTGCTTTCTTAAGTATCAGCAAATCCCAATCGACCAACTTCTTTTAGAGTAGTGTCATTGCTAATTAGTTTGACTATCTCTAATATTGGAGCTGGACAGCTGAAACTTTAACTTAAAGTAATAGTCATCTTGTCACCACTATTCATTCTATAGAATTTTAGCAAAATAGCTACCCACCGAGCTGAAAGGACCCACCAGAGCTGCTTCGTGTAATGTGCAAAGCACAGTTTTTTTGTCCTCTACTTTTTGAGCCAAGGAACATGTTCAAAACACATTTTTAAGTGTCCACATTCACACGTAGAAGTCATAGTTTTAAAACGTCCATGTAAAATTGGCAGCTTACTTAATTGAAAGACAATATTAAACTTAAAAACGAGTAGAAAGGTAGCTTTCATCTCCAGTTAACAGATCTGAAGCAGTACAGTTCAGAAAAAGCCATGTGGGAAACCTTCGAGTTCAACAACTAGCTAGAACTGAAAGTGCAAAACTGGGGGTGTGCCTTTCTTATGTCTTTCTCAGTTCATAAAGAGCGATTCTGTGGTGAAGGTGTGAGATATTGTTCTGATGTCATAAGCACATGACAGATGCCACTTTTTAGAAATAATGCCTATGAATAGCTTTGGGAGTATATGGCTGGAAATACTTTGACTTTAAAAAAAAAGATGACCTTGAATCTTAAAAGAAACATGACTTGATAAAACTCTTAATAATCTATGTATTCTTGAAAGCTTTTACGGCTGGGATCTGATGGTTGTTGTGGGTTTTCCAGGTTGTTTGGCCCTGTTCTTAAGGTTTATCTTCCTAACATTTCGCCAGCTAACGACACCCATCAATCACAGTGACAGATTATCTCTTCCCCTTATCAAGATGTCATAAAACATGGTAATCCAAAGTCCTATTCATTATGCATACTGGTGTAATGCTATTTGTTACAATTTTCAGCAGCAGATTGCCATAAATTAAAAATTAGCTAGATATTTCCTGTTGTATACAGATTCATGTGACTGCAGTGCAAAAGGAAACATCTGCATTGATTTATTAATATATATTAATTCGCTCTTGAAATTACGCCAGTGTGGCCATAATTTTATTTATTTATTTGTTTATTTATTTATTTATTGTATTTAAACCCCACCTATCTAGTCATTTCAACCACTCTAGGCGGCTTACAACATAAAAAATTAATAAGTTTAAGAAAGATTTATAACAATTAACTAATTAAATAATTCTGCAAGATGGGAAAAATACAAAATAAATCAAATAAAGAGAAAAAGGAAGGAAGGTCAGGAATTAATTGGAAGGGAAGGCCTGCCTATACATCCACATTTTTAATTGGTTTTTAAAAATACCCAGCGAGGGTGCAGCGCAAATCTCCGGAGGCAGATTATTCCAGAGGCGAGGAGCCACCACCGAGAAGGCCCGGTTCCTTGTTTTTTCCTTCCGGGCCTCCCTCAGCGTCAGGCTCCTCAGCCTCATCTCCTGAATCGCATGTGTGACGCGGGTAGAACTAGGTGGGAGTAAGCGTTCCACCAGGTATCGAGGTCCTAAACCATTTAGGGCTTTATACGTAAGCATCAGAACTTTAAAGTCAGCACGGAACCGAATGGGCAGCCAATGCAGTACGGCCAAAATAGGAGAAATATGATCGAATTTTCTCGCTCCGCTAAGGAGTCTGGCCGCTGCATTCTGCATCACTTGGTGAACTCTAGAATACATCGGACCCATGGGGGGGGGGGAGGATTTTGATGACATTTCACATGTTCTCTGCAACCTGCATTTGAACCCAAAAGCAACTTCAAACATGTTTATGAGTAATCTGGCCTTTCTCAGTCACAAACATATTCAAATCTGCCCATAAGCTCAAACATAAGCTTCAGACAAAAATATGATCTGTCGTAGAAATCCTCCCTCTAATTTGAGAAATGAAAAGTTCAGAAAGTTACAGCTAATCATTCAGGATAAAATAAATAGGAAAAGAATCTCAGGAAAGGAGACGTTATTGGCTGAACAACTTTGATATCTGTTCTGCATACAGCTCAACATTGTTTTTTTGTTTATTTGTTTTTTTGTTTTGTTTTGTTTTTTGCTGCTGCTACCAAAGTCATTGCAACACCCAAGCTCCAGTCAGAGAGGAACAAAAAGAAGGAGATAGTGAGGTTAGACTTTAATAGGACAAATATTTTCCATCGCATACAACTTTTTAAAAGATACCTTATTTTCAGGTGAATGTTATTTGTTCTTTACAGAGAAGCAATGCAACTAAATTGTTGCGGAATTGTGAAGAGAATATATTTTCACTAACTGGTTCATTACAGCACTGACATCCCAGATCCTCTAGCAAGTATTCATAAATGTTTTCCACATCAGCTGAAATGGACTTCCATGGCAGATTGACATCAAAGCACCATAGAGAATTTCTTCACATACTTTATTCCAAAAACAGAACCTAGTCTTAGGGGTCTGTGCGTTGGGAATTTGCTGTATGGAGAATAATCCTTTCAAAGGTACAGAGTGAAGTTTGGGAAAGCTTGGTTTCCTTGTATCCTTTACAGCAGTGAAGTTTGTGTGATGGAGGAGGTCCTTTTTCTGCACCCTCTTTATCAGCGTTTGCCTAGAATTGGAGAAGCTTTGGGGATCTTCCCATAATTTGAATATTATTTCCTTCCGAAACATCAAGCACAGAAGGACAACAGCAAAGCCTCTGTTCAGAGAAATCTAGCAGATCCATGTTAATGGTTTTACTATCAGCATGTTTACAGTTCATGTTGTTGCCATTTTTTTAAAAAAAAGTTAGATACTTCCTCTGATGTGGTATGTAATTCTCCCCCAAAACTACAACCTGTTTAATGAGAACCCAATTCTGCTGCTTCCAAAATGTGACAGAACATCCATATGCAACCATCATTGTGTCTCTCTTGTGTTCCTTTTTTTTATCTTCAGTGAATTCCTGCTTATCTTTGTCTTCCCTGTGTCTTAATTCAAAAGAATCAGCTAGGATTATGTTTAAAAGGGACAAGCAGTGGATTCATAGTGAAAGCCATACAACTGATTTAGCCTTTTCTGCTTAGGGGGAGAGGCTATGAGTGAAAGAGTTTAAACTGGGGATTTTGTTGAACCTGTAAAAACTGTAATCAGTTAACATGCTTAGCATAAGAAAGATGTGAAAGCAGCCTGTTTTAAAAGGAGAAAAAGGTTTCAATATGAATGGCAATGCCATTTTATGGGGAGTCTTGTATTTATTAAACTTTTTATTTAATTGCTCGACAGTTAAATTAGCATAAATCGGCATAAAGAGACCTACAATATAAATTCTACATTGCTTGTTTACAAACCAAAAGTTTGTAAAGAAGCAAACTAACCAAAAGTTCTGCAATCACTGATAAGGGCATGGTGGAAAAGTTAGAAAGTGAGTTCTTTCCAATGGTGCATAGTATCCTCTAATCATCATTCATCATATTTACCATCATCATCATCTCTGGGGAGGGGCAGGCAGTATGATTAAAAGCTTCTTCATTATACTGTGTTTCTGACACTGGTACATTTTAAGTAAAAGATAAAAGTAGAGCCCTTTGTAAAGATTAAAAGAAAAATTCAGTTTGCAAGAACTTGATCTTCATGAGCTAAAAATCAGATAATCTTGTGTCCTATCAGAGGCTAGAATGAATTCTCTCCAGCATTTCCAAGTTCCCATGGTTATCTCTCTTGAGTTACTATATTTTAATGAGTGCCTGTACTTAAAAGTTTGATGTTCTAAAGGTATATACATCAGACGCAGGGCTCTGAAATAGTTAAATTTAGTTAATTCCACTCCCACCTCACCATCAGTTATAATGCAGTCTGAACTCAAAGATCCATCAGCTGTTGTGGTTTCGGAAAGGCAGAAGCCTCTTGTGCTGGCACAGCCTCTCTAGTGCTGGCTAGTTACAGATACAGTGGCACAATTGCTTGCCACCTGAGATCACTTACTAGAACAGCCAAAAAGAAGCATAGAAAGGGAGGAGCCTGAATTACAACAGGCCCAAGCTCTTCTCACTCCAGGCTCATAGCTGTAGAGTTGGCACAGTTGGTCAGGGTCATCCTACCCACTTCCAGCAGTCCTAGTCTGGGAAGGGTTTGGACTGAGTACAGCCTCAGGGGCTTAATGACAGCTCAGTTGGCCATCAATCAACATCAATAAATTGAATTTTTAAACCTAACATTCAAAGCTCGGATCAGGTAGCCAAGTAAAACAATCAGCTGCATTATTAGAATAGGGTATTGGCTGTGTGAGGTTCAAGGTTTTAGGTTCACCATCCAACTGGCTTGCTTGCTATCTGTGTTTTTGGCAGTGTGGAGATACTGCTATGCATACTGCAGTGGCCAGCTTGTCATGGAGCATAAGCACATATGTTCAAGTTTCATGAAAGGCCTTACTTGGGGGACAGAAAACTCCAGGCTGCCACTTGCTGTGTGAAATACTGCTTGCTGGAAATAAGAAACCATGCTGTGCAGGAACCACACATGGCCTTAAAAACCCACTTGCAGCTGTTCTGGGAAATCAGTCCTTGAGAAAACTATTCTGAGCAATCAATCACAAAATCTAGACCCAAACCAGCCTGTAGGGACTCATTTCTTCTCAATAATGCATCTAGCCCCTTTCCCAACTAAAATGGATAACACCATTGCCAGAATAATTCAGAAGCGGCAATAAAATGTTCTGTCCTCATTCTCTAGTTTGTTATGGCTGCAGCACAAAGATGATAGGGATGTAAACTTGCACCTTTGGAATTAATAGTCAGGAGAGCAAATTGTCTTATGTGCTGTGGTGTGGTGAGTATTGCTTCCATATTGTGGACATTCACAATTAGTAACAGAAAGTGAAAGCAATTAACCATCAAAGCACTGGGAATGATTATCAGCATCTGATTTTGATCCATTACTACCACTGACACAGACACTTTAAGCCCTAGAATGCCACTTTAACACAGTATCCCTGTTTTTAATGTCTTTCTGTTTTTTTTAAAAAAAACACATACTAATCTGTAATTACAGTGGTAATACAAGGAGTTATATCCATAGACTGCAAACTTTTAAAACTTGCAGACATTCTCTATCAAACAAAACCACATCCCCCATTGTGAGATACAAAAGAGTTGAACTCTGACATTTCTATCACGAAAGAAAGGCTCTTTAGATAGCTTGCAGTCTTTGTTTAAATCCAGGGGCTTTTATTGAAGCCAGGGTGCTCCAGCTACTCTCACTAGAGATAAATTTTGTTCAAAGAGATTTAAAACGAAATTGAGAAGTAGGGGCATATTCATACGCAGACACTCATGGAAGAAACAGAAGGACTGGCAGATCCTGTTGAAAGACACAACTCATCCACTGCTTCAGATTCTTAAATGTCAATGAAACAAAGCATCAGCTTGTCCTAGTTTTATGCAAATTGTATATGATTTTGCATCATTTGTGCATTTGTGAACAAAAAAATGGCGGTTTTGAGCAGAACATCATTTTTGCCCCTAGAAGGACTATATCACAAGCATCACTGGCTAGAAGAATGAAGCCTTTCCTTGTTGTCACTCTCAAAGACAAGCGAGGTCTTTTGCCCTGAGTTGTGAAGAGGAGGGGGGGAAGATGTCCACTTTAAAGTGATGCAGCTCCACTCTTAGTTTCAAAAGAACATATCTTTCTCATGCTTGGTTCTATTGCAGAGTGGCCTGCTTTCAGGTGAGCTGCGCCTGTCTCTCATCATGGAAGACAAGGCGTCTTCCCAGGCTTGTGGCCTGGGAAGAGAAGTTCCTTGATTGTGCACACACCTCAAGTGAACAAGGAATCTTCTTCACTCTGCTACTGAGCAGCAGCACCTGCTTTGGTATGACCTGTCCCCGAATCATTGAACTGCTGCCAAATTGCATTGCACAAGGCCCTTAGCACTTCAAAAATATCATCCAGACCTTGACAAGTGGATGTACAGTTAAATTTTTAAACATTGCTCTTTCCTCAAAGGAATTTTGAATAATCAATAATCTTTTAAGTATGGCCCCAGGGATATATCTAGTATTAACTGGATTTTCTTAACTTTTTTGACACAGTGGCTGTTTTTCTAAGTGACAACCAACCCCGGGGTGTGTGGTACTGATCTCACAGTTCAAGATAATTATCATTTCAATTTCTTCCTACACAATCCCCCTTTCCCCACCTCTTCTGACAGTAAGAGCTGGTTTCCATGGAGCTGTTCCATCCATACCTTGAGAAACCTCTTTCCCCCCAACTTTTCCCTATAGACAGAATTTAAGAGGTTTCCATGGAAACAACTGCAAAAAGAGAGATTCTGATGTCTTGAGCACGTGTGGATTGCTTCGTACAGGCGTCATGTTCTCGTGAAATGCACTGCAAGTGTTTCCTCTGTTGTTTCTGGTGTGTTTCTATCAACGGTTGACCAGCAGGTCCAGTACGAGTGACAAGAAGGTCACGCCAACAGTACAAAAGCAACTGTGAATCCTAACAGCATGTTTTATAAGTAGTTCTGAAGTCCCTGTGCTGCCCATCACTGGGACAACTATTTCCCATCCCCAGGCTGCCTAAGATGTGTCTTTGCACCCTCCCTGGTGCCACATCTGTTACAGTTTTAGCTATCCTGGCAAAATATCATCAATGCTTTGAAAAACTAGAGTGACCTGGACATCCTGTAGAGCCTCTCTTGGCTGTAGAACTCACTTTTTCCAAAAGAATTACTATGCTTATATTCTAAGCTTTCTGCTGCCCATGATGCCTCTTTCTTATCCCATTTCGGGAGGAATGAAGCCTTGAGAAAGGAGATGGTTAAGGATGTACTGAAGGGCCTTTCAGAAGATCAACCATGGAAGTAGGAGTATTCAGAGAGAAAAGAAGGGAGCCTAGAGGAATGGGATAGGGATCTTTTGAGCAACGTGAAATAAAGGGCATCTCTGTGCATGTGTGTGTGTGTGTGTGTGTGTGTGTGTGTGTGCGTGCGTGTAAGTGTAATCTTTCTCTTAGACCAGTGCTTCCCAACCTTAGGTTTCCAACTCTCCTAAATCCTGGCCAGCACACCTAGTAGTAAAGGCTACTGGGAGTTTTAGTCCAAGAACATCTGGGGACCCAAGGTTGGGAAGCATTGACAAAGGACTAAAAAGTAGAGGGGTAATATTTTTTTTTTCAAACCAATCTGATACAGACTTTTGAGTGCCTTGAAAACTTGCCTTTTTCATTAGTCATCAATGCAATGGTATTATCAGCCTCTGGTTTTTTTTGTGCCTCTTTTGTTATACTCCAAGGCCTAACCTTCTAGCTTTTGTCAGATAAGTGGGAAGAAAAGAAACTAGATAGAAGATACAAAGGAAACAAGATGTGATAAGGAAGGTGTGTGCCTCTATTTTTATGCCAGCTGGGCAAAGAACTCAGTGGTGTCAGAGGTCATGGAGTTTTCCTTCAAACATTTCAACATATATGTGTTTCTAAGAAAGAAAGCTTTTCCCTGCCTTATCTTTATTCATCTCTCTGAGAAAGCAAAGGTGAAGAAGCCATTTAAAAATGGCAAAGATTGCTCGGTAACACTGCAACTGCCCTCGAATCACACATATGTCCTGGAGTGAACTCTGAAGTAATTTTTTTAACAAGAGATTTGCAAGTCCACTTGTTACCCGCCAATTTCAGGTCTCGCTTTTCCAGCAAGGCATCAGGCATAAACGCAAACAGCTGAACCAAAGGCCCAAATTTATTTGAATAGCAGCAAAGAAAAGGTCAGCTGGGACTTCTCTTAAAAGCAGAAAAGATCCCGAGAATACAGAGTACATATGTTTTATAATGATACAAACAAAGAGCAATAAAAGTACTATAATTCTATTGGCCACTTGTACTCCAACTTTGTCCCTCCAGTCCCTCATTGGGCAAATGATGCCAACTATGCTGATCTGTTGGTCATTTGTGAATATACATACTGTGCCCCCATCTTTCCTTAACCTATGCCCACGATGCGCCTGAAAGTCTAGGGACAAGAGTTTATTTCCCTTATCTATTGGTATGTTTATGTGTTTTCTTCCTGGGCCCTGATATATGGCCTTTACTCCCCGGCTTCCTGGTGTGAATGTTTTGGCCTCCTGTCATCACTGGTTTCCTCCTGCCTGCATTCCAGGACCAGTCCATCTGCCAGGTCAAAAAGAGGATGGGCCAACCGAAATTGTGGCAATGACATTCTATACGATGTACGAATGTTCCTCTCTTTGCCTGAGCTATGTGTGAATGTTCCTGGGCCTAGTTTCTCTGAGTCCTGTGTTTTCTCTGCTAAAGGTTATACTAAAATCTAGTTTGATTCTGCTCCGGTATCACACTTACTATTCATAAAGCTACAGCATGCATTTTAAACCTGTCAAGATTGCACCCCATCACTGAATACAGTAGATCTATACCTCACTTTGTCCATGTTAGCCAGAGTCCAATTGGTTAGTTGTGCTGGCTTAATCACTGCAGATTTGAATTCCCATTAACATTCCTCACTGTGCATCAGTCATATGAATTGGTATGTAACAAGGGATACAGATAGCAACTGTAGCAGTTTAAATCATTGCCCTAATGTCAGCATAACTTATTAATAGGATTCTTCTGGTTGTTGTTTTTACCTATTTCCATAATGCATGCCTTTGCGTGAAGACAGAGTTCACCACATTGTCATCACTCAGTATGCTTTCAAAGAACCTGAATGCTGCTTCTTGTGACATTTTGTCAATAAATGGGAATCACTTCTTCCGAGAGTTAATCCTAATAGTAAAGGAATTGTGCGTTTCTTTCAATTAACCAGCTTTTTCTCCTACAGTGGGATTTACTCAGGGACTTCTTGACAAACAGATTTAAGGTTATGCTTATATTTCAATGAGCAATCACAAAACACAGCACACGAAATGTAAAATGCATAGTTGAAGAAAGTCATATGCTGTAACATACAGACATTGTTCATCACTTGATGGAACACTGTTTCTAATTGTATGCTGAGCATATTGTCTTTTCTGATAAACTACTATCTTATTACAGGTTATTCCAATTTCATTCAAATCCCATACTTATTGGATTTTGTTCTACAGTATTTCCATACAAGCAAGATATAATAGGATTCCCTATAACATATAGCTGGACAATGAAATAACCACACCTGGATGAAAAACAGGGTTACATTTAAAGGATAAAAATTATGTAGCCAAACATTAAGTGGCAAGGGATGGGGTTCCAAGTGATAAATCTGAAATGCCAGTGGCATTAACCTGTGGTTGCCAGTGAACCTCAAGATGGCAACATTCTCAAGTACAGTATTTAAGAGCGGGAAGTCTCAGTCCAGTAACCTGGCCACAACACTTTGTGTCAATTCAGACCTGATATAAATAAATGGGATCTTTTTATCTAAGGGACATGTTTCTTCTAGTTCACTCTTGACAACAGTGAGAGCTGTGATTGATCAGTCTGCCTGGAAATCAGACTTTGGTGAAGCATGTGCAGCCCAATGGAAATAGTGATGGAGCAGAGAAATCATCATTCCTCAGGATCCAGCCTCTAAATTGCTTTATAGTGTTACACACACACACACACACACACACACAGAGAGAGAGAGAGAGACAGAGAGAGAGAGACAGAGACCCAGAGACAGAGAGACAGGAACACTAGCATTAGGAGTTTTATTTGCCAGTGCAGATGGATAGGTTGAGTTTGGCTATTGTAAAAGTTTCTGGATAGCCTAGAACTGTACCCAGAAACAATTTCTTGTTGTGATGTATGGGAATATAAATCTGTCTTGTTTGTATGTTGCCTCATAGATGGGGTCAGTTTACCAGTAGGTTGCACTTTGTTGTAAGGCGCACAAATATAGCAGGTTTGTGATTGTGATAATTAATGGGGCAGACAAGAGCCCATTAGGTTTAAGGAAAAGGGCTACACTGGTCCTTGTGAGTGAGACCTATATTATGAAATTTGTTTCTGATTAGATTCTAGTTACAAAAAAAAAAGTATCTTTCTCAGGCTTCATTCTGAGGCCCTTCGGGATTAATAAGTGATAAAAGAAAATGTGAACTGTTGATTTACGTGGCTACTGTGATGAGCATTCAGGAGTGAAATTAAATGGGAAATTATATACACATCAATATACATGAGTTGATTAGCAGATCTCCATGCTGTGGCATGCATTTTTAATAAGCCAAAACCAATTGTTTCCTCTTGTTTCCTATGTAAGTCTTTCTGCGTGTGAAAGTCAGGAGAGGAGAAAGTACAATTTATAAGTCACAGACAGTGATAACTCACATCAGGCAGAGTTCTCAGCTTCTTCGGGATTTGGGGCTGAGAAGTGGAGCATGCTTGTCCACCTGTATTTCCCATTCTTTTACAGGCAAGGGCTTAGGCCAGAGTAGGCAACTGATGACCTTCCAAAAGTTTGGGGACCTCAAGTCCCATCGTGCTTCAGTAAAAGCTATGATGGCAGCAGCAATCCTACAGCAAGTTTAGGACTGATATTTTGGAAATACAATCTCAATATGCTTAACACAGGACCTCTCCAACTGGCCTGGTGGCTTTCCAGTCACACCTCACCTCTCTCTTTCATCCTGCCTCTTACTAGTCACACATGACCAGTACCATTTCTCTCCTAGAGCAGGGCTTCTGTTCTATGTGGCCCACTCTAGCATCTTCCTGCTGCTGTTATTCCTGGTGCAATTCTCTATTTTCTCGCTCCATAGCTGCCTGCTCCTACTGCCATTCACTGACCCTTTGCCCACAAGGTTTTGTTGCTGGTGTTGTTGCTACAGGTTTGGATAAATGTATATAAAATGCATGTAAGAATAATATGGAGGACAGCTGGATGCAGTGGTACGAAACACCGAACTGTGAGCGCAGCAACCAGATGATGGGGGAGCAGGTGGCTTTTGACTGCTTAATCTTAACAATCTATTTCCAAGGACCTGTTATTATAACAGGAGTCTTGCAATTTTTGGAAACAGAATTGGTTCTGGGAAAATCTTTTATCCTAAATAGATGTATCTGCCTATTAGAATAGACATAGGGATCTCTGGAAGTATGCTGTCTGAAAGGAGGAATGTTTTGTATGCTCTGTAAGGATGCTGGCCCCTTTAAAACAAGGAACAACCTGTTAGAAATATTTGGTGGCTCTGCCGTGTGCGTGTATTTCCGTGCAGGCCTGAGGTATACCCCATTTTCTTCCGGTTCTCCCCTGGCTGCTGCTGCTGCTACTGTTGCTGCTGCTGCTGCAGCAGTTGCAGGATTTCTTTTGCCTCTTGAAACACCGCAGTGAGCTGTGAATTACTGCAGTTTCCAGACAGATTAGGGACACTTTTATTAATGTGAACTGCCTTTGCGCTGCAGAGTTTATGGTAGCCTGACTGGTCTCTCTTCCTGTTGCTTTAAACTGCTTGGTTCAAGCATGGGTGGGAACACCCCCTAAAAGAAGATTTTACTGTTCATATTACTCTTCCAGAAGATCTCCGATCTGGTGATTTCCTTAACCCACCCACCTTGTTCTCTGCACCCCCCACCCTCGCACCTCCTCCACTCACTCACAGATAGGACTATCTGTGTGTCTCCCTTCTGATTATCCACTGTAGATTTTCCAAGGGATGGGATGAATCCAATGCTGTGCTTTAGAGGCTTCCCAGATGAAGACAGCCACAGAAGACTGCCTGTGCTTTCGGCTGTTCATTTAACCCCGTAAGTGCTGAGCTGTTTTTTTTTGGGGGGGAGAGATCCTTTAATTAACTGCTGAGGCTAAGCACAAGAGGGGGCGTGTTGGGCATGGGACTCTTACCAGTTTATCTGGTTATCAGGCGTCCTGTGGAGATGCTCGACTGCTTAGAAGTTGAACTTTGATGATGAAACTTGGGCTGCATCTTTGAACATGCAGTTGGGGAGAGGTGTTTATCCAAAGTTTGTTAAAGGGGGAGGGCTGGAAAGGATTAACATGATGAGATGACATGATTGTATATATGTCATGTTATATAGTCATTTATTTATTCAGGAACTGGAGAATTTTGGATAGGGAGGGCACTCTGTATGGAACATGGTTATTCTATTATTTTCATTTCCACTAAGTGGATCTGTATCTGTAAACTGACACCATTAACAGTTTGCATTTTATGAACCATGAACTAGTGTTAGCATTAGGTAATGAGCACGTCAAGTGGTGAAATATTAGTGCGGTTGTTGCATCTGCAGTGTAGCAGTAAGGAGATGGTTGGTTGTTGAGTCACAGGCTGGCAGAATTTGATCTGGTTCAGTTTGGTTTTAGTACTCTTAATCAGGAACGTTAGTGGGCCAGAAGCTACTGGCAAGATTTTGGTCTGTGGACCTTCTTGCATTTCCTCATGGGTTATGGCACAAATGTATGACTCTGGAAACCAGCATCTGGTTCTTAAATTATTATCTAAGTAGGGAAACAAACATTTGACAAACCTTTGCTGTTCAGAAAAGAAATATGTAAAAGTGACGTGTGCCAATAGAAAGGTGGGGCAATCAAATTCTTTTTGAGAAGCAAAATTTCATGGTGCCTACATTCTTTACCAACAAAAACTGGAATTATCTGCTTTCTCAGAAACTGTACTGTACTATAATTATTCATGTTCACTGAGTGCTAGTTCATTTAGCAACTTTTAAAAAGTTCTGTGTATCAGTTTGTTTATTATACACTGTTTGGATTGTCTGTCCTTGCTACCAAAATTTGGAATTGAGAATAAACTTGTCAATGCTTAATTTATTAATCAAATATTCTAGATGATTAACTATGGGATCTGGTTGATTATAGATTGAATTATCTGACTGATCATCCATATTCCTAATACTGTATTGTTAATCAGCAATGTTCTAAATTCTTAGTAAAACCTGTAGGGTTGTTACATCACTTAAACAAACCTATAATGACTTGAGTAGTTACTATTTGCATTCTCTTTGAAATATAATGGATCAAAGCGGTTTGCGGTTGCAAATTGAAATGTTGCTGACATAAAATGTTCTCTCTATATGTAACTTGTGCAGTGTTTTTCATACAAGTGGGGTAATACTGCCCAGAAAGATGGGATTTCCAGAATTTCTTAGGTGCTCAATTATTGCTATCTTTCTATCTTTGCACATAAGTTGCACAGTGGTGTCTGTGTTATGCATGATCCTGTGCAATGTGTGATCTGCCATGCCATACAGTCTCACCCTGCACACTGGCCTAACAGGTGCTTCATTAACTCCTGCCTCCTTTGTTTTACTCCTTACAGGAAGCCAGCAAAATCAGGAAAGTTATAGAGTATCTTGAGCAGGCTAACATAGAGTATTGGTGAGATGCATTTGAGAGTGGAAAGGGAGTTATAAACTGAAAGCCAGTGACACCTGCACTTAGCTGACAGCGGTATTCTGGTGGCCCAGGAAATGAAAAGAGAAAGCAAAACCTTAAGAAGTTTTCTGATGTTTATTTAAGTTTAAGGTGGTGTAACCACACATTAAAAGGGGTGAAATTGTCAAGGAGTTCTTTCTTTTTGAGTCAAGTCAGTTCCAGATCTGATGAAAGTCTGTTTTTGCTTGTTAAAAGGGATCCTTTTTTTCTGGTGGCAGAGCATCCATGACATCATTTAGTCTTTTAAAAGTCGCGGGGCTATACATGCTGCATTTGATCTTTGTTCTTGAAATTGCCAGACTATCACACGAAGGGGAAATTCTGGTGGGAGCATTCTTTGGAATGCATGACTAGATCAGGTCTTAATGCCTCCACACACACACACACACCACCCCCAGCAGATCTTCCCTATTTTTGAAACCTGACAGGTTTCAAAATCTGTACCATCTTGATCTCAAATTGATAATGGTTTTTAAAAATGCTAATCAATTTTACTCTCCAATATGAATTTGTTTAACCTTTCAGTAAAGTAACAGTAAAGTGAACTTATTGTCTGGCTGCATCTTTATTTATTGCTTTAGATGTTCAATATTGCAGAAAAACAGTGACCAGGCATAAGGTGAAAATATGGCTATTATCTGTTAATATTTGAGTGAAATGAAATAAAGGAAGGAAGGGGAGATGTTGATGCAGCAGTTTTAATTTTTTTGCATTTTGGCCTTTGGAACATGGATGGCATCAAGCAAAGATTCCCGCATTGAGTGAAGAGTTGGACTTGATGGCCCCTTCTTTTTCTATTATTATGTTATTATATGGTGATGAGTAATGTGGTTACTCTGTTTATCACATGGTGTTTGGTATCAAGGGCTGATTTCACTCTGCCAGATCAGCCTCTGCAGGGAAGACTGAGCCTGCTAATAAGGTATATTCTGCAAGCCTTATAATTTTAGCAGCTTCAGCAGATGTGTGCACATTAAGATCAAGCTAAGAAGAGAAAGCACTACAGATGCTGAAGGAGAGGTGCTCTCCCTCACAGATTGCTGGCTTCGGGTGCCACCTAGCATTGCTTATTGGTAAAGGCGGTTTCTAGTCCTTAGAGCCGCACTGAGCAAGAGAGACATCCTGGATGCATGCCACTGCTGCAATGTACCAAATGGGGGATGTTTCTGGCTCCCTCTAATCTACGTCTGATTAGGCTCAGTTTGTTTTCAGACCCAATGACCTCACAGGGGTGGAGAACAATTGCAGGACCATGAGTGGAGGAGAAGAACTGATGGGACCTTACAAGAACTAAGGAAAAGAGGCATTGTCGGAACAGGGCAAAGGAGAGGAACTGTAGGAACACAGTGTGAGAATCTCTCCCAGTAACTGTTCAAATAGATATTTTCCAAATATATATTACACATGAGATATAGACTTAAATTATACAGGCAAATATATGTATACAGAAAACATTCCTGCATCTGTTTCTCGAGGACATTTATGCTAACGTTTCCAGCATACTGCCACACCTAATGTAGATGTTATGCAGATGCTGACATTCTCTTCTTATACAGGAAATGCAGACATTGCAATCTTAAATAATTCAGCTGTTCCCTACTGCATATAAATAACATCCAATGCATAATTCATTCCAAAGTACAGTATTTGCATTTTCTTTGGACTTGTATGTGGAAGACTGATTTCTGCACCACCCTGTTTGGAATGCAAGCGAAATTCCTCTGATTACTGTGGGGCTACCACGAAGGAAGGCCATCATCGCTGTTTCAGTTCTGTGCCTCTTTATTTCAAGCCTTGCTCTCTTGTCAAATTCCTGGGTGAAAGTAGGGACTAGTGGAAAATGAGCGACAGGGTCCTCTATACAGTGCTAGCAACTGCAAAGTCATTGAGAAGCAATTGCCTAATATTCTTGTCTGGAAGGGATGAAAACCACTCTGTTCGGAACTTCTGAAGGGCCTTGGACTATTTATAATGGGCAACGTGTAACGCCTTTGCAAGATTGCCCTGCAAATTAAAACTCACCACCACCACTACCACCACTGTCATGTAGGAAATGGAGTCAATTGTGGAATTAATGCCTAACAATACCGACAGACTCCGTTGCTAAATTCAGGAGAGTACTAAAGGGTAAATAGTTGACTGGAATAATGACCCAGACATTCATGGAAAAGATACTCAGTGCTGCTCAGAAGGATGTTTATATGACAGTACTCTCCTCTCACTTTCTCTCTGTTTTATGTACAGTATAAATACAGTAAAACAATTACAAAAATAAACAAAACTATAATAAAACATTTAAATAGGAAAAAGCCACCGATAAAACTGGTAATGAAAGTGACCTACTAAATATATCTACTGGACGAGGAAGGTCTTGTACATTTTATGTATGTATCTCCGTGCTCATTTCCTGGGGAAGCATGATGAAGAAGGATCTTTGCATAGGAACTGAGTGTCACATCACATGTGTTTAGGATTCACTAAATGTATCTTCTTTTTTTTTTTTGGTCTTCTAGGCTGACACCTGGGTGAAAAATTACTTCTAGGTCTAAACTCATGTGAGCCTGGGAAGTACCTTAATCCCTTTAGGCCGTAATTGAGGTCATCTCAGCTGCCACGTTATTTGAATTTTCCAAGATTTTTAGTCATCTTAGTAACCTATCAGAACATTCAGATCCCTGCCCTTTTTTTTGAGAACACAAAGTTATGCAAATATGATATATATATGCAAATATTGTCAGTTTGTATACATTCCTGATACAGAATTAGAGTCTTTGGTGGAGAAGTCTTTATGTAGTGAAATAGAGCATGCAATAAGTCTTGGGTGATTCACATTTCTGTTGTGAATAGCATAGTTTAAGCTTCCTCTCAGTCTGTCCCCTCAAATCACCTATCTTCTGCCTCAACAAGTTCATCAAGTCCTTTCAAATGCATCACTCATTTCTGCTTCTAACTGCGTGATGCTTGGCTCTCCATTCAGAAATCTACAGCTGTTCCAAGGAATAGAGTGTGTCTGCAAAATATTTACTTTTCCCTACTTTGATGGTGCTTTAATTATGGAATTACCCACAAGTACACTTTGAGTAGCGAAGGCCAAGCAGTACATGCATCAGGATCATATTCCCCATTCCAGGGAAATGCTGATGGTCACAGATATCATACTTCCTTCTTTGAGGCATGCTTTGCGTTCCAGATTTTAGTTTTAATTTCAGTGCTTCCATCTATTTCTGGGCTTTGATTAGGTTCTTCAGTGCTTCAGGAGATAATGAATGATGATATTTATTTGTGTACTGATGCCTGGTGGATATTTGAAGCACATGCTCCTGAGTCATCCATTCCTTTCGGGACAGAAAGTTAGCCTGGCTAATGTCCCCCATCACAATTGTAATAATAAACAAAAAAAATGTACTTGCTAAATCAAAGGTGAAGCACCACTTTATGCCAAAGAGTATAATTAAATTTTAGAGATGAGATGGGGGGAAAGGATTTTGGTGGTAGATGGAGATACACATACCAATGTATTTTAGCTTAAGTTCTAGTATGGCAACGACTCAGGCTTAGGAGAGAAATCTTGCAGATTTTTTTGTGGGGGGCTGCACAGAGTTTACCATGTATTCCCAATAAGTGGTTTCTAACTGTGAAGTTGGGTTTGCACACGTATTCCAATGAGCCCAGCATCTGGGGAACCCAGAATCAAGGGCAAAGCAGTTCAGGGAGTGGCAAGTAGAATTCCATCTGAAATCCAAGGCAATGTTCAGAGAATCAAACCAATTTAAGTGTGTTGGATGCAACTAAGGAGAGTTCATGGTAGAGTCAGCAGAAGGGTCTCTGGGAAGTGGCAGGCCAGGTCTGGAGTAAAGCAACCTCAGTCTCCTGTAGCCAATAGTCTTCAACTGAAAGCTCTTGTTGCTGGGCTGCTGCTCAAGTCCAAATTATGATGTCCTGAGAAAGAAGCTAGGGGAGATGGGGATCTGGAGGATTCCAAAAGCTCAGATTGGGATCACCAGGGGACTGGATTTGGCCCCAGGACAGAGGCTCCTCACCCATGATTTCAAGAATGCAGGCCTCCTTCCTCTTGTTTCTTAAACAAAAAACATCCAATTGGGCAGAGTTAAATTTCAACCCAGACACAGGTCAAATAATCATGTGAATGTTCCCCCCACTCCCCCGAATGTCAGTTCATGTTGGAGGTGTGATGTTACATGCCTTATTTTCCCCATGCAAAATATTCCCTTCCCACTGTCTGCATAGAGAAAAATCTGGTCTGGTATGTGCTTTTGCAAATGTAGTTTCCAGGGGACCACTCAAAGAGCCTTCTTTCTTTTCTTTTATGTAGTTAGTTAGCATCAAGCCAAGTGTATGCCGAAAGAGTACAGAATCAGACATGGTTGTGGCTGTTAGAACACTTTGTATGTCTCATATAGACTGTGTCCTGCATTTCAAAGGGCACAAAACTGTGAATTCCTAATTTGTAGACAACTTCCTTGTCAAATCTGCCTCCATTACCTACATTATGATGAGCTCTTCTTGAAGACCTGGCCACAGTAGCCTGTTTCAGTATGTATAACAAAAACAGCAATGAAAGTGTTGAGTGGTACCTTAAAGGCAAATGGGTATGTTTCAGTGTGAGCTTTTGTAGATTGCAGTCCACTTCCTCAAACATGTGGAGTGAAATATTTAACCATATTCTTTTTGAGGATGAGAATCCAGTAAAGAAGGACACAGGAACAGAAAATGGTTTCAAAGTCCTGGTAGTATCACTAACTAAAGCAAATAACCTTGAGTATTTATTGATAACGTAAACATTCTGGCAACACACAAGAGTGATTAACTATCTACCAGATCTCTGAAGTGGAAAGGTGTTGTTTTAGGAAGTAGTTCATGGTTTTCCCCCCTTCTGAATCAGTCAGAGAGAGCTAAAGACCTCACTCTGTAATTCCTCTTTTCTACAGTAGTCGATCTAGGATCTACAGATTGTTCAGTATTCTGAAATTAGCATTTGTATGTTGCTGTTGCAGAAATCTGTTTTTTCCCCAGTTAGTCTCTTGCATTGAGAAATGTCTTGACATAGGAAAACAGCACATGACACAAGGTAATCAATGGGCAAAAATCTAACGTCCGCAAAGACACTGCTGATCAGAGACTGGCATAGATCACACTATATAGGGAGCAGAGATTCTAAGTAGACAAAATGGAACAAACAGCAGTCATGAAATGTACATTGGTGGTAGCAGAAAACAACAACAACAACCCTGGATTCATACGTTGGTTAAAATGGTTCACTTGTAACCCTTACATTCAGTCTTGTATCAGATATACTGTGAATCAAAGGATCACAGTAGATCAGCATATGCAAATTT
Organism: Pogona vitticeps; assembly: GCF_051106095.1. NCBI lineage: Eukaryota > Metazoa > Chordata > Lepidosauria > Squamata > Agamidae > Pogona > Pogona vitticeps. Next base: position 24,640,578 of record NC_135790.1, on the reverse strand, counting down.
TAAAATTGCTCGAGTTTGCTTTACCAAATGGAGACATTATGCCCGGTTTGCATCTTACCCTTGAGTTTCTCCTGTTATTTCTTTTCATGACTCCAGGATGAAAATCAGATTATAATGTTTTCTGTGTGAGGTTGCCTTGGATAAAGATTTTTTCCCCTGATGTGAATAAAGGAAGAGAAACCCTCTAATAAACTGAAATGAAACCTGCACTCCTTGCGCAATCCACCTTGTGCCTGGTTGATGGTATCTCTTTCCCCTCTGCTAGCTCAGTCTGCTCACACCTACTCATAACCTTGTCCTCTTTCAAATGCATCTGATCTAGGCCCAGAACATCCTGTGCTAGAGGTAAGAAGGAACATGGTCTTTTTTTCGCCATTATTAAACCACACAGTGAAAAAGACATCATTGAGATACTGAAAAATCTCTAGCAGCAGGTTTGATTAGCAACTCAAGATAAGAAGCTCAGAGATAAATGAAAAGGAACCCTACACCCCTGGCTAGAAGGTTAAAGCACAAACTTCAAAGCCTGAAATCCTCTTGCTTAGTGTAGTAAGTCACGGCTAGAGTAAGCCCATTAGTTCAGTGAAGATTTGGGAGTCAGCCGTTCTATAAATTCTTCTGATTCAGTAGATTGCAACTTAATATGCTAAGCAACAGGATTTCAGCCAAAATCTGTCAAGTGATGGCAATCCTTCCTAAGGACTTAAAAACCTTTCTGAGGTTGCTCAAAAAAAAAAGGTACAATCCAGCCTTGTGCAAGCTTGTGTAGAAGCCAATTCTGAGCAATGGCACAATTTCTATAATTTACTGGGTAATTTACTCATGTGCCCTGTTACACAACTAAGGGGCTATGGGACATGTGAAACACAGCCTGCAAACTGGCTCCTATTGCTTGCATGATTGCTTAATGCAGTAAGGTACTGGACAGTGAGATTTACTTCTATCTAAATACGCAGAAGGACAGGGATTTTCCAGGCAAGTAAAAAAAAGGCCTGATCCTGTAAACAGCAAATCTGTTAGCTGAAGTAGTGTTCCATTAACACATGTGTTGCTTTTGATCTATATATTTGCATATCTGTATGTTGCTGTATTGTGTTTTTGCATGTGTCTGTGTGTCTCATATGTATGTATGTATAGTGCTGGGTGCAGCACCACTCTGAGCTATATTCCAGAGAGAATGTAGTAACTGAAGAGGCATTAAATAAAACTGAGTGCCCACCTGTATTGGAAGAGTTGGACAGTGAACCAACTTTAGCAGAAATAAAAGCAGCCTTGGATTCCCTTGTTTCTGGAAAGGCACATGGGAAGGATATCCCTGTTGAAGTGCTGAAGTACAGTACTATAAAGAGATCATAACCACCGAGCTGTATGAAATATTTTGTCTTTGCTGGAGGGAAGGTGGAGTACCACAGGACATGAAGGATGCAAACATCATCACATTGTATAAGAATAAAGGAGACAGAGGCGACTGCAATAACTACCGTGGCATCTCTCTTCTCAGCGTTGTAGGGAAGCTGCTTGCCCGTGTGGTGCTGAAGAGGCTCCAGATGCTTGCAGACAGAGTCTATCCAGAATCACAGTGTGGATTTCGAGCGAACAGATCCACCACTGACATGGTATTCTCCCTCCGACAGCTGCAGGAGGGAGCAACAACAGCCACTCTTTGTGGCCTTCATAGATCTCACAAAGGCCTTTGATTTGATTAGCAGGGATTGCCTTTTGAAAATACTTCTCAAGACTGGATGTCCACCTCAACTCCTTAATATCATCAGGTCCTTTCATGAGGAAACGAAGGGCGCTGTAGTTTTTGATGGCTCTACATTAGATCCTTTTGACATCCGAAGCGGAGTGAAACAGGGCTGTGTCCTTGCACCGACTCTGTTTGGGATCTTTTTTGCTGTCACGCTGAAGCATGCCTTTGGAACTGCAACAGAAGGTGTCTATCTCCAGACTAGATCAGATGGAAAGCTCTTTAATCTTTCTAGATTGAAAATGAAGACCAAGTCCAGCTGAAATGCATTTCAGGAGGGCTTCATGCTCTGGAGAGGACACTCCAGCTTCGCATAAAGCGTCAAAACACTAGATGCTTTTCCAAGTCCTCGATACAGAGCACGTTACCATAGTCTCTCGAGACTGAAGGATGCCTATGTAAACCACTAGAGAGCAGCAGTAGGAAAGTCTGGACATAATCTGAAAGAAAATAAGCAACATAACTAGGAAAAGCAACATATATCAACACCAGGAAGAGCAAATTATGGTAACTTGCATAAATCAAACAGTTTTGCATATAATGCCTTGATGTTTGTCTTGTAAATTTTACCTAAAAGTTTATTTTTTATTACACCATGAGATTTTTAAAAAAATTGAACAGCAACACAGTACATAAAGTAAAGTCATAATAAAAATTAAGATCTAATAAATTTGTGCTTTAATTCACATAGCTAAGTGGGGCATGAACTGAAGCCACATAACCTATCCTATCTCAATCCTGTTTCTTGCTTCTAAGGTTTTGACAGGCATTTGAGCAGTTCATCTTTGAAGCCCTAAAGGCTAGAATCACTTTTAAAAAATTTAATTAATTTTTATATGATTAAATCAGTTGTTCTCAATAAATGGGATTTTTATGGAAATGCAGAAAGTATACTGTGTAATCACTCTGAATGAATACAGAATGGCGGGTCTTTAGATGGCATTTCCATTCTTTTCCTCTCATATTAGCTGACATGAGATGTCTCAGAATGAGAAGAGGGGAATGATTGGATCACAGATATTTTTGCGGACCTTGTTCTTAGAGGTGTTTCCGAAGAACAATCTCACTCAAGCAGGAGAGGTTGAGAACACTGGACTGGGACTTGAGAAGTCCAGCTTCAAATTGCCTCTGAGCTCTGAAATCTTTTGGGTGACCAGGGGATGATCACGATACTATCTCACAAGATTATCAGGAGGCTAAAGTGGGGAATAAAAATAATTAAATAAATAAAAATCACACAGCCAGTGGACAAGAGTTCTCCAAAGCCAGAAACAGAATTTGCGTTGTGGTAGAGATGTCGGTGCTGTGAGTTTAGTTTAATAGTGTGATCCTAATTAGAGGATGAATTTTGTCACTGCAGGAAAATCCTGCAGATTACTCTGTTCATCTTCATTACATCAAATGTAGCAGTTGCTGTTTCTGATCTAATACTAACTGCTTCTCCACTTGTCAGCAGCAGCCTCAAATAGAACCAAGTACAGCCGTCCAGCAGACAGCCTTGTCCAAAAGAGTAACACAAGACCGTCAGTGTTCCCTGTCCTAGCCCTTTGGGGATGTTTGAACAATGTGTTACTAGCTGTTATGAAATTGTGTTGATGACAAATATTTGCTTCTTTGCTTCTATTTTAAAAACCCATTAATACACATGGTAGGCAAGAGAACTTAGTGTGTTGGGTGGATAAAGTCTCAGTACTCAGGCATGTGAAAAATGGTTGTCTGTCTGCAGTCAACATTTTCTGCTATACATTCTGTCAGTCGCATTTGTGTCCTGCTTTTATATCAGCTGACAAGCAGGGGAGAACAGGAGGCGAATACCGTTTATAAGGCTCAGGCCTAACTGAAGGCGTTAATCTAGATAGCAGATAAATCAAACACTGTACAGCATGGAGGCCATTATTTAAGTTAACTGGGGACATCACAACCTTGCCTGTCCTTGATGTAAATCCTTTTTTTAAAAAAAGTATGACCTTGTCTTCCCAAGGCTGACAGTGAACATGTTAATCTGTAATAATTGGTTCTACTGCTGTTTGTCTATGAATGGAAACTGGGACAAAGACAGGAAATGTAGTTTCTCTCTATAAGTCATAGCATGTCTGCACAAACTGCTCTTAAGAGTTGTGGCTGACTTTTCCAAAACCATATATAGTGCTTTATGAAGAAGACAATATCAGTAACAGAATGTTTCATTTTGAATCCAGACCTCAGTGACAAGATAGTTCCCTTTGATTGAAGTGATTCTGCTTTAAAAAAAAATCCCTATGCACAATTCGGCTGGCCTGTTTCCTTTTCCAGCGCTCTTGCACTGAACCCATAGGTAGCTTGGGTGCCATTAAAACCAGTTATAGTCAGGCTCCTTTGGGAATTCAGTTTAAACAGTTTATTTGGAATGACTTGTGATTAAACTAAAGGTTCTTAAGGCAGGAAAGTACACATACAATAAGAAGTGTTGTGTATCATGTGTGCTTGATTTGATCCCTGTGGTGGATTCTACACTGTAGAAGTGTAGGATTCTGCACTGTGGCTCATCCAAGGCTTCTTCTCCTCACTCTGTAGGTTTTGTTGTTTTGTTTGAAGTGAGCAGATGAACAGGACTCAGAGAGGTGCAACATGCCCAAAGCAAGATTAAGGTAAAGGTTCCCCTTGACATTTAGTCCAGTCGTGTCTGACTCTAGGGGGAGGTGCTCATCCCCATTTCCAAGCCATAGAGCCAGCATTTGTCTGAAGACAGTTTCCGTGGTCACGTGGCCACCGCAACTAGACACGGAACGCCGTTACCTTCCCACCGTGGTGGTCCCTATTTATCTACTTGCATTTTTACATGCTTTCCAACTGCTAGTTGGGTGGGAGCTGGGACAAGCGACGGGAGCTCACTCCGTTGTGTGGATTTGATCTTACGACAGCTGGTCCTCTGACCTTGCAGCACAGAGGCTTCTGCGGTTTAACCCACAGCGCCACCACATCCCTATGCAAGATTGCCCACACACTAATTTACGTCCCACCACCTCTCCTTTCCAGGAAGAAGAGAAAGAAAGAAAAAATGATGATCCTCCCCAGGCATTTATCTAATTTCAGAATTTTCTCCTAATGACTCCTTTGCTGAGCTTGTGGCTAATAGAGCAATAATGGGTGTAAGTGGAACTTAGGAAGCAGTTCAGCAACTTCCTATAAAATTCATTTTACCTGTTCGAGTAGCAACTGTCTGCTTCCCTGGTTGTGCAACCCTTGGGTATTCAGAACAAGTTTTTAAACATTTCTACTTATTAGCTGTGTGTCAAGAGGAAGTGAGAGTGATGACTCCCTTATGGGCAGAGCAGCATTCAGTACTTCACACTTTGCTTGGCACATTTCCTGTTTTTACAAGGAAAAAGACCAGGAATTTCAGCTAAAGATGTTTAGGGCTAATTCCTAGTCCTGCCTTCTATCAACATCTGCTTCTCAAAATGTTGTAGTTGTTCTAGAGATTAAATAAATACACAGATTGAAGTAGGGGGAACAGCAGTGTGTGTTTTTTCGCAGTGGGAGTGAGAAATTCGGTGGGAAATGGGGGAAATGCAATTCTGACACAGTAATAAAAACAATGATTTATTAATCAACAATAGTGTATTTGTTGTGTAATTTAACATACAAAGCTTAACTATTTGGTATAACTGTGAAAGTAACACAGTAATATTAATGTTTATTCAGAGATCAAACCAATGCTGCTTAGAGGATCTTCCTTCCAAGGAGGTACTACACAGAGGATTAGTTGCAAAACCATAAATTCCTGATAGTGCCAGCTGACACATGTCTGTTAATAAATGAGCACTCCTGAATTCTGTTGAGTTTGCACCCAGGTAAATGTACAGTGGATTTCAGGCTTAGTTTTGTAGAGGGAGAAAGGCAGAAGATCCAAAATATTAACTTCTTGCCTCTTATTTCTTCAAATCAGTTTGAAAAATCAGAAGGAAAGCATAAAAAGCAATTCATAACAGGGATGGGGGCTCAAGTTGCAGGACTTGCTATCAAGTCGGACTTAAGTCGCACCGATGACTTGACTCAGATTTGACTCATTGTGTTTTTTTTCCAATGACTTGGACTCAACTTGTGACTCAGAACCCACTCACCCCTTCCCTTTCACCTGGGGAGAAAAAGCTTATTTTTAATACGGACTCAGACTTGGGCCCAAATACTTGCCAACATCCCTGGTTTAGTAACAAATTAAAGCATACTGCATTTTTTGAATCTGGCAGAACTCTCTAGGGCAGCTGTCCACAGTCGAATGCCCTGCAGGTGCTTGGATTATAGTTTCCACCCTCTCCTGCCTGCATGGCCAACCGTTGAGAAATTAGTTCTAAGAGGTCTACAGTATGAACACAAATCATGACTCTCTAGTACTGCATGATGTCCTCTATAAATATTTTTGAAACTGAAATTGGTCTACAGGAGGGTCAAACCTCTAATATCAGGGGACACAGATCTTAGATGCAACACTCCTCCTGACTTTCAAGTAAATTGGCTATGTTTATAATGTTTATAACCTGTTGTTTTATAACTGCAAGAAAGCTTTTTCTTTAAATGTAGCAGTAGCATTCACATATGTTCTTTGCTTTGCAAACAAAAATCAAAGAATGCATAGGCCACAAGTGCATGCAATAACAGAAAGGGAAGTTTACTTGAAATCAAGTCCAGGGCAGGGGAACATCTGTGATAGGGCAGAAATGCAGCAGGACTTTCTACCCTACCACAGATGTTCTCATGTCCCTGGGCTTGATTTCAAGTAAATGTCCCTTTATCTTATCGCATACTCTTGTGGCCCATGGCTTCTTTTTGTTTGCAAAGCAAAGAACTTAAGAGATGTGGATCTGGGAGGTAGTGTGGCAACTGCTGAGCAGATTAGAAGCAGCATCTTTGATTACAAATTACAAAATTTCTCTGTGGCAATGGCTTCCTCCTTTTTTTTTTTTTTTTGTATTCTTTTGAATTGAATAAAGAGTTACCCAAAGAAAATTCTTAAAGAGAATAAGGAAAGCTTCTGGACAGACAGCTTTGGTGAGAGTTCGTTCCACTGATCTCTGTGACTGATCCCATAGCAAAGTGGCATGCTAAAGAACCTGCCTCTAGCATATGTGCATATTATTATTGAAGGGCAGATGGCGATTTTGTAAGGGCTGCTGGCTTTTCTGTTATAAACTCCACCAGAGTATGGGTTAGCCGAGCAGATATTTTCACATGTCGAGAGAAAAATGTGCTGTTGCTCGACCTTTTGTACTTGCAAGTTGGTTCTCCTGTGATTAATGGTGTGTGCGCTGCGAGCTGTGACCCATGGCGAAAGTACTATGCAGGTCTGAGAGATCTACTGAGCTTTGGAGAGAAAGGCTACCTCTCCTCCTTTCTGCAAGTAGTCAGAAAAAAAATCATGGTTAGAAACTGCCAGGAATCAAATGGCACCCCTTAATAAGTAGGACTGCAGTATATCCCGTATTGTTATAAAAGTGGCAGGAGATGTTGCTGGTGCAGTGTTTCCATTTTAATTTGCTACAGACTCCAGAACTGTACACATGTGTGCGATAAGCAGAATATATGGCTTGCACATTTTCCTTTTGTTCTGCTCAGAGAATGTTCCACCAGAGAGGCTTAAACGACATTATAGTTTCTCTTTTGCTATTTTGCTAGCAAGAATCTGTACTTATATTAGCAAGAGCATTGTAACACGAATGTGAATGTGCAATGGGAGAGTTCTAGTCAGCAGTTTTGCACAGTGTTCGGATTACAACATGGATAATTAATATGCCATTTTTTCTGTATGAAAAAAGCAAAGCAATGCCAAAGAGCCTGTAGGGGCATTTTTCTTTTAAACACGAGGCAGAAAGCTACTCTTCCTTCAGTTAGTTTATAATGCAACTGGCTAGAATGCTGATTTATGTTACAAATACCTCTCTCCTGTAGTAGAAGCGATGGAAATTTTCCTCTTCACACTGCAAATGGAGGCTCAAAGAAAAATATAAATCTCTTGGGTGAAAGTGCCCAAGCTACTCTTTCCCATCTGCTGGAACTGGTACCAAACTTCCAGAAGGCCTGTCTAGAAGACTTATCCCACTAGTACCAGCCGGCGTGGGTGTTAATATCATCAGAGGAGGCCTTTCTCTTGGTCCTGCCACCTTCACTGGTGCATGTGGTGGGGACACGGGAGAGGGCCTTCTCTGAGGCTGCTCCCAACCTCTGGAACTCCCTCCCACAGGAAGCTAGGCTGGGCCCATCTTTACTGTCGTTGCATAAGCAGGTGAAGACAAGCTTTTCCTGAGTGAATGGCCGCCGATTAGGGTTTCTTAAAAATGGATTGCTGTACATTGAATGTGTTTCAGTGTTGCTGATGTTTTCTGATATTTCATTCATTGATTATTTTAGCATTAAATACTCACTGTTATTAATTTAAATGCTTTATTTTTATTGTTGTACGCGGTCTTGGGTCATTTAAAGAATAGGTAAAGGTAAAGGTTCCCTTTGACATTTAGTCCAATTGTGTCCGACTCCAGGGCGTGGTGCTCATCCCCATCTCCAACCCATAGAGCCAGCGTTTGTCCAAAGACAGTTTACGTGGTCACGTGGCCAGCGCGACTAGACACGGAACACTGTTACCTTCCCAAAGAAGTGGTACCTATTTATCTACTTGCATTTTGCATGCTTTCGAACTGCTAGGTTGGCAGGAGCTGGGACAAGCGACGGGAGCTCACTCTGTCGTGTGGATTTGATCTTACGACAGCTGGTCTTCTGACCTTGCAGAACAGAGGCTTCTGCGGTTTAACCTGCAGTGCCACCACGTCCCTTTTAAAGAATACAGGTGGGTTAATAGCTTAAATAAAATAATAAAATAAAATAGAAGATTGCTTCAGGTGGAAGTGCAGTATCTTTTCCCTCAGTATTTATTCTCCAGGATGGGAGCAACCACTGAAAATTTATTTATTTATTTATTTATTTATTTATTTATTTATTTATTTATTTATTTATTTATTTATTTATTTATTTATTTATTTATTTATTTATTTATTTAGGTAGGTAGGTAGGTAGGTAGGTAGGTAGGTAGGTAGGCAGGCAGGCAGGCAGGCAGGCAGGCAGGCAGGCAGGCAGGCAGGCAGGTTCTTACATTGTTTAGGAGAAAGATAGGTCTGCGTTTGAAATGACACCAGTCTTTTTCATCTAATAAAACAGAAGCAGTTTTCTGCTGCTAGTATTCTCCACGCCTTCCGGTTAGGAAAGCTGTCCGGCCTCTCGAGTTACATTACCTCCTGGGTTTCAAAGAGCACCAAACAGGTGTCCAGTGCCCTCTATCCAAAATTAAAAAGTGACACAGAATGTTATGGCACAAGTAAGTGTTGCCTAGTAATGAAAAAAATCTGCTTAGAAAACATCCCGTATCAAGAAACAACTAGTACTGGGAATGAGGAATGGAAGGAGAAAAATGGCGGAAGCCTCTTATAGAAAGTGGTGGTGTCTTTAGATACTCTTCAAGTCACTATTATTTTATTGAGTTTTACTTTTATATCCTGGCTTTCAGCCACTAGAAGCCCACAAGTCACTTTGTGTTTAAGTAATATAATGATAGAACAACCTTAAAACAGGATGGTGATAACAGTGTGCTTATTACACATACCTGATTACGACAGCAAAATGTTGGTTGCTGTGCTATATATCTTATTTTTGAGGGCATCTTTTAATAGCAGATCTACCTATATTTGAAGCTCGTTGTACTGTTGTATTTTCCATTCAGAGAACCTGGAAAATGTTGTTCTGCTAAGGACATAGCGATTTCTCAAAAATGACATTACCATTGTTTCAAAGCCACACTTTCCATCTCAAACATCTGACACACACGTGGTGATGAGTCTTCACCACAATGAGTTGGTGGTTATAAATTGGGCATAGAAATGGCAAACTGCGCATCAGTTAGGGAGGCAGAGGCTAAAATCATCCTTGTACTATAAAAATAACTTGCTAGTTGGCAATTCCCTTTCAGTACCTTTCCTTCCATTTCTGTTTAGCCTTGGTACAGTAAAACAGCCATGATGGAAGCCTGCTTTGGCAGAACCAAACCACCTCAGAACCTTCCTTGCTCATGCGGTGAAAGACAACATGACTCATGTCTGACTCCTTGTGTTAATGTGTGTTGTGTTGCAAGGTTACGTTTCTTTAGAGTTCCTCTGTGCAAGCATTTGAAGCTTGATGCTCCTGTTTGTTTCTTTCTACATGATGCTCCAAAGACCTTTTTCATATACTGTTGACGTCTTCTCTAGATGCCAAGCTCCAAATCGTTACAGTGAATTTTCTATGAATAAACTGTGGTCAGGAGGCATGTTCTCCTGCTAGTTACTGACTGCAAAGAGGCAGTTAGGAAAGTGAGAAAGATATCTTTAAGGAGAGTGTGTCAAATGCATATGTCTGGGGGCTACAAACAAGATTTGACCACATTAAAATCAGTAGCTAGTGAATCCTCGTGAAGCAGGAAATAGGCATCCCATCGGAGTGTGTGAGGTACCAAATAGTATACACTGCATCTTCATTACATCTGTGTTTCCCTTTCTCTCAACCAATTCTCAGAGCAGACCCAACCATGAAGGCAGTTAGACAAAGCTTAGTTTATTTCGTGAAGAATTTGTCTGCCATCGAGCGACAGGGCAAAACACTTGTCAACATCTCCGCTTGCTCCTCCGAGACCAGCACAACTAAGTAAGCCGGAACTATGGGGCAAAAATCATGCATCTCGACAACCCTCAGTCAGTGATGTGTTAATTAGTGTAGTTGTATTTCTCAGACTCTCAGCAAAAGGTTGTGTTACGATTGCAAGATCATTTCTTATAGTGTGTTCTGCTTGTAAGACTCAGAGGTGTTGCCATGTTCTTTCCCACTGTCTCATCCTACGTGCTTAGGTCTCTCTGTATGCCATCCACCATTCTTTCTGAACCAAAAATTCTCTTACCTAAACATTGTCATTTTGGAAGCAGCCCCTTGCCTGCCAAACAAACAAACAAACAAACAAACACCTGTCTTTATCACTTGCTAACATTCTTTCCCTGTGGAAATTTCCTTAGGGGTCTGTGCAAAATGTCAGGCAATTTCCTGAAGGTCCATCAAAACTCTTTCAACTTGTCTGCACTCTCAGATATTTTACCCAAAAAGGGTGCCTACAAAATTGGTGGCTTTTGTGCCAGGCAAAAATTGATCAACTTCACCGCGTGAAATTCTGTTCAGGAATTCCCTGCCATCTTCGTGTTTAATTTGCTTCAGATTTCATTTCTGGTGAAACAGGGTGGTGAGTGGCTATTTCCCCCCCACCCCCTCTAGCACTGAATTAAAAAGCCATTTAGGCTTCTAACTGGCAGCATTTCCTTGGGAACCCCTCCTGTGTGTGCCTCTTCCTCTCTTCCACTTTCTGTGATAAGAAATAAAGCAGGCGCACAGAGAGAGAGGCAAAACCAAACTTACAACTCATGAGCCTGGAGGTCACCTACTCTCCCCCCCCCCCTGCTTTTGCAGGGTGGGACATCTCGCCTACACGAGGGAGACGGAAGGGGAATCCAGCCAATTGCCTTGTATAAAGATCTGTTTTATACCCCCACCCCTTGTTGCCTTTCGTGTGGCTGATTGGAGCAGCAGCATTTTCAGTAAGAAAGACCTTGTCCCTTGAGTTAAGAGAGTATGGTTACACTTGCAGCAGCTGCCTCAGCTTGTATCAGCTGCTCACTCTGCCGTGGGTGGGTGGGAGGGAGAGAGGTCAACAAACTTGCCCTCCCATCACTTCTCCTCCTTTGCCAGTTTTATCCTTCCCCCTTCCTCCCTGCTCCCTTCCTCCCGTCCCTTGTTCTTTCTTTCTCTCTCCTTCTCTTTCTCCGATCCCCCCCTCCTAGCTCTCTGTGCCGTTTCCTCTCACTCACTCCAGAGCGGAGGCAGATGAAGAGTTTTTCCAGCAGAGCCCCGGAGGAGTCATTCATCCACGGCAGGAGATGACTGCTGGAAACACAGCGAACCAGAGCTGAGGGAAGCTGTTGGTGGCTCCAGGTTTCGTCCCTGATGCCAAACATTTACCACACCTGCCTCGAAGGAGCCAGGCAGTGCATAAGGAGAAAGTTCTTTCTAGGTCTCGGTAAGGAAACTGAAGAGACTCTGCAGTGGCTAGCTTCATGTCTGTGGAGCTGTTTCATGTTCAATGAAACCACCTGAGGAACATGAGATTTCCTCTTGGAGAAGGACGGAGGATGCCAACGTGGGTACAGAGGGAGCGAGGTGGATTTTAGTTCTTTCATGTGGTTTGCACTGAGGTCACGAAGGTGGGGGGTGTGAGAAAGAGAGAGAAATTGGAGTAAATGCAAGGGGAGGAGAAGTGACAAGGACCTGATACCATCTGCCAAGATGACAGAGGCCGTCCAGCTCCCAGCCCTTCAAGTGCCGGAGCAGCAAGAGGCGGCAGAGTGCACCCGTGCCTGGTCCAGCTCCTCCACACCAACCGTGCGCCGAAGGCGGTTCAGGATGAGGCGCACCAGGAATGTCCAAGAGCAGAGCCTAGAGGCGGCGCCTTCCGCCAACAAGGATTTCCTGCAGCTTCCTTCCATTGAAATCACCCCTTCTAGTGACGAGGACACACCCTGGTCCAACTGTTCCACACCCAGCGCCTCTCCACGACGCAAACGCTTCTTGCTGCGCAAGTGGCTGAATGTGAGGGAGAAGAAGGACTACAGCGAGAGCAGGTATGTCCTTTACTTTCCTTTCTCCCTCCAGCTTTTGTGTCATGAAGAATCCGCAAAGGACCAGACAAGGTTCCTCCTCTGTGATGTGGCCTGCCACACGTCCTACTGAGTCCATGTCCCCCTCTGCTGGCTAAACTAGGGGAAAAAAGGAATACTCTTTTTTTTTCATATTTGGTGTTGGTTTTCTAGTTCTCAGTCTCACATGCCAGCAAACATTTTTGTGCTTTGAAACTTAACAGTTACCAAGACTGGTTTAGATGACAACACTTATTCACTGCCATTTACAAGACATGGTAAATGACAGGCTGCTTCCCACCATGATGATGCTACGTTTATCTCTGAACCTTATCCAAGAGAGAAAGCACAATAGAAGTGTGTTCGTGTTTCAAACATTAAACTTAACAAAATGTTGGGTAACTAGTTACATTGGGACACCAGTAAGCACTGGAGCATTAGGGTGTTCTATCATAAGCCCCATATTTAGTTAAATAGTGAAAGCTTGTAGAAATAGTAGTGATTTCTGTAGGCCTCTGTTGCTTAGATCAGGCTGGAAATCTCTAGTGCAGGCATGTAAACTGAGAGAAGACTGGAGCATATGTCCCTAAGACTTGTCTTAGACTTTCTTGGATTTTTCTAATTAGTTTGAGATACATCTTCCATTTCAGAAGTTCGCAAGTAATTCAGAGCAGTGATTGTCATCTGCATTAAAATGTGATGAACAAACAACTCAAATCTCATTATGTTTATTTGACTATAACTGGCATTTAAAGAGCCAAATATCTAGACCCAATCAATATTGTGAAGCTGTTAAATGAAGACACAGATTCCCTTGATGGCTGTCCATACCAACTCTCATGGTTTGTAATTAAGCAGCTAATCAACTACTCACACACTATTCAGTTTAATTTTCCTCTCTCCTCTCTCTTTTGCTCTTTTCTTTAGTCGTATAGTAGTAGGATAATGAAATTGAGATTTTCATGTATTTGCAGGGTATTTGCATGCATAATGATAAGCAGGCACTATCAAATGCATGATGAGAAAAATCAAAACATAGTGATGTTTGACTATCTGTAATGCATTGTAGGAAGGTCCATAGTGCTTAATGTAATAGTAGAAAGGCTGCAACATGAAATAATACAATATGGGAAGCGGGACAGTTTATATGTGGTCTGAAATTGTGTGTTAAAAAGTGTACACCTTATAAATGCATAAACCGCCTTGCTTGATGAAAGCTAGAGTCTATGTAACCCAGCTTCTTTCCCCTTGTGACTAGTTTGAGACTTTCAGAAAGTCCAAACGCAGAGGATGAAGTTAATACCCTTTATTTCTAATTGGTGTTCAGCATCTTGCCACTGCACAACCACAGATGTGTGAGAGCTGCAGATGTATCAGTGGTTTCTTGTTGATTAACTGGTGCCCATGTCATCTTTCACCATGGTGCTCAAGTACATTTTTTGAAATGGTGACTGGAAAAGTTCTGAGGCAGGGCATGGATTAGCGAGTATTAGCATACCAAGGCCAGCATGGCACCTTGGCTCTCTTCAGGCAAATTCCAAATGTGTTCTGCCACAACGACAGAAAACACGCTGGACTTTTCAAATGAAATTACTTCTTTCCCCAGGAGTGTCTGTTCTGTGAAGATAGCTACTTTCAGAAGTGTGAAGAGAGTTACTCAGAACCAATGACAGAGAAAGCACAATATTCTTCACAAACAGTCATGCTACCCAAGGTGCCCCCTTGGGGTTGTAGTAAACAGGAACGTACCTGAGTGAACTTGAAGACAGATGCAATTTGGTGAACTGGGTTTCCAGTCATATAGTTGAAGTCACCAAACCAGTTCATTTTATCAGTTATATGGATGGATTGGTTGAATCTGTGTAACTTTGCACACAGATAAACCAAAGTACACTTTCTTGGTTTTTAAATGATGCATCCATGTGGCATGTGAGAGCCAGTACAGTGTAGTGGATAGAGTGGTACATTTGGACTCAGGAGACCTGGGTTCAAATCCTTGCTCAGATATGGAAACTCATAATCAGAGCAGCAATCCTAAACTGCTCCTTGAACATCCATTTGTGGATGACACCCAACTTTATCCTTCCTTTCCATCCAACTCCAAAGAAGCTGTCTCCATTTTAAAACAGCGTCTGGGGTCTGTCAAGTGCAGTGGTTCCCAGCCTTGGGTAACCCAGGGGTTCTTGGACTGCAGTTCCCAGAAATCGCAACCATCACATCTACCGCTGAAAACTTCTCAGAGTTGGAGTCTGAGAACCCCTGGGTTACCCAAGGTTGGGAACCACTGCTCTCGTGCATCATTCTGCCACTGTAGCCAATCAGCGATTTCTATATTAGAAACAAGCACTTGTGTAGAAAGACTGCATTAGAAGTCATCTCTTCCACCTGCTTTTCTTTCTTTCCTTGAAAGACTCCTTGTTAAGCTGTTTGATTGATCTTGGCCCTGTGGTTGGTGGTTTGGTTATATCATCTATCTATCTATCTATCTATCTATCTATCTATCTATCTATCTATCTATCTATCTATCTATCTATCTATCTATCTATCTATCTATCTATCTATCTATCTATCTATCTATCTATCTATCTATCCATCTATCCATCCATCCATCCATCCATCCATCCATCCATCCATCCATCCATCCATCCATCCATCCATCCATCCATCCATCCATCCATCCATCCATCCATCCATCCATCCATCTAGCTATCTAGCTATCTAGCTATCTAGCTATCTAGCTTTGGGAGGGAGAAAGGGAAGAGAGTTGTGTTTCTTGAGATACTCAACTCTGCAGAAAAATGCAAATGCACATCGGTTATCTGCGCACACACTTGTGTCCCAAGTTGTATAAATGTAGTTGTGGACTCTGCAGTCTGTGGGACTAAAAGGACAGAGAAATTATTCTGGAATCTCTCACCACTTCCAGTTTCCATTGGTGAAAATGCCCATCCTCTAAAAAAGCTGCTCAAAACATGAAGATCCTCTTGGAGATACAGAGACTTATAAAGTACAGTTCCAAAATTCATATTAACGCATCATTTTTATTAGGCTAAGCAAAAGGGCATTCAATGAGCACATGCTTATAAGCTTCCTTATAAAATATCTGTGAGGAGCTGGACTTACATATCAGATCTTTCTGTCACAATTAATTGTGCACATTTCTCTTAGCAACCCAGCTAAGCTAATAGAGCAGAGAAGATAATGAGCAGATCTGGTTTTTGGTAAAGGCAAAGGAAGAATGGAAAAGGAAGAGCAATGATCAGGCTGGGTTTTTTTTCGGGGGGGGGGTTATTGATCTGGAGTGAGTTGTTTGGTATGAGCTGATATTGGTGTCTAGGTCAGGATGATTCTAGACAATGGGAGGTCACAAAGCAAGCTAACATTGTAGGCATCCTTCAGTCTCGAAAGACTATGGTATCGTGCTCTGTATGGAGGACTTGGAACAGCGTCTAGTGTGGCTGAGGAGGCCAATTCGAGAGTGACAATCCCTTCCACACTGGAGACAAATCCAATCTGTCCCCTGTCCAGCTCCCTGGTTTTGCTTCCTTTGTGACTTCCTCTTTGCCTCAGCCTGCTGGACAAGGGTCTCTTCAAATTGGGAGAGGCCGTGATGTACTGCCTGCCTCCAGGCTGAACGATCAGATGTCAGAGTTTCCCATCTGTTGTGGTCTATTCCTAAGGCCTTCAGATCCCGCTTGCAGATATCCTTGTATCGCAGCTGTGGTCTCCCTCTGGGGCGATTTCCCTGCACTAATTCTCCATATAGGAGCTAACAAAACTGATGATTTCAAGGGGAGTTGCTAAGTGACATACCTCACATAAGTTGCATGGAACTCCTGGCAGCAGTTATCGCCTGAGAAGCCACCATGGACCATATTTTGAGCAACTATTAACGAAAGGGTGAAAGTTCACATTTTGCTTTTTTGCATCTGAGGACTCCCAACTACACAATTTCAAATGCTGCACTGGCTTAGTGTCACTTAAAAATTAACCTACTTTGGAAAGGGGGTTTTAAAGGGAGAAAGGTTGTTGTTTATATCACCTCTAGTCTGGTTGTGAGTTGTGTAGCAGTTGGACCTTTAAACCCAGCTAATCCATGACGACTCTAAAATTAAAAGTATATGAATACTTTTAAGGGAGCATTTGATCAGCCTCTGTTTAGATAGCATTGTTACGCTTTGAACAAACCACCCTGACTTTCAAAGAAATCTCCGCCAACTTTGAGTTCTATGTAGACCTGTAGTTTACTTATGAAAAGTGTTTATTTATTAAAAGAGTCAGCTCTGTTGCCTTAAAACATCCTTGGATGAGGAAAAGAAATGGCAGGGAACCTCAAACTTCACCGTACTTGTCTATCAAACATTTGAACATTCAAGCCACTAAAGAAGATCAGGTTGATTAAAAATGCTGATTCTCCTTAAGTCCACACATTACAATATGGTATTGATCCTAGAGGCTCGTCTTTGAGGTAAAAAGCAAAGCTTAGAGGCAGGAAACTCTACAATGCTATTGGCACCTGCCAAGCTTCAGGCAGTCATTCATGCAATGGTGGAGGGTTAGAACTGGAAAATGCTGTTGCTAGAGATACTATAGTTTAATAATCCTATGAATCATTGGCTTCAGGCCCTGTCAGGGAGGCACAGTTGGGGACTGAATTCCCAGCCTCCAACTCTGAAGCCAGAGATCTATACCACTGAGCTATCCAGCAGTTAAGAATACCACGTGGTTTGGGAAAACATGACACGCTTATACAGTACCTGTTTAATATATATTCCAGCAGGGATTTCTCTATGCATACGATGTACGATTCAGGATCTGGAAAAAAAAATAGATTTAGTTACATCCTTATATTTTGCTCTCAGTTCTTGTGGAAATATCCTAAACCTAGTCACCTATATTTTACAACCAAAGCTTCCTATGCATTGTTAATGTTTCTTTCCTTTTCTCTTTATGCTTGTATTTGTACTGGACTGAACAATAACTTTTAGTCTATGGTGAAAATAATCATATAACAGAAAGGAAAGCAATCCTAGTGACAGGTGCCTCCATTATATTAGGGGAGGAACAGACTTATTGTTGCATGGGGTAGTTTTGTCCTACCCCACTAAATAGTGACACTGTAGATGGATTATGAAGTGATATCATGGTGTAATTAGTTCTTTTCTGGTTTTGAACTGGCGAGCAGAAGAGTAACAGAATGCAGTGAATCTGCTCTCACCTCATGGTGTATATAGCAAAAAAATATAGCTGTCCATCTTGGTGTATTAGGAAAAAGAAAACCCAAAAGCTGTCATTGAGGCTTTATCAGGACCAACCAGAATGTCCCAAAACTGTGAGCAGCCTTTCAAGTCCATGCGCCCCAGGGTGGCTCGTTCGACTCCTGTGAGAAATTACATCAGAGGTTGGTGTGGCCAAATTAATTGAATCAGACATAGAGGCAATTTTAGGACATGAGATTGCATTTCCAGTAATCAGAGCACTGGCGTCCACCACTAGGTTCCACAACCATCCATCAAGCCTGTGTAGGAACATAGCTGTGGAAGAAATCCTCCCTTAATCTAATTTAAATCAGCATTGCACTCTGCGTTTGTATGACATTTGAATCAGATCTGTGACCTCACGTGTTGCTTCTCAAGATAGTGACTTTAATTGGCAACCCCTCCAAAAGGCAACCTTGACCCTTTGCAATTTAGATGACAGCATTAATACAGCTTATTCTGTTCCTTCTTATCAGGCACTCCTGTGCCATCTTCTGGCTTCCATTTAGATTGCACTGAAGCAATGAAGAATTTATTTGTGTGTTATTTATTACATTTACATCTTGCATTTCCATTAAGGAGCTCAAGGCAGCATGCACGGTGCTTCCTGTGCTCTTCTTGTAAATGCCCCCAAGCCCCTGTGATGCATATCTGGCTGATGAAAGGGGACAGACCTCAAGTCACTGGGTGAGTTCAGATGTTGTGAGCAGAGGACGATGAGGAACAAAAAATGGCTGGAGTCTGAGAACCTTGTGTTGAGAAAGATGCTTTCCTTTATGTGCCTCTTTGACTTCTTTGGACGCACCAAAGCACCCCTGCTGGGAGGCTAATTCCAGTGCAGTCCTGGACCTCATTATCTCTTAAGAGTCTGGATAAATGGATTCCTCCTCACTCCTTACAGCCCTCTTGTAGCCCAAACCTGAACATCTTTCTCGAGAAGTCCCATTGAGTTCAGTTGGACTTACTTCCTGGTGACTTGCCTTACAACGTTTAATGGCAAGCTATATTGAAATCCCACGGCTACCATAGCAACACTATACCTTTCATAGTGAGAAGTTCTTTTGCAGAAGCTGACAGCTTTATTCATCAGAAATCAAGCTAACAGTGGTAGAAGGTGTTTGTGTGCTGACAGCTTCTTAAAGGCAGGGGAGGCAGGAAAAAAAAACAGCACAGCAGTGGGACAGAATGCAAGGCAAGTAAACAAATGTGCATTGCCCCCCCCCCCAATTTCTCCCCAGTTTTTTCTCTCGTTTCCCTAATAGGAAAATGATAAGGCAGTTAAGAGTGAAATTATACATTACAAATAATCTGTCATTAGAGAAAGAAATTCTTTAGATTGTGTATGATGGTTACAGCAGAATTCTCTCTCACTTCTTATAATGTGCAAGTTTGCTTGCTTTGTTTTGTGATTGGTATTCAGACCATAAGCCAGCATGTTCTCCCTTTGTAAGTTTGATTTCTCAGCTGTGACTTGAATCATGTCTTTGGAACCCTAATGTGTTTTCAGCTATAATGATGGGTTGTCTATAATGTACAGTTTGATACATAGATTTATAAAGAACAATTTCTTTGTGTTTGTTCTAACGTTCAGTCTGTAAATAAAATCTTGTTTTTGAAGTGTCTGTCTTTACAAAAAGTACACAAAATGCTTGTACATTATAATTTAATATACAAGAGGTGCACCAAGAAGATTTTGGTAGAGAGGGTAAGTGAAGAAAAAAAATTGCATGAGGGAACAACTGAAAGTATCTAGAAATTCCAGCCGCCTCTAAAGGCTGTCAAGAGTTTAAATTATATAGGAAGCTGACTAGATTAAATCTGAAGATGCCCGAAAGGTGGCAATATTTCCAAATGGTGCAGCAGTGAAGCTGTTTCATTATTTAACAGCTTTGAGGAGCAACTCAGATCAATTATAATTTTTAATTGTTGAAATAGTTTTCCTATTTATTTTTCTTTTCTCACTTGATTTTATCCTTTCTTAAGAGTAAACCCAACCTTGCAAATGAATCTGAAGATGTTTTGTTTTTGTTTTAAATTGTCATGTTTACAACTTGTTTTTAATTTTTTGCTCAGTCTGGTCCTAGGAGTCATCGGGTGCAGGCCCTGTCGCGGAGGCACAGTGGGGGATAGTAGTAGAAGGGCATAGCATTCATCAAACTCGGGTTTGACAGGTACAACGACCTTGTAAGGTGGGACTTCCGGTCTTATTGAACTCCCAACCTCTGGCCGTGCAGCCAGAGACCTAAACCACTGAGCTATCATCTATGGACAGGGGGATAGAATCCACTGGCTTGAAAAGTTGTACCCTTACTTGTCAGGAGGAATACCTTGGCAAGAACAGGTTAGCTTGGCCCCCATCTTTATTTTGAAAAGGAGCAGCCGCAGAGAGGTTGCTTCCTCCCTCTGTGCCAGAAATAACATTCTGATCCAACTGCCGCTTGACTTGGGAATGCAAAAGTGGAAGTGAGCAGGTCTGACTTCATCCGCCAGACAGAGATTGTGTATGTAACTGTGGGTTTTAAAAACCTGATCTTATTGCAAGCTGTCTTCAGAATTGTTTGATTGAAAAGCAAGGTATGCTTATTAAGAATGTATAAATATGATAAATCTCAAGTGGGGCTGTGGCACAGTGAACAAGAGAGAAGGAAAGGAAAGTCAGGGTGAGCAAGATCTATCTCTCAGATGGGTGTTGTGGTAATTCCTTTGAGTGTGAGTCAAAGGGAGGGAGAGCGAAGGAAGAACTTGGAGCTGAATTCCCGAGTTTTCCTGCTTTAAGGCCATCCCATCAAATGACTTGTCTTCATCACCATCCAAGAGGGTGGTGCTGATGTACTGACATCCTGTCAATCAGGGTCCTCCACAGAACCTTTCATAACTTGTATCTTGATTATGAAACCACGTAAGATTTACAAATGTGACTGCCCAGGCTCAGATATAGATCTGAGCAAATCATTTTGGGGAAAAGAAAACACAAGCTATTATTTTCTACATATGAACTCTGTGTCTTCCCTAGTTTGATCATCAGTGTCTATGATTGTGCCAACAACATCCATGAGAGAAGAGGGGAAGGTTCAGTTCGTGTTTGGTTTGGTTTTCATTGATTTCAGTTAAACTGAATCCCGGAATTTTAGCTCGTTGTCATGAAGAGCCTGTTTCAGAGGCTGAGCTATATAGACAACAGTGGCAACTGGTCCATTGGGGCAGATGGGGTGCTGCCCTATCTCAGGCTCAAGTCACCCCAGATAAGCACTCTTGGATGTTTCCTTACTGGGGGTCAAGTTGAACCTAGCCAGTGTTTCTCTCCAGCTACCTCTGTGTGTGTGTGTGTGTGTGTGTGTGTGTGTGTGTGTGTGTGTGTGTGTGTGTGTGTGTGTGTATATGTATATGTATATGTATATGTATATGTATATGTATATGTATATGTATGCATTTTTCCCCCTATCTCTGCCTACTTACGTTGTGCTTTCAGCTCCACAAACTTCAGTGGGTTCCAGATGCCACTGCCAGCACACAGAGAAAAGTCAGAGCTGTGGAATGAAGCTGGATGGTGTATACACTGAAGTACAACAGACTGGTGTTGCAGGTTAAACTATTCCAAAAATGAAGGCCTTTACAGACCTTCTGGTCTTGGAGGTTCCAATGGTTAATTCTAGTGGTCAGGACCAGTCCAGAATGTGATAATACAGTACTTCACTGACCCCAGAGGTGCTCCCTTCTGGAGTTCTGAGTGGTTTCTGTATTCGGCTGCTTGGTACAGCATCAAGAGGTCTTTGGTACAGCATTGAGAGGGCATCAATTCAAACCTGCCCTCTAATATTGGTTGCTAGCAGGTTCTGTCATTTTCTCCACACCTCTCTTCCTCTTTGATTGGATGTGTGTAAGTGTGGACCCAGAGATCCCAGGTGTCTCTTAACATCTCTGCATGCACACGCACACATGCACATTTCTGTTGCATTGAACATTATGTCAAACATTACCTTGGCATAGCTCTCAGGAAGGATGAAACATACAAGAAAAAAAAAGTCTTCTGCGCAGGTCATACTTAACTGTGTAAATGCAACATCCTTCTCCTACTCTTTCACCCACTCTGCTGAGTGACCTTTGTTGTGCATATTAGCCTTGTCTACCATCAACTCAAGAGAAAGGCAAAAGTGTTGTTTGGAAAGTTTAATAGTTAAGTTGAGTTGGTTAATTTTTACTGATGGTTACCGCAGGTTCTCAGTTTCTTGAAATGACATGCAGAATGTTAGTTGCAACTGACATGCAACCACAGGTGGAGATACTCAGTATCTGAGATTGAACACATTTTTCACCAGAGTGTAAAGTAGCCAGGAAACCAAGGGCCCCAGGAGCTATGGCTGGATCTGTTTGACTCCCAAGAATTTAGATGATTCTGTGATTTTTCTTTTTCCTGAGCTTTGAAGGAATGAGGTAAGAAGAGGCTGATCCTGATGTATATATTGCAAAAGCAGCTATTCTTCTCATGAATTAGGAGATGGCATTATTCAGCCTAGAGACCATAATTTATATATGCTGTTCAAGTCTCTGCAACATGCTTACCTGGAAGTAATTCTGGTGCATTCAGTGGGGCTTTAAGATTGCAACTTCCTCTTTCCATAGGCCAGAATCATATTGTAGATTCACGTAAACATAAATGTAACAGTGTAAACGGCTGTAGCAAGCAGACTTTGACTAACTGTACTCTAAAGAGAATAATGTTCTTAGTCTTCTAAGGCTCATAAAGACTTTACTGTACTTATCAACTTGCAAATTTCAGTGATCTGAAGATCAGATACCTTTCTCTCCTAGGTCTTGTAAGAATAAAAGTTTAAAAGAGAAGAGCAATTAGAGGAAAAGGTAGGAACTTATATCAAAAGCAGCCCTACTCCCCTGCAATTTGTGATTGATCATCAAGAGCTAAATCTGAGCTTCATGTCTGACTCTTCTCTGATGGAATGACATGCTTGGAAAGAAAGGGCTGTAATAGTCGGAAATATTATAGGCATTTATCTTAAAGGCTGATTTGATGCTCAGTGTTTTCTTTTATGAAAAACTAAGAGTAGGAGGAAATCAGAGAGGTGGAGAGTGTTGGACCCCCTTTTTAAAAAGTTGCTTTCTTCTTGTTTCAGAAGAACATAAGAAAAGTCCTGCTAGATACATTTACAGCTTCTTCAAATCTCAGATCCCCCTTCCCTCAGTGACAAATCGAATAAGTCTAAGGAGCTTACAAGTAGCATAGAAAGATAAATTTAAGGAAGTTACAAGTAAGGTAGTCGTCCCCTGCTGTTCCCAGAACCTGACTTCTGAGGGAAGCATATTTTCTTTGAACCTAGCGATGCCTTTCATAGCTCTTGCCTATTGATTATAATATCTAGTAGCTTCTGATAGCTGGCATCAAAGACTTAACAATGCCCTGTTGGCCTTGCCCTGTCTATATTTCTAAATCTGCACAAATTATTAACATACACCCTGCCAATAATTGACCCTTTTAAGGACAATTCCTTATACAGTATGTGAATATGGGAATACATCAATTGCCTGGGGGGTAAATCAGACAGAAGTATAGTAGAACTCAAGAGCAAAAATCCCAGGGCTTTGCCTTCTGTATGAAGGTTTCTGTTGGTTAGATGCTGGCAGCTGAAAAGCAGAGGATGACATCTTGTGGGCAGAGCATGTTATTTCCCCATGAAAAATTCATCTGGCTCAACTTGGTCTCTTTGTGGTTCACTGATTCCCCATAATGGATCGTATTTAGAGCACAAGGCAATAACCCATGTCCCGTGGACAGTGGAACTGAGGTTTTGAGGAACTGGGGCAAGTTACGTGTAGAAAATTGGAATTGTTCGATACAAGGTTGTTGTCTGCTTGGTTTGACTGTTTCATGAAAGGCTGTGGGATAGCCAGCAAGAGTTCAGACATTATTTATTTTTGGGACGCGGAGTAGCACCTCTAAGGGTGTATATGCAATATTGGTTGATTCACCACTTCTCTTTGGGATCACAAAGGTGTAAATGGCAGAGGATGACTTGGAGGCCCAAAATGCACCACCAGATAGGAATCTGTCCCATCCAGCTATCTGCCTAGAAGTGTGTGGGCAAGGCGACCTTAACCATCTTGGCATTTCCGATTCAGGTTTTATTTGTTCTCTCAGGACTGGGGAATTGCAAAGGGATCTCCCCTCCCAAATGTGTTTGAATGCTGTCCTCAGACCTAATATTCAAAAACCAGGAACAAAAAATGCAAACGGAACTCCAACCTAATTCATACTCCTGTGGATATATTTATGCATGCTCTTTCATGTGTAATGTGGCTGTTGGAAACGCCCCTTTGTCAGCGTCATTTTCCACTCCTTTCTGTCACCGCACTGACAAAGTTTATTCATGTGTTTTGATTACTTGCAAGCCTGGTGCTTTTACTCTGCAAAGGAAGGGGGTGGGATGCTAATAAAAAATTGGGAGGAGTATAATGCAAAATACTGAAAATGTGCATGTTGCCCACCCAGTGTGTTGCAGTCAATGGTGCCATATAAAGTCCTGGTTAATTTAAAAGCTATTATTGTATAAACCAGGATAAGATTTTAAAAGGGCGTGTTCAAAATTAATTTGCATTATTTATGACAAATAGATAAAATAAAACCTGTGAAACCCTCCTTGAAATATCTTTGTTTTAGTTTATTGTACTTTGAAGCAGCTCTGTTATCCAAAGATGTATCACATGGGCCTCATGCTTTGCTTCTTTCCACAGCAGCCAACAAAGCAGCCAGCAGAGCAGTCATGACGATGATGCATCCCGCTTCCTGAGCCCCCGAATGCGTGATGACAGGTATGTTCCCCCCCCCTAGAGTGGGGGGTAACCTCTCAGGTTTGGTTAAGAATAAGGGTGGGGAAACTGTGGGCACTTCAGTGTTGCTGTTTGCAACTCTCACACTGGGCTTAGCCAGTGTAACAAGTGGTGGAGAAAGCGAGGAGTTTCAGTCCAACATCTGGATAATTATGGTTTGCCTACTTTTAGTGTAAGAGATAACCTGTAAACCAGAGTGCATACTTGCTATTTATGCCTTGTCCACCTCTGCTGGTGGGAAATATTTCAACGAACAGGTCTGGTAGAAACTTGCCCCGGTGACCTGGGAGAGCTGCTTCGAGTTAGAATACGGACCAACAACTTCCAGAGGTTGGATGTCACAGGCAGACACAGACATACACAAAACCTTTTTATAACAAAAAGTCCCTCATGTCCTGTGGAGATCATAGGGAAGCAATTTTATAAGGTTTTTCATGCTCCTTGATTTTAGGCCAAATGGGGGCTTGTTTTAACAGGAAAAGACCCACTTTAAAAAAAACTGTTGCCTGAAAGAGTTTGGTGAAAATACACTGTGAAATTGCCCTGGTGGGGGGGGGCATGAGAAATATCTCCCCCCCCCTTGTGTCTGGGGGAAGATGAAGCTGGGGGTAATCTGGAGGCCCCGTGGCACATGGTTCTGATAGCTTACCAGACTAGGTAAATCAATGGACCGACCTTCTCTTGCTTTCACGCCTGCTTGTGAGCAACCCTAGACTTCTTTTTGGCTCTGCTGGAAGGCAGGAGGCGGCCCCAAATGGACCTTTTGTCTGTTCCCACAGATCGTTTTGAACGATAGGAGAAGATTGATGTGTTTATGTAATAAGTACACAGACTGAAAACAGGAATTGTTTTGCTGATCCTCATTGTCTGATGGGGATCAGCAGCTAATTGCCTAGGAGCTGAACCTACCAGGAAACTCTTCCCTTACACTTGGCAATCCCCTTCCCACATTAGAATCATAGAGTTGGAAGAGTGTCTTGGAGGCCATCTGGACTTAACCCTTAACCAATACAGTGTCCGCATTGCAGTATGCAGCTACAGCTTCCTTGAGAGCTGACTTCCAGCAGTTAAGGAGACCCTCATCTCCATCAGCTTCAGGAGATGATGTTCCTCTGTTGAACAGTTCTTACCATGAGAAAGTTTCCTCTTGCTGCAATCCACTTCCTTCAAATTTCTTTTTCTTGGTACTAGTCCCATCATTTGGAATGACATCCAGGAACTCTGCTCCATTTTCTGAATGTCAAGGCTTCAGATTTCTGATGACTGTCATCACAGCTTTCTTTAAACTTGTCTTTTTAAAACAAAAGCATATAAAGACCTTTTAACCATCTCTCGAAGAATTATTTCCAGAACTAACACCATTTGGGTTATTCACCTCCTAGACTTGCTCCAGTTTGTCACTGTCTTACTACTAATATTTCCAAATCACATTGGAAACTGTTGTGGTTTTTTAAGTGAAAGAGCAGAGATAAAGGCTGCCAAGTGTCAGAGAGGTAGCTGTGGGGTTTTATGTTCAAGAAAAATCCTCCCTGTGTCTTTTGTGGGGGCAGTCATTTATCAAATGATAACGTGCATCATAGAGGTGCCACCAAATAACTAAAGTGTAGAATTTCAAAACGAAGGGTGCAGGGATTATGGAGCCGTGGTACACACACTTTATTTATTTAAAGCATTTTCCCTTGCTCTTTAGACAAAAGGACTTCCAGAGTAGTTTCCAAATATCAATAGTAAAGGCAGCCAAGGAAAAAGGGATGGTGAGAGATGAGGAGGAAAAGCAAGCAGAGACAGCAGTTCCTAAAATTATGGCTCTTATCCCAACGTGCTGGGCTGGAAACAACCTAAGGTATAAGTTGATGGAATGGTCGCCATCTAGGTAGTAACTGAGAAAGGCAAAAAGAGCTGAGGTCTGTATTCTGGTCAGGATGTAAATGTGAACAATAGATAGCTTGCCCCATTTCTCTTCAGAGGAGATCTCCCAACCCTGCTTTCTTCTCTTTGGGATGGCCAATCCCACAGCTGTGCCACCAGCTGCTTTTAACCTTCTCTTCTGTTTCTCAGAGGTGTTGACCAAGAAGCGAGGGGAAAGGTGCCGTGTAACGGTAGTTCCTTTTTCGAGAAACACAAGCCAGAGTCCTCTTTGTTATGCGCAACTAATTGCATACTTCAGAATATGCCCAGGAAGTGAGATCCTGTAGTTGTCTAATTTCTGTTGATTTGCCAAGTTATATATAATACACAACATATTCTTAAAATTAATCAAAGGCATTTACATTTGATCAGATAGTAAATGTTTTGATAATAATGTTTGGTGTATTTAAGAAGAAAGTAAATGTTGCACACACTGCAATGTTAAGATTTTTTTTTCCTCAACATGACTTCAGAATTGCCTCAGATAGTGCATTGCTAGTATGCATGTTGTCCATTCTTCTGGAAATAATAGAACATATGTGGAAGGTTATTGTGCAAAATCAGTTACCGGTGCAAAGCCAATTATCATTGTGGGTGTTTTTTGGAATTTATTTTATTTACTGTAAATCTAAAATTGCCAACCCTAGCTACAGAAAAAAAGAAGCTGCAGACCAAGGCAATTGTATAGATGTCAAGTACTTGTGAAATATCGTTGACTCTGCAAGTACAGCTATTAAGTCTGGTTATATTCTGAGAGGCAGAAAGTATCCAGGATATATTGGAAACATTGTGCAAAGCAATTTTGTCCAATACAAGGGGCTGACAGTATTATGATATGGCTGTGACAAATAGCTGCAGATTTTTTTTTGTTCAGTAATTGTAGCAATTGGTCTAAATATGTATAACTGGAACTCATATGAGCCTTGCCGTTTGGAGTATGGCGTAGAGAATGTGAAGACTTATATGCAGTTTAGCTGACCTAATTGGACAACGAAACATCATCTGTAGAAGGGAGTGGAGCAATTAGGGGATGGCTGCTTTGGTCAGGGTGCTGAACTTAGACAGTCTTCTGGTCTGGTCTGTTAAAGATGTTACATTCTTAATTCCAACCTGCATTCATCTCCTGCTATCTGGAGTGGCTTGTAGAAGTGGCCTTGTCACTCACTGGATTGTGTTTTGGGGATTTTATCTGTAGCTTCTTCATTTGCCCGTGTGATCTTGAAGTCATAAGCCTTTTGATGTTTCTTCAGTAATATCTGTATTCAGTAATATCCGTTCTTCAGACAGCCCTTCAGGTGTGCTGTTGGACTGCAATTTCCATCTAGCCTCTAGAAGATGCAGTCCAGCAACATCTGGAAGGCCACACACTTTCATACAGCTAGTCTATAGGGTTTTTTTTTAACGCAACACTGCTTGCTTTCCGTGTCTGCAAATGTCCAGCTGCTGAGGCATTTAGATACTAAGCCCCAAGTAACCCCTACTGTTTTTCCAGGAGGTCCTTGTCCGGCATGGGAATCCATGCTGATGGGAACAAATTAACTGCTGAATTTCTGCCCATCATGCCATAACTAAAATATAGGATGGCTATTCATTTTCTTCAGCCAGGACCTTCAAATTGCAATGCTGTCTTTCTGTGCTGTGGCATTTTCTGTTCTCTTTTTCAACCTTCTTTATAGCATCTGAGCATTTGGGAGTTAAATTCCATCGTAGCAATATGTGTAGCTTTTAGACAACCACCTGCTTTTCATACATTTTGCAAAGGAAAAGTTCAGGCGTGTTTTCCTTGCCATTTAGCCTTTGGGGCTTCTTGTAAGCCTAAAAATAACGTCTATTTGCTACACCATCTTTGCTATCAGATGTTAATTTTTGTCATTTTTTCTGCCTTGGAATAAAAGTTCTAGCTGGTCTTTTCTTCCTGTTTTTCTGTTCAGAGACTGTGCAGGGCACAGGGGCAAAGAGGGAAAGGGAGGAAGAGTGTAATTTGTGGAGAAATTTGGGCACAAACATTTCTTGCCTTTTTGTGTAGTTGATTTATTATTGTAACTTCAGAATGCAGCATTAGCAGAAAAAAGAGAGAGAGAACAAACCTGAGAGAGAAAAACAAAACAGTAACAGTGGAGCATATGACTTCTTTTTGTGTTTTTTGACCAGATCAGCAAAATCTGTTGTATTGCCATGCCTATTGTCCTTTCTACTGATATAAGGAGGTGCTCTCAGTAGCTGTACAGAAGCAGCAGAATTTCTATAATTATACCCTTCAGCCTGCTCTGTATGGTCAGGCTCGCAACCTATCTGGATTTGGCTTTCATACTACATCTACACTCTCACTTTCCCCACCCTTTCCTATTTTAGAACTCTCAAACTCACACTCCCTATAAACTCACAATTTGTAAATTGTAGCCTGTGCACTAGATCCCTTTCTTTAACATCCATGTTTCAGAGACTTGAAATTAGTGCTTCCCATTTCTTTGGGATGGCATGGAATTTAGATGCCTGTTCTAGCATTGCTTTCAGGCTGTGGCATAATGTCTATTTCCAGTGAGGTTCAAAGAGGCTAGCCATGTGTGCAGAATCTGTGCCAGCACGTCTGCATTTTCTGGAAGGGGTAATCTTGCTCTGTGAAAATGCCCCACTGGGGATTTTTCCCATGTAGCTAGCAAATTATGCTGCATTGTAGCAAGTGGGAAACACATCGCTTTAATGGGCAATCCCTAAAGATGATATTGTGAAGTAGCCCTAGGTCATGCTAACACAAGACAGCAAAGAACTGTTGGAACCCTTTAATATTTTCTGGGCATACAAGGCTTTCAATCAGCTGCTCCCTGGATTTGTCGTTCTGTCAGATGTGTCTGAAAGATGCTCTCTGCATTGCATCAATATGTCACAGAAGCTACTGATAACTTCATAAAAAGTGGGTGGTTCAAATTTATTCCACAGCCTCTTGTCTCAGTTGAGGGTGGGGATGCTTATTTATATTTTAGGCAGCCAGAAATGTATTTTCTCCTAGTTTTCCTACTATTGGGTCCACATTTCCTTTCCTCTCTGCCTTGACGCAGCAAATGTCTATTAGTGGCATCTTTGTAATTATAGCTAAGTTAGTGGAAGTAAAATCTGTAGAGGCTTTCTCTCCTTCTGAAGGGAACAGTTTATCCCCTGGAGGACCAATTAATAACCCATGAGAGGAGCTGGCTGAAAATTATTATTTGGTAGCTTAGTAGCTTAACCTTTCCCTCCATATGTTTCCCTCCAATTATCCATGGCTCTGTTGTGATGTTGATCTTGGAGACCATAAAAGGCAAGATGACAGAGAAAGCTACCTGGTGCTCTAAAGGCCTGCACTTCCCCAACCTACTACCTCACAGACATCGCAGAACCCATCCTGCTCACAGAAAAAAAGGTATTGCAAGTCCTTTAATGTTAAATGAAGGTCCTTCAACAGGAAGCCTGAAGACAAGAGCTGGGTGGGAGGGAGTGTGTGTTGATTTAAATCAAACATACCATTTTAAACATTTCTTTATTTTTGAGGTGAAGTAAACCTAGAGGTTTGCAGATCTGTTCTTTTGGACTACAACTCCCAGAATTCTTCAGATTGCATAGCTTGTAAGGGCAGGCAGCCGGTGTCGACTATCCCTTCCCCTTTTTTGCTCTTTCTTATGGGTGTCTGCTCGTAGGGTTAATTCTAGCTTTTTCTGGAATCCTAAATGAAGACACACTTGCCCTTCCTCGTTCAAGACCAGTCACTCAGTTCTCCCCCTCTGTTTATGAAATTACAGTATTAGCTTTGTTTATAATCTGACCTTCTTCAAGAAGTTGAACAAGCGCTCTGGGATTCTTATGCGATCTTCTGTTCAAGTATTGATTGAGACCAGGTCTCTTGGCTATTCAGGAAGGAAGAGTTTAAGAGGACGGGGGGAGGAAAAGGTGGCACTTGCAGAGAATCTTCCAGGGACCAGATGACAGCCTCATGACACAGTTCTTCTTCGGCTTCTTGTTCTGTTCCTGCAGAGAATGTATTTTAGGAAATAAAGAGAACAGGGTGATATTCTAAGTGTTGGTAGCAGCAGAGGCAACTTTGAAAAGTCGCTTTGGATCTGCAGGGACTCTCGCCCTGTATTATTCGTGGCTGATTCATTAGATGAAAATCCTTGCTGTAATCAAGAGGGCCACAAAATCTTGCACGCATGTTGAGAAGGTTCATACCTCCTGCATATTTGAGGTTATGAGAGGCTTACCATCACCCTTCTCCAAGGTTGCAACATGAAATGCACCCCAAATGCCATCTGCTCAGAGAACCAAGGCAGTCCCAGAGAATGATTTAGATGGAATGATCTCTGTGAGGTTCTCAGGCCCTTTTGAACTTGGGCTCTGGCCATGCTTGTTGGCACAGGTAGGGCCTCTGTATTATCAGGTACACCTGCGTGTGCTGCTCAGGTGTTTGTGCAGTTGATTTGTTTGCTGATGCTTGCAGGAGGGAAAAGTTTGCACTCCTTAGGGAATCCATTTTCTCAGGGGCTGTGCTGGGATCTGAGGAGCAAAAGCCCCCTCCCTGCAGCCTGCACCACATCTGACATCACTTACAGGTGGAGCTGTGCAAGCAGGGCTATTTTGTTTCTTGAGAACTGGGACAGAGAAGACCTTCCCTTATTCAGATACGCAGGCAAAGCTGGCGAGGAAAGACTCCAGACATCCCATGAGGGCTCAAGGAAGGGAGAGCTACTGAAGGGGAAATGTAACAAAAGCTTTTCAGCCAAGGACATCAGGATCACAGCTAAGGGATGACAACAACAAAGATGAGGGTTTTTTTCCCCCCCAGGGAGAGGTTGAGCTCATGGAATCCAGTGGCACTTCCCTTAAGCTGCTTGCTCTTGGCACAAAGAAACCAGAAAATGAGTTAACTTCTGCCTGAAGAGAGAACAACGCTCGTGCACCAAGTTTTAAAGGCATGCGGTATCCTTGGGACCACTCTGTTTGGGTTGGACTCTGACCCTGCTCTTCCGTTAGGACCAGAAGGTTCATTGGGTTATTGGCCCTCGTTTTCCCATGGGCTGCCAGTGGCCTGCCTTGGCTGATGCCCTGCCAACCACAGCTATGGTCCAAAATCTGCATCCCAAGGAAATTTCCCCCAATGTCGCCATGAAGCAAGTCTGCCATTTCCGTGGAGTCTCTTTGAGGAAGAAGCTCTCCTTCCTCAGAATTAAGTAAGTGTTGGGCTGAGGGGAGGGAACAAAGGGGTCACTTGCATGTTTGCATGGGCAACGTATGTAGTGTCGTAAGGGTCACTGCATAGAAAGAGCCCTGTTGGATCCAACTGAGGGTGTGTCTCAGCCATGGCTTATTCCCAGCCTCTGCTGTTCAGAGACAAGGGCTGCTTTGTTGGCTCTTAATGTACAGGAGACAGTGGGATGGATCTGGGGGGCCTAGAGCTGATTTTTGTTTTTAATGCATCTTCCTTTTAATGCACTTCATGCATGTAAAAGGAGACCAATTTTTTTTACCTCTTATCAAGTGTATGACATTGAACGAAGTGCCATTATCATTTTTTTAAAAAAAGGAAAACCAAGGAAGATATAGGAAGGGAAGGGCATGGTAGTGGGGAGATGCTTATTTCACAGTTCTATATGTAAAACAAACAAACAAAAAACAATGATAGTCCAAAGTTGAAAGAGAACTGACCTAAGAACCCCCAGGGAAGAGGTCTCAAGAAGGGTAAATAGCAGAGCAGAGCCCTGTGGTGCTCTTAAATGGATGGGCAATGGTGGTGAATTAGAGAGTCTCTTCTCAGTGTCAAATTTAATTATGAATTATGCCATGACTTCAAGTCAATCCTCAGATTCATTAAGGAACAGGTTTGAAGTGGGGTATAATTAAAGGTTAATTGTCTTTTTCAACGTTGAAAAGCAGTGTTTTACTATCCCATATTCAGTGTTTGTATGTAGCACTTTTCTCTCCCTCACCGAGCTGGGAGTGGGAGATTTGATGGTAGATGTTAGAGGGAGATGTAGGGAGGATGGAAGGAAGTGGAGTTTGAGAAAATAAT
The DNA here is from genome assembly GCF_051106095.1 of Pogona vitticeps. Taxonomy (NCBI): domain Eukaryota; kingdom Metazoa; phylum Chordata; class Lepidosauria; order Squamata; family Agamidae; genus Pogona; species Pogona vitticeps. Next base: position 24,608,055 of record NC_135790.1, on the reverse strand, counting down.
GATTTATGGGATAGAGTTGGTGAGAAGAGAAGAGAGGAAAACTAGAAGATGGTGAAGAATTGGAAATGCAGATGTTGTAGGTATATGGAGTCCAAGAAAATATTTCCTATTTAAAAAGAAAACGTTATGTCAATAGTGTGACAGTCTCTGAAGGCTAGTGATTTTCATGTACCACCAGTTCCTGCACAGCATGGCTTTGAGTTCAGTCTGTTTTTAGTAGACACTTTATGAAGGCATGTTAGCAGAAAGGCTGTGTGCTTTGTTTGCCTAGTTCACGTATTTGACCATGCTTAATTCTTTGCATAATAATGCCCAAAGTTTTCCTACACAGAATTCACCTCTGCATATGAGAAAGTTACTCCTTGAAATCGCCCTAACTTTGGTGACAAGGCACTAATGTGTAGCACTGGCCACCCACCCTCCTGTTTTATTCTGTAGACAAATGCCTTAAATTCTTAAGAGACCTAGTATATGGCCAAAGTGACATTAGAGATGACCCCCTTCATTAAAATTTAGTCACATTATCACAACTGAGGTGATATTTGTTATCTGCAAAATCAAATATATAAAGGCAGATTGTTCTGAAGGCATGAAGGCCAGTCAAACAGCAAAACAAGCTCATTTGCAAATTTCGTTGAAAAGAAAAACTCCCACTATGACCCAACCAGCCCTTGATGAATCCTGTCTTCTAATGATAAGTTGTTATAATGTACAGTTTGACTCTATGTTTTTCTCTATCAATGGGGCTATGGCTGGTACATTATCCAAAGCAATGTACAGCGGAAGAGATCATGTAACTCAAAAGTGGAGTATGGGCTCCATGATTTACTTGGTCAGCTTTGGAAACATTCAAGTTAAAATTCAAAACCTGCTGACTTGATTTCTTGTTTTTCACGGTCTTTGACTCTCCTCCTCTGCTACTCGGTGATGAAGTGGCATTCCCATTACTATTGTTCTTGCTCATTCATGCACACCCTTGCTGATCACTTGTGTTGAAAAAAATCACAGATCCAGTTCTTTTTTTCTTTTCTTTTCTTTTTTTACATAATGTTGACTTTTTTGGGTGGTTTGCCCTTTATTTGGCTGGGTGAACTTAGAGGCAACTCGAAACCACAGGAAATCAATTGCTACCACACAAAATGTGCATGGGATAGAGGTTACCCATCTGGAAGCTATGGGATATGATTCTCTGAACCATGTACTCACAATCGAACATGCTGATGTCTCAAGCTGTGGAAGAATTGGCTTTCCCAAGCCCTCAGCAAGACATGCTGGGTGGTTATGATCACCCACTTCTTATACCTCTGATGCCTCACAGGCCTATGCTGACATTTTTGAGGAACACAGGATTTTTGACAAGAGGTCAAGATGAATGCTCCCGTTTCTCTCCCTAGTCTGGAGCCTCTTCCACCTGGTGGCTTGGCTTCAGTGGTCACTCCCAAGCCCTTGAAAAATCATTGTGCCACAAGAGAAAAGGGCTCAGCAGTCTGGGTGTTTGAGACGTTCTGTCCTCTAAAGAGCAGGGACTGTGTGAAACTTTGGAGCTACACTCCCTTTGGGACTAAACTGTGCCAACTCTCTTTTACCTCCTTTCAAATTATTTTATTTATTGATTGATTGATTTGATTTGATTTGATTTTTACCCCGCCCCTCTAGACCATGTCTACTTGGGGCGGCTTCTTTGCGTCTTCTCTTCTTCCCTATCTCAGCAATAACTGAGGAGGGTGCAGACAATGTGAGGCACCTTCACAGTTGAAGCACAGAGCTAAGGTGCTTTTATGGCCATACTGGCGGTGGCACTGCATGATTCCACCCACGGTGCACCTGTTGTGTCTATGCAAGGTCTTGCCTGCGCTTGATTCTATACACGTAACTCTCCTCCCTGCATAAACATGTAAACTTTCTTCATACGGTGTGTGTGTGTGTGTGTGTATATGCCTGCACAGGACCTTTTTGTTAAAAGATCAAAGAAGACTGCTTTTCTGGCAGTCACTTTCTGTTTGCTGTAGTCTAGATGTGGATGTCAGGAAAAGGGTGGAATGGAGGGAAGATATGTCTTCCCAAATGACTCGCTGCTGTTCGCTGGGAGTGGTGTGGAGAACTAAAAATAACGTGGAATTGCAGGGTGGGTTCACATGATCACTTAACTACACGGTAATTTTGCTTGGCAGCAGTTAGCAGTAAACAAGAGGGGTTTTTTTTTGTTGTTGTTGTTAATATCCCAGAAAGAGAAAGGGACATGGGTGTGTTTGTGTTCACACAAATACTGAAATGGGGTAGGACAAACAAAACAGGCTTCATCGAAACGTGTATGAAGGAGGTCCTGTTAGTAGAACTTAATAGCAATATCAATATTTACAGTGTAAAAAGATGGTGAATGGGGTTGAATTGCCTTGCAAGAGGGCAGGGATATTCAAGTGCCACTTAATGGGAGGCTATTAATTGAGTGATTGAACATCAGACCCTGATGTTGGGAAAGTGTGAAGGCAAGAGGAGAAGGGGACGACAGAGGACGAGATGGCTGGACAGGGTCATCGAAGCGACCAACATGACTTTGACCCAGCTCCAGGAGGTGGTGGAAGACAGGAGGGCCTGGCGTGCTCTGGTCCATGGGCTCACGAAGAGTCGGACACAATGACTAAACAACAACAACAATATTAATTGAATAGCTGTTTGGAGCAGAACTATCTGTCTTGCCTTTCACAGATATCTTTTTATCTCAGTGGTGTTTTGGACTCTTTGCAAACCAGACCTGGAGGGTCTGATTTCCAGCAAGGACATGGAAAGAGGGAAGAAGATTTTGAGCTTCAAGATGCTTCACTCTTCTCTTATCTGGGCCTTTTCTCTTCAGAGTCTTTCCATCAGGTATTCTTCTGCCAGCCCAAGTTGTTGTTTCTCTTGTTGTTTCTCCCTGGGCTGTTGAAAGGGAAAAATGGTTAGCAAAGGAAAGTGTTGAGGAGTATTCTCTCACTTGCTGCTTTGCTGCTGGAAGCTGGCATCCCTGCCCTACACTGCCTAGACTGTACTACATGGCAGGCTTTGGAAACTGATCATCTGAGATAAGCTGCTTCTGAACATAGAGGTTCTGTTGAGAAAATTATACCCTTGCCTGCTTCTCTTCCTAACACTGGGTGTCAGAGGCAACATGACTTAGACTCCGTATAGCTTCACTGTATGAAAGGATATAACACAAGCATGTGATGTAAGTAAAGAAAATTGTTTAGTTTTATCCTTTGATAAAAGGCTTTGTAAAAAAAAAGAAATGGAGTGAGAAACAAAGGAAGAGTGACAGTCTGCAGGTTTGCTTTTTTGGTGATGTCTTGCTGATGTTTTTTTCTAGGGAGCTGTTTTCATACACAAACTGATGTTTTTGGAGTAAGCAAAGAGAGATCCCCAAGCAGTTTGAAATTTTTGGGGTCGGACAATCTCTCTGCCCAGCTTTAGCTCTCTGTTGTTGGATGCTGTAACCTTGTTCTGCAGGCTTGGGGAGGGACATTCTTTGAGCACCAGTGCTAACCTCTGGTCCCATGCGGGGGGGGGGGGGAATAGCCAACTTTGTACTGATTGGTCGGCTGGGATGGAAGAAAATCCTGAATGAGTCAGCAAACAGGAGGCTGAAGAGAGAGTACTGAAGAAGCACCTGGCTGGTCTCTCTTCCCTCCCCTCCAAAGAAAACTATCCCAGGAAAAGAAGAAAAAAATCTAAAGGATGGAGTGATGGATCAGCAGCCTTTAAACAACCTTCTTTCCCCCATTCTGAATATAAACAGAGCTGTCATCTCTTTTTTACCATCATCCTCATTTTTGCCTTGAAGGAAACCCCATCGGATTCGTCTTGCCAATAGGCTTGGACTACAATCGAAGGCTATGCATGGAGAGAGGGAGAGAGATAGAGAGTGGGAGGGGAAATACTCTAGATGAGAGCAGCTGGTATCATAGGAGGACAGGGAAGGAGGAGTCAGCTTGGAAGAATCTCTGTACTGTCAGCTGATCCCGGCCACGAGAATTTGATTCTGATTATTATTACCTTCCAAATCCTTTCCAGTCTGATGCTGAATTCTTCTTTAATCTTGCTGGGTTGGTATTTTTGTTTTTAGTTGTTGTTTTGCTTTTTGTATGTGTGCTTGCATTATACCCTGCAGTGGAAGCAGCAGAAGCAGAAGCAGCAATTTGCTTGGAGAAGCCCAAAGCCAGCTGTGTCTTCCAGATTGGTCCTCCTGGGGAAAAAGGAAACAAGTGAGGGGAGAAAAGAGGCTAAGTCTCCCTCATGGAACATTTCGCTTCTGGAGCTCCTTGACTTGCCTTCCTGTGTGGGGTCGAAACTGCTGTGCCTTACCTGAAAAGCAAACTTTTAAGAGGAAAGAGAATCTACTAGCAGTCAATGCAGCAATGACTTTGCATCTGTTTGTAACAAGACCTGAAGCCCTTTCTGACCATTCCTCACGGCTCAGAAGCGCTGTGTAGGATGTGTGTTACTGATCATTGAGTTCCTCTGTTGGATTGGACAACCTCTTTCCTTTAATTTTCCCCAGCCCATTTTTAAGGGGCTGCCTATGGGGCAGGGTGGGCTTATGCAGAGGGCTTTTCCCTCCTCCTACTTTCTTCAATGAAACTTGGACAGCATTCTTGCAACTGTGACTCTGGCTGCCTGAATTCTCAGCATAAGCTGTGTACAACTACTTCTGTGTCCTTCTTTTCTGCTACCTTTGTTTCTGGGCCAGCTGGAATTCTGTTTGTGAGTTCTAGTGCAAAGATGGCCGCATGTGTAACCCTAAGACACCATGCGCCGTAACAAGGTCAGCCTTTTCCACCACTACTAATCACTCCCACCTCCGTGTCTCTCCACCTCCAGCTGCACTTCCCTGCCTGCTAATCTGTATATTGTGCTATGTCTGCTTCTCTCTCTCCTCCTTCATCCCTTTACGCTTTCTGCAATGACTCTTGCTGCATCAGCATCCCTCCCCACTCCATGACCTTTTCTTCCTCTTCTTCCTCTTCCTCTTCTTCTTTGGAAGAACAGAGGGGTTTATTTTTGGGATAAGGCTTGCTCAAAGACCTCTGTGTTTTCAAGATGCCTGCTTTGTCTTCTTGGAACATGTTGGCCAGACTGAAATATCATAAGAAAGGGAGGGAATGACCTCAGGACATGGAATCCAGGTCAGGCTCCATTATTGGACAGAATGGATGCCTACTCTGGATGCCTGTCTCCAATGTTAATCTCTCTTAAAAGATGCCTTTGTAGCGCCGACCTGTGTATTCTGATGCATACCGTAGTCGGGAGAAAGCATGCCTTGGGATATCTTTGCCGTTTCACTGGTAACGGAAAATAATCAGCTAGGTTAGGGTTGAATAATCTGTGTTGTTTGTATGGCTGAGTGAGCGTTGAGCCTTGTTTGTTTCTTAATAATGATTATGTATTGCCACTTCAGTTCTCATTTACAGTAACCATTCCCAGAGTATAAAATACTCAGAAATAGTTGAACATACCCTCCTTTCAGTGGCACATTGGCATGGCGCAGCTTTCCCAAGGCCACACAGGTGGCCAGACACATAACCCTACCAGAAACGCACAGTTTGGGTGATCTTGGCTAGTCCCTCTCCTGGGAGACACAATGAGTATTCAAACCTCAGCCTTTGGCTTGGCAGCCAGGCCCTCCAACCCACTGAGCTATATAAACAGATACCGCTACCTTGACTCCAGTTTGTTCTGGGCAGCATACATGGCTTGCTTCCCCCCCCCCCCCCCATGTTATCCTCACTACAGATTCGTTAATTTAATTTGATCACATTCGTTGGTGTTTGCCTTTTTAAAATGTAAGGATTTGAACATTATTCACCAAACTTTGTTCTTATTCATGTATGCAATCTGGATTTGAATTAGATGGCTTGATGAGGAATTTGAAACCCCATGAAATTCCACATGTCCAGGTGAGACTGAGACAAGGAATGCTAATTGTTCTTGTCACAGTTTCCTTAAATTGTTTCTCTGTGCAAAACTTGTTTCATTTTCCTTTAAGAAGCAAAGTGCCCATACAGCAAGCACAAAAGGACTGGCTGACTATTTAAAACCATGCAAATAACTCTTTCTGCAGTTCTCCTTAATGACAATGTGCTATTAATTCTTGTAACTCCATGCAACAAAGCGATGGCTCTACTAATTTTGCAGTTTGCCTTATTTGCTTTATAGCATAATTTGAGCAATTTTGCTTGCTTTGTGGAAAAAAAATGTTGTTTTCATTACCTTCTCTTATCAAGAGGTCCGCAAAATGTTTCACCCTCTTGTGGGACTAGGGAAGTAACTTAGCAGTTCCACACAAAGATAACACAAGCAAGAATTTACAAGAATGAATGGCTGAATGTATGAATATTATTACCTCTAAAAATGTTAGACGAGGTTTCTGTAAAAGTGAGTGAATTCACTGAAAGCTTTTTGGAGTTTTCCTGGAACACAAAAGTCAACATATTGTTAGAGAACTGGGAAAGAAATCAAAACAAGAACCAACAACTCTTAAGCAAACATGGAAGGGGATTCCATAAGCCACATAGACGGTAAGAATCACAGGGACTGTAGCATTAGTAGACACCTGATTGCTGCTTTTCTGTTTGTTTGTTTTGCCAAACAGTTACAGCAAGTTGTCAGTGGGAAAAACTTTATTGTCCTATTAGCCATACCCTATCTCCAAAATTCTTATTGGCCCAATAGTCTTTTTTTTATTATTATTTTTGTCAATCTCAAGCTAAATCCAATGCTAGTTGTATGTGGAACAGATATATGGGAATCACAGGGATTTTAGTTATTTATGACTAACAAGTCCCAGTCATTTCTATGGTTCTACTTTAAGTAAAGATAACATTGGATTTGGCCCTTTACACTTCTGCTATAGTATACTAGCAATCATGCCTCTGTTTCCTCAGTGATTTGTATGTACTGATGATGTGCAGCTTGTACTGTATTACGTTATGGCAATGGAACTACTAGGTATGTACAGCTGGGGGCAGGGCAAGGATCTTGAACCTATTGAATGCTTCAGAACTTCCAACCTTTTGCACAGTGCAAGAGGGGGCAAAGACCTGTCTTTGGGAAACTCTTTGAGCTGGGACTGAGACTCATTTCATGTATTACTATGTCAAAGCTGGGTTTGTAATCATGTACCATAAAGAGATGCAGCCCCTAATGAACTTACTAATGTGATACATGAGTTTACAAACATGTGTTGGTAGCATTCCTATTTGGCGTACATGTCTCCCACACATTAAGTGGGAGACATGTACACCAAGTATGTTTTAAGTGTTTTATGTGAAGTGGTCCAAAGGTTTGTTTGTTGGGTTAGTTGGTGGTGAGAGTGCTATTAGACCCTTTGAAATCTGTGCAGCTTATCTGCTTGGGCAGTTTCTATTCAACTGCCTTAATGGGATAAAGAGACTCTGATTTCTGCTTCTGACCTGTATAATACAGTAGAGAGTGGTGAAACCAGAATCAGTTTTGGACAGCATGGATCCCTACAACTCTGCTCCCTGTTCATAGGAAGTAACTCCCTCTATGGGTGGTGTAAGGAAGGCAGCTGTCCAGCAGAAGACCAACTATGGCCTTTCATTCAACCACCAGGAAGGAGGCCTACAATTCTAGAGGTGTGAAGACTTATCAGCTAAATGGTTATTTACGTGTTTGGCTTGACATTTTAAGAGAACACTTGTAGCAATGTTGACTCCAATGTGATTTAACCAAGTTCATCCTTCATATACACTTTAAGCCTTGGGTGGGCAACTGTGTCTTCCCAGATGTTTTTGGAGCTGCAGTCCCAACACCATCTGGATAGTCGTAGTTACCTACCCTTGTCTTAAGCAGAGAGCACTTGGTAGCCACATACTAGTTAAACATGGTGGTCAACATGTAACTGTATTAGGAACGGAAAGTCTAAACTGTGTTACTACTTTGAAATATAATTACTTTGTAGTTAATTTGGAAGTTACTGAAACTGACTAATCCTGGTGAAACCGATCTCTCTCTTTTTGCATATGAGACTATTTAGGCCATTTGTCTGGAAATGCTCATGAATAATAACCTCATGCTTCAGTGTTTCTCTGCTTTTGGACACATTTGTTGCCTTCTATTTTGGTGGCACACTACCTGCAAGCTGCATCCAATCAGAACTCATTTTCACAGGACCTCTAAATGTGTTTCTCTTTCCCCCCCTTTCATAGCACTGTTTGAATTTTCAGAGAGTTGTATATTTATTATTTCTGTAATTCTGACACAAACAGTAAAACTTTGGCCAGTATCCCCATATAGTGTATTTTGGGGTCATGAAACACTTAAACGATAGGGCATTATGTAGTATAATGAGTCCTGTACTTTGCGACTCACCATTTTTGTAACTAGCCAGGATGTTCTACCAGTTGTCTGGGAAGGTTGCATAACCTCTCTCTCTCTCTGGCCTAACTATTAGCAAACACACTGAACACACTGTGAAAAAGGAAAGCGTATGAGTCGAGGGTCATACAAACATGCCTCTTTTTGCAAATTTGTATGTTTCTTAAGCTTTAGTTGAGGAGGCTGTATTTCATAAAGCTATGATATGTGTGCTTTATAGATTGGCTAATGTGTGTTCAGGGGTAAGCCTTGGCTATGTTTTGGTGTTTGAGCATTTACTACTTGTTTATTCTTATATATAGTAACATTAATGGAGGCACTAAATTAGAGGCAGCCTCTGTAAGTTTAACATTTTTGGTGCCTCACCTCCCATGTTTCTGTGCTCCATCAGAGTACTCTGCTGGAAATTATTATAGCAATACCATCAGGACACACAGGATTTTACAGAGGAACATAAAAAAGAAGAAAGATCCTTGTCACAAAGAACATGTAGTCTAAATTTAGACAGTGTTTGTGGAAGCACAGAAATAGGAGAAGCAAATCCAGTTATGGGTACATAAGTGCTCTTCAGATTCATGAGTGGGGCTAAGAGTTAAGCCAAAGCCTTCCTGGAAGTGATGGGTTTTGAGGAGAGATTTAACGGGAGAGCAAAAGATGCTGGAAGCAGTAGCCACTAATTTTGTGTGAGAGAGAAAGAGAACAAAGCACAAGCAATTTAATGGCCAGAGATGCTTTGACGGTCTTCCGTGCTTGGGCGTCTTTTGCCTCTTCTTAAGGTCTGCTGCTTTCCTTCTGGTCAGTTGCACGCATCTGTTTCTGGAGCTGACAGTTCAGAGAATGCATATTGATTTATGGTAGTGAAGTAGGCCAGGAACGAGAGAACTGCAGTCGCTGTGATCTGAGAGAAGCCATCCCTGCTGGGCAGGAAACCTCGAATGATGAATGGGGACGGATGAAGTCATCGCTCTCCCGTCCAATCAGAAGGCCCGGTCGAGTCAGAAAGGCAGGGCCTCCACTGCAGATACAGATGCCTTTCAGTACTCGAGTTGGTACACATTTACCTTAGATGATGATGACTTGATGATTTCAATGCCAGGGCAGGGTGGCTGAGACAAGATTCTCAGTGAAGGACCAGCCTTTTTCCAGTTGGGCTTTTAGGGGGGTGGTGTGGTGAGGTGAGTGTCTTTGTTTTGCTTTTTCCCGAGAGTATGGATGATCAAAACCTCGCCTCCTTCCTTCCCCCCTGCCTGCACTGGATCTTGTTTTAAGTGCATCCTTGAATATCCCTACACCTCTTATCAATGTCCCCAGCACCTTTCCGGCTTGACCTTCTCTTTCTACCTTTCCTCCCTCCCTTCCCCATTGCTACTTGCCTCTGTCAACATCAACCTTGTCACATGTATCCTGTCTGTTTATCCTATTTTGGTTTCTTCCCAAACGTGCCGTGTCTTCCGAAGTCCACAGCTCAGCAACGCAAGGCATTGATGTCTCTTCCCTTCATGAGGAAAGGAAGGCAGGTCATATGCCTGCTCCCTGAAGAGGCTGGGAAATGGGGGTGTGGAGGGAAATGAGGTTGGCTCTTCTCCTCAACAGTCTGCAAATACCTTTGTTCATCATGAACAAAACACTGAGAAGTAACGCTTCCTGCCAAAATAGCTTTACCAGCAACTTGCAGATATTTCTGCTCCTTATCACAGGAGATCATATGTCTCCTGACTTATGGCCAAGGTTGGCTGGTGGCCTCCACTGGAAGTGACTTGAAAGATTGGGAAGAGCTGTTTTTCCGACCACACCTCCTTCTCCAGTTCGTTCCTCATCCACCTGTAAAACGTATATGTCTGTCTCCTCAACCACCACCTCATGTTTTATTTTCCCTTCTTTCCCTCTCCCATCCTCCTTCTGAATGACCTTGTTGACTGATAGGCCAAGCAGAAAATATGGAGGCGTCTGATATGGCGACAGCAAAGGTAGGATGGAAATGCTGCCGGCCTCCTTGTGCGTAAGTGGCTTCGCTTGGCAAATTCTTCCTTTTCTTGCATTATCTTTACCTTTCTTATATCCTACCCCTGAAAGCTTTGTTCATAAAAGACTATAAAATATGGAATGATCTCAGAATCTGGCCAAGAGGAACTTGTGTCCTTCCACCATCCTTCCTCCCCGCCCCCTGCTCTTCCCTTTCTTCTTTTTGGACCGACACTTATGCATATATAATCTTGGAGTCTTGGGTGCTCCCCCCTTCATCTTATAGAGCATATTGCTGTAGGCCCCGTTGGTGGGATAAATGGGGGATGGAATGCCTGCCTGCCACCTTAACATAGAGCTGTTGCAAATGCTTTCCTGCATTTAAATAGTGTAGGGTAAAAAAAGTGGGCTTTTATAGGGACTTCTTGGAGGGCTGGCAAACTTGATTGTGTTATATTAGCACACCGCTAGAGGGTATGTTTGAGGTATCATTCCCATGCCGATCAATGGTTTGCTGATTGGAAGCTGTCTGAGGAGGAATGTCTAAGTGACTACCCTTCTCTGAGGTAGGAGCATATATGGGTAGAGTGAAGGACTGCATCCTGCTTGCTTGTTATCAGCAGATGATGGGAGTGCATCAGTGAGGGCTACTGGAGGCCATGATGGCAATTACAGTGACAGGCCTCATCTAGAGAGGCTGCCAACTGTTGCCCACTTTAGTGAGGCCAAACTCCTGCATCTTTCTCAAAGAAGCTCTTTAATCCAGCCGGAGCTCATGAGCCACACAATCCAGAGGCAAGCCCAACCTCCTGCCATTGCCGTCACACACCAGGAAACGGAAAGAAGTATTCCAACCTTGTTGGAATTTCTGTCCACGGTTGACTTGCATAACTCTCTGACACAGAGAAAATTAACAGGTGAAGTTTCCCCCCTGTGATGACACAGAGGTGGAATAATTTCACTACTAAGTATTTTTTATTAGTAGGGGATATTGCAAATGTCAGGATTAACAAATTGGGCAGCAAGATAGAACAAAAATGCCCTGGAACACTGAGTTGACCCTTATTTCTTGGAACATAGATGAAAATATGTCAACCTAACCTTTTTTTACAAAGGACTTCAAAGCTTTCATATCCGATATGAAATGCAATAGACCTCCCTTTGGCCTCATATTCCAAAAGCATTGTTCATTATTATTTTTAAAAAACAATATAACAAAATATAGCTGGAGATGTTATTTTCACTTGTTTATAACTGGTTATGTATTTATTCCTTGACTCCTTTATTTCCTCTGCACAAAATTCTTCATGTTTTTCCCCCCACAGTGAAATATAGCTTTCAGGTTCTCCTTGATATATGTTTGCCCTGACTATTCTTTGCTTGTGATAATTGGTTATTGTTACATGTTAAGGGTTATTCCCCCCCCCCCGAAACAAATGGTAGCTGAGAACATTTCTTACAGAGTTCAATAGAGTTCAATGAACCACCACTTCCAAATTATATATTAGTTTGCTGCTTGTTTGTCAATTTAACTCCTATTTGGTCTTCAAGAGTGAAAGAATGATGAACATATAATGTTATTTATTACAAGTATTTATTGGTCTTCTGCCCATCAAAATCCCTAAATCAATGCACAACAAAATTGATTAGATTTTTTTAAAAAAATAGATAACAATTTTAAAAGCTATTTTATTATAGTGCTAACACTCTTCAAGAAAAGATTTAAAATAATCTCAAAAGCCATTTTCAGATCAGTTTTTGAGACCAAAGGCTGTACAGAACCAGTTAGGATGGAGAAGCCTGACATCCTTCCAGAGGAAGTTTTACATTTGGGGCGCTCTTAACATAGAAGGCCTTGTCTTCTCAGCAGGCAAGACACACAATTCTGTTGGAGATTCTGTGGAGGCTCATCTGTAGCAAGACAGTCTTTCAGATACAGTATTTTCAATGCCGTCAGACGAACCAGCGTTTCCACCATACTACACATTGGCAAGGCAGTTGGGGAGATCAGAGAATTACCTGCTTAAATTGAATTTGCTGAATTCATAGCTGGAGCAGCATTTGTACTTCCCAGCTTCCAGCTTATCTTTGCTGTTGTTTTGAACCAGTTCATGGTTGTCTGCCATAAACACCGTGACTGTTTTGGACCAGAACTGTGAGAAAGCATTGCAGAGGCACTGTAACAAATCATAAAGCAGAAATCCCATAATTAGCTCTCCACAGTCCTGATTTCCCCGTCTTGCTCTCCTCTGCTTCCTTGATGAATATCTGGCAGCATCTCTCCCTGTATGTTTTGTCTCAGGACTGCTTTGCCCTTTATATAAACAGCCTCATTCCCTTTGCATCTTTTGTCTAATATTCTGGTAATCTCCATGAGCTCTAAATTGTTCCTTATAGGGCAGACTGGCTCCTTGCAGGGCACCTATAGTTCACCTTGCCTCTTTCCCCCAGCCAGCCCATAATTTCTAAACAGGTGGCTCTGCAGCACTGCTTTGTCCCCAGTTTCACCAGGCCTGCAGCTCTCCTGACCCATTTTTGCAGCAATGCAGTTCCTCCCCCACCCCCTTCCAGTGACACCTTGCATGCCAGAGAGGCTCGGCATCCCAGGGAGATGCGCAGAGTAGAAAACAACCGGGGGGGGGGGGCTAATATGTGTGGGTTTAAAATTGGGAGGACGTTTGGGCTCTATCATGACTAGTTTGTAGTTTGCTGTGCTTTATTTTGAGGAAACAGGACCTGTGTGTAAAACACAACATCGTTCTGCATGACATTGGCAGAAGCACAAGAAAAGATCTCTGCCCCATGAAGTTACAGTGTAGATATTTGATCTTGCATAACTGAGAATGTTCAGGCTGTTTTCTGTATGCGTGCAATGAAACACATTGCAATTTGATCGGTGGTTACTTTCCTGCAGATTTGGGGATTAGCGTATGCAATGAAAGTTTGCTACTCTTAGATTAATGTAAACTATGAAAACATATCAGTGCAGTGGTTCTTTTTTCGGGTGCTTGGTGTTGGTGTTTTGACTTTGTTATAGATGAGGTTTTTAGTTGTGAAAAGTGGGAACTGTTTCCATCTTCCACACAGTGCTGGCAATGGATGGGGCAGACCTCGGCTCTTCCCTAGAGAAGTTTTTTTGCAGGTTGCGTTTGGGTCAGCTGTGGCAGAGGAACTGGCCAGGGTGGACACTTTTCTTGAGCCTCCTGCACACGGTGATGCTCTTTGCTTGCCTTGGAGAACTGCTGACCCTCCCAGATGGCAGGTGTGGAAGCGTTTGGAGTTCAGATCCCAATACTGAACTCAGCTGACCCCATGGCGATGAGGGATTATGGGAGTTGAAGTCCTGAACCTTTGGAGGGGGACAGCTCCCCCCACCTTGGCCCTCCGCGCCCAGTGCCTTTTTGCCTTCCCGATTTGTAAGCCCCCGCTGGGACGAGGCTTCCCCGGTTAGGGTGGCCCGGCTGACAAGAGCGGGTGGTGGTGGTGATGGTGGTGGTGGGTCTGGCTTGAGAGCAGCGAAGTCGCCATCTGATCCTAAAGCGCCCCGATGGCTCGGGAGCCCAGCCGGCTGGGGAGCCGCGCGGTTTCCTCTCCCGGCCAGCTTGCCCAGGCGACCGAGAGGACCGCCGCGGCCCGTCTCCTCGCGAGCCAGGGGCGCGCCGCTGCTTCCCGAGTCCGGGCTGGCGGGATGGGCGCGCTTCCGCCCGGTCCGGTGCAGGCGTGCTTCGCTGCACGCCCCTGTGCGAGACCCACGTTGAGCGAGCGAGCGAGCGAGCGAGCGCGGCTCTCGGCTCTCCTCCTCCTCCTCCTCCTCCTCGGGCCGGCGGGCGGGCGCCTTTAAAGGGCGGGCGCGCCGGTGGTGCCCGGCCGGCAGGGCAGGCCCGCCGCGTTGCGCGCAGGGGGCGCGTCGATTCCGGTACGGTGGAGGAGGAGAGGAGCCGGGAGGCGGAGAGGCGCCGGCGCTGGGTCCCGGATCGCGGACCCCGACCCTGAGCCCGCGCAGGCTGGCTGGCAGGGCTGGCCTGCCGCCGCCGCCCTTGCCCCCGCGCGCCGCGCCAGCATCTGAGAGGCTGCGGCTGCAGGCGGCGGGGAGGCGCGCCGAGGCCATGGCATGATCGCCGCCTCGCTGGCCTGCCCGGGCTCCGCAGAGCCTCCCTCCGCCATCAGGAGCGGCGGCGGCGGCGGCGGCGGCCGGGGCCCCGCCTGGGCCTCCCCCCCCTCGTCCCCCTGCCGCCCGCCGGCCCCCTTCCATGGTGGCCCCGGGTGCTTCCCCCTCCGCCTGCCGGGCCTCCTCCAGTATGTCTTGGGAGCCGCGCCGGCCCCGTCAGCGGGCAGCCAAGGCCACGGGCACCGGCTTCTCGTGACGGTCCTGATGAAAGGCTTCAAGCTCGCCTGGTAAAGCGGGGCCCGGGCGGGGCGGGGGGGGTTGGGGAGGAGAAGACGGATGATGGGGGGCGATCGCGGGCGCTCTCGCCGCCTCGGTCCCCTTTCCTCGAGAGTTTGGCGTCCTTGCCGGGAAGCCTCAAAGTTGCCCCCCCCCGCGCGCCGCAGCTGCCGGGAAAGCGAGGCGTGTGTGTGTGTGAATGTGTGTATGGGGGGGGGGTGTAGGCGTTCGTTGGCTTCTGCCGGGCTGAGCTGAGCTCCACTGCAGTGGGCACCGGGGCCCGGAGTGGGCGGGGGGAAACGCGCCGAGTATCATCCCCCTAGCCGGCTCTGCACCAGGCATCATCTCTGAGGATAGCCGGTTGCCACACCTCTCTCTCCCTCCTCCTTCCCCCCCCCCGGCCGCGCAGGTATGTTGGAGCGGAGAGAGTTGTGCCGCCCCGTCGGCGTCTCCCCTGGAGACTGGAGAGCGGCGCCTTGGGAAGGGGCTCCCCCCACTCTTAAAAACGATAATAATAAACAAAGACATTTGCTGACTCTCGCTCCCGTTATGTTCTCATGATCAGTGGTTTGAGCGGCGCTTTCCAAACTCATCGCAGTGATGCACAGAGAGGAAGGTGGCATCCTGACCCGTTGTGGTGGGTGCAGGAGAATGCAGGCTTTTGAGTTACATAAAGCTCTTTGTCAAGGAGAAGGAAGAGAGGGGCCCCCCCTCCCTTGTGTTGTGAGAAAGGCAGCAGTTGTACCTGGCCTGGGTCTCTTTATACATCTGTGGTCGCTTGGCGATTGTTAGTCCTCCATCCCTTTCTCTGCTTTCCTGGAAAAGGAAGCGCTGTGTCCTCGGAAGCCTTCCATCTCTCTCGCTCGTGGACGTTTGGACAGCAAGAGGGGCCTCCTCTCCAATCCCAAGTGCTGCTGTGCTGAAAGGGTGGTGGAGGACAGTCCGGTCCTGTGTTCAAGTTGTGGGAACCCTATCGGTCCCCTTGCTTTTGGTCACCACTTGGATTGCTTTTCCCCACTTTACTTTTATGCAAAGACCTTCAAGAATAAAAATGTGTTAGGAAAAAAAAATCATATCTAACCTAGTCCTTGGGCTTAAATGTGGCTATCAAAACTTGACTGCGTGCTCACCAACGCATACCAAAGCCACTTTAAAAGGTATAATTTAACTGAATGCATTATGTTCCTTCCTTAAAAATAATTAGTAATTGAATGGGGCACTGCTATATGATAAGCTGCCGAAGTGTTGCGTTGAGGTGGATGTATGTGCTTGTGGGGGGATATCTATACTTTGCCATATTGATATACTAGTAACATTCAATGATGAGTTAGGAAGATGTGTGAAGTCAGAGATGGATCCATCTCTAGAAGGTGGGGCTTAGGAGGAGAAGAAAGAGAGAGTATAAAATTAAAACAGCTTGTGGTGGCCGGTTATATACATTTCCTGTTAGGCTATTCAAAATTATGTCATAGAAACCAGCTTACATTGGAGGTGGAGGGAAGAGACTTGAGTCGCTAGGCCTTTTAAATATTCAATATTTTTAGTTTAGCACGTTAGCAATGTATCACTAGAGTTCTGCCTACAAAAAGAAGATGCAGACAGTTCCTGGATGTATGGTTACTTTAACCTCCTAGACATCCTCTTTTTGTTTCCTTTTTAAAAAAATGTGTCCTGTGTTTCTGTATGAATGAATGAATGAATGAATGAATGAATGAATGAATGAATGAATGAATGAATGAATGAATGAAGCATTGGATAAGGGTTGCATAATCGCTTAGCCACGCTTCCTGGCAAATGCAACCTTAATTGCACAGTCTATGAATATAAAACTGTAGTGCTCCCACTGGACTTAGATTTTCACTCCTGAAAATGCATTTCTCTTAATTATGTAATGGCACTATTTGTTTGGGTGGAATCATATTTAAAATAATCGGTGCTGCAGAGGAGTGAAGAGGTGTAATGGACTTTGTCCCCGGTCCCCAAATTAGTGACTGATAAGGACTGGGCAGGAACACTGCATCTTTGATGGAATTTGTGGATTCATTCTCAGCATTTTAAAAGTTGGGGAGAGGGAGAGAAGATGGGGGGGGGAGAGAGAGAGAGAGATGGGGATGGGGATGGGGATGACAGTGGTACGGTGGAGGTCACTCTTGCTGCTGAGAATGGAAATGCTCGGAGGATGCTAGAGGGCACTATATCTCTACTGATGCAGCCTCACCGTTTAACTTTAGTCCTCCATGTTTGTTAAAAAGACAGGCTTTCAGATGTATATGTATGTAGTGTGTCAGGGTATGTGTAGAGATTCTCCTAGATTATTTGGTTAATTTTCAGTGTTTTGCGCTGCTTTGCTTTCTCCACTCTCAGTTGGAGGGGCTATGAGATTCTTATTCAGTAAGGCTACAGCCATCAGCTTGATTGCAGGCTGAAATTGGTTCGTCTTTGCTTTTCTCTAGAGCATGTGTTTAGGTTTTACATGCGCACATACATTTTGGGCTTCAGGTATTTCCCAAAACAAGAGGATATTCCCTTCCAGTGGAAAGCTAGACAGTCTGACACCACTTAACCCACCTCCCAGGACTGCTGTGAGGTCAACGTGGTTTCATGTTGCATATCTGGGGTTCACACATGCTGGACTTAGAAGACACATGTTTGTAAGCCTAAAATGCTTTTGTGGGGCTTGGTTAAAGAAACATTATAAAACACGAAGGAAAACCTGTAAGTCTGCTCTTGGATAATATCTTTCTTATGGCTAGATAGGAAATTCCTACTTAGGGAAACTTCTAGTTCATTTCTGCAGGGTTGTGTTTTTTTTTTAATGGTTTGATAAATACACTGGCCATCAAGCTGAAGGAATTTTGAGGACTGGGTAGCACTAGGTGTCTGTTTGGGCAGCGGGTTCTTGTGATGGGCTGGGGTGGGGAATGGACTTTTGAGTTGGCATGTGGCAGTTGGCACTCAGGTAAGGCTTTCTGTGTAGTTGCTAGATTTCTGTTCCCTTTAGTTATCCAGAATGAATGACTAATACTGTATAGTCAATTTTCTCCCACATCTTTCTGCTCATAAGCCCAATACATGTGTTGCAGTGAACCTCCTGGAGGGAGAATGTGTTCTCTTTTATGAGGTCAGATACTGGTCTGTTCCCTAAATCTACTCATCAGTCAGAAGTTGGACATATGATTTTGGCATGAGGGTGGGCAACATTTGTCTCCCCAGATGGTCTGTTTCTGCCACAAATCATGTTGAGTGGAGCAGAACTTGTGGGAGCTATAAGTCAAAACATCTGGTGGACTAAAGAGACCTCAGTCATCTTTCAAGGCAGATGGGTAGTGAGTGGGAGGGGGAAAGCCTTTTTTGTGGTGTTATTTCCTGCACAGAATAGTTTATATTGTGCCATTATTTAAAGGTTTCAGCTGCTGGCCATATTTGGTGATTATGTTCCTTGAGTTGTTGGATATGGCTACAGTGACACATGCCTTAGTTACATCCCGTTTGGTTTACTATAACACGCTCTATGTGGGGCTGCCTTTGAAGATGGTTCGGAAACTTCCGCTGGTGCAAAACTCTGCAGCCAGACTGCTGACTGGGACCAGTGACAGGGAGCCTATAACGCACCTGTCACAAGAACTGCACTGGCTACCAGTCCATTTCTGGGCCCAATTTAAAGTGCTGGTCATGACCTATAAAGCCCTCTACAGCTTGTCTCCAGGCTACCTGAAAGACTGTATCTCCCTATATGCGCCTTCTCGGTGATTAAGATCAGCAGAGGAGGCCCTCCTCTCGGTCCCATTGCATCAACAGTTTAGTCCAGCTAAAGTTTCCAAACACTGTTCAGGGCAGTCCTGCACAGAGAGTATTACTGTAATCTAAACTGGATGTAAACAAAATGTGTGTCAGCATATCAAGGAGTGGGGAGAAGTTGGAGCACTAACTTTAACTGTGCAAATGCTTTCCTGGGCACTAATGAAAGATGGGCATCCAGATTCAGGGCTGAGTCCCAGGATAACTGGAGCTGTGCATGTTGAGTTCTCGGGGGAAGTGAAACGCTATGTGTCTGCAGAAGTGGACTGTAGTTTTCCAAAGTTCACACTGAACTAAATCTGTTAGTCTTCAAAGTACGACAGCTCAAGCTTCAAATAGATTACACAGACACATTTCGTTGTCCATTTGGCTTAATTGTTTGCATTCAGCACAAGTGTGTGCATCATCAGCCAAGAGTACACTTCAGACCTCTGACAAAAGAGGGTTGTAGTTCTTAAAAGTTGTTCAATGAATCTATTTTTTAAAAAAATGTTAACAGTTCCTTAATGACTTAATAAAAATGATACAGTTGTGTTGAAAGGCGTAGAAATGCACTGTTGCTCTGAACTCAGTGGATTTGGTGTGTTCTTTTTTTCATCATTCTATGAGAAGGTGAAAAATCCTTTGTCTAAAGAACAAAACTGTACTCTTGCTGGTCTACACAATGGTTAGATGAAGCTCAATATTCTCTCTGGTTGTTTTGTAATTTCCATTTGGACCATTCTAGGGTCATGCTGCAATTATCTACTCAGCATTTTCTGGTTCAGCAACCTTTGTTCTACAAGACTCTATTGCTGTTTTTCTCTTGTGGATGCAAAGTTTCATGTGGCAACAAATTTCAGTGGGCTTAGTACACATATGTTCACTTTATGAACACCAAAGATGGTTGCAGACACAGAAGAATCTTTCGTTGTTTTCTTGGTCTTTAAATAAATATTTTTTAAAAAAACTGAAACATTTGAAAATTATTGTAAGTGTAATTGAGACATTATAAATAAAATCTGGCTACCTTGCTTTATTCAAAAAGACAAAACACAAATTTGCATTGCAAAATGGTGGGATTTCTTTTTGTTCTCTTAATTTTTCATCAGTATTTTGCCTCCTTTTTGACCCCATTGACACACATATTATTCTGTGTTCAGAAAAAAAATATCCCAAGATTATAATCATTTTCACATGGCAGTACCATTGACTGATTACACACGCACGCACCCCAGATGTGGTGAGAAGGCTATTCCCCATGTTCTGACAAATGGAACTTTCCCCCTCAGGATATAGAAAATGTTCTGAAGTGTAGAATACAAAGTAACCAATGTGGGTTGAAAACTCAGGGCAATACTTTTACAAAAGACCACTTTGCAAGCTTTTACCCCCTTTCTCTGTGGGTGGCAATGATGGTGATGCACCCATCAAATCCCACACAAAAGGTTGCTGGTAAGAAAGCAGCAGAATTGTGGAGATCTCTGTTCCAGACTTGAGTTATGATTCACTTTTGCTTCCTTGGGAATACAGATCAGACAGATAGAAAGTTACAGGGAGAGGGCTTTTGCTCTGTCAGCCACTGAAGGCATCTCAGCAACCTCACCTGAGGTTTGTTCTCCAATGTGTGCACCATTAGTCAACTTTGCTAGGAGTGCCTTTAAGCAGGATGCAAGTACAGTAGTTCTTTGGCCGAATACTCTGCATTTGAAAGAAAAGGTCCTTGCACATGGTTCAACTACAGTGAAGAGTGGCTAAGACTTAATTCAGTCGTCTCCCAAATACTTTTTGCTATACCTTTGGCTATGAGGCTTTAGTGCTGTTTTTGATTGTGGAGCAGAATGAAAAAGCTTAGCTTGGTCAGCAGAATCTGACTTCGTCCGTCTCCATTGGCTATAGTTTCCTGCGTGGATGTTCTGCCTGATGGTGCGATAGTGTGATAAAGCAGAAAGTTTTCTATTCTGTAGTGAAAGTGACCTCTGATCACTTTCCATGTGGTCATGGTGGTGGTGTCTCTAAAAGAGGGTAGCAATAGTTATGGGAGCCTATCTGCAATGAATGTCGTCCACGTGGTTGTCACTCAAGGATTGAAATGATCATTTGTTTTTATTGGCCTTACTCACTTGGAATTGTGTACCAGAACACTGGCTTGGGAATGATTTGAGCATAATGAACATGCACTCCTGCTTTGCGCTACCCTGCTCATCTGATTGCTACAGAAAGCAGCAAGAAGTTTGTTTCCATGTTGTTCTTGAACTGTGGAGATTCTGCCTTTTGACTACAGCAAAATGTAATCTTGGTTTGTGGTTTCTCGGTTGTTTTGCAAAGAGAGCCTGGCTTACTTTAGTGATCACATTAGAAGCCACTAGGAGGAGCAAAGGAAGAATGAATGGCCACAGAGTCCATTCATGATGAGCTAGAATTATCTGCAATTCTTATCATTCTGTGTAAATATAGCCACTGGTCCTGAAAGTGCTTTTGCTTGTTTGTGACCCTTTGCTTGTGTGAAGTGTGTATTTTAGTTACTCTGGCAGTTGTTTAAATGTGTTACATAACCATTGGAAAATGATTAAAGAACACCCACACACCCACACCCCAAATAAATAAAAAGACTGTTCCATTGATAGGCAAACCCTTCCTTTTCCACCAGCAAGGACCTGAATGGATTGGATAAAAGAGGGACTTCACTCAGCAACAGTAAATTGGGGGGGAGGGGTAAACACATCTAAACCATTGCATCTAGTTGGAGAAAAGGGACCCCACGGAGATTTTTGTGGTGGTTTAAGAAGGGTCTCTGAAGTATTCTGTTCTGTCCATTTGCCAGTGTCCTATTACTTGTTCAACCACAAAAGAAATAATTGGAGATAAAAAAACAGTTTTTTTTTGGGGGGGGTGGCACCACAGCACAAAGGCAGCTGTCTTGTTCACAGTTATGGTGTTGCTGAGGAAAACAATACAGTAATCACTGACAGTTGGATCCTGTATCAAGTCACAGTGGATTCTTCAGTTGCTGTATAAGCCTGGCATGACATAAATGGAGAGGCAGCAGGAGAGAAAGAGAGAAAAAGAATTAGAGAAATTTTTTGAAAGCAACAAATTTGTATCTTTTTTAAAAAATTATTAGTTATTTTCCAAAGTACAAACTGTAACACATTATGTATATTTTGTGGAACTGTTATCAGGTTACTAGGAGGTATATTTGTCACTATTTTGATGCATGTTTTATATTTTGGAGAATAAAGGTAGATTTTTATATTTTGGAAAGTGAAAAATCGGCTCAAAAACTTTCTATAAGCAGCTAGCTGGATGAAGAGAGAGGGTGATTTCTTTGTATTTTTTTTACCCAGTTTTCATGTTTCTGCTCTCCAGTTCATAAAATCTTCTCCTCTCCTTTCTCTTTCTTCTAAGCGCCAAATGTTTTTTATGCATGCATGTTGTCAAGAGGGAAGATGTCTTGAGTGATGTCACAGCCAGATTTTCTTGCAAAAAAACCATGCATACATTATTTTCATAGCTTGGTTCTTGAGAAGACCCCATACATGAACTGAATTGGGTGATTCTGCATTATTTCCCTGTGAACATAATGTAATGTCTTTATTGTTATAGGGACCTAAGAATGCCTCTGTTTTCACTTGGGAAGTATCCTCCGAATACTCAATATTTTATCATCAGGGAGCTTGGAATAGTCATTTTGTTTTCTGTATAACTTAAACTGAGATGCTGGCAGTGAGGGTCCATGAAACTCCAGGGTAGCTCTCAGCATTCTGTAAACAATAAGGATTTTTTTTTTAAAAAAACTGCGATGATATATAAAATTCACATACTAAAATATGAAATGGAAATCTGCATGAGTCAGCAAAATTCCTAGTGAGATAACTGGGGTGGGGGGGATAATTTATCAGGGTGATGTGATGTTAATCCATGAGATAAATTGGTGAGGTAAAGCAGGGAAGAGTTTGCCAAAGAACCTCTAATTTGGGAGAGTCCTTTTTTTCCCCACCCATCTCCACCTCCACATGTTTAATTACAGCTCTTCTGGCTGCTTGTCCTGCGCATCCCTGCCGTGTCCTCATCGTGCCGTGTCATGTCAGCCTCAGGCTGGCATCCTGCCATGGAAAAGACATGCCCAGGCACACAGTCCTAAAACTCAATATGCCATCTGATAACCTGGAGTATCTTATATACCTTTCCATGATAAAAGGTCGCAACACAACATCTGGAACAAACTCCACTGAGATGGGAGGAGCCAACAGTTAAATATGTGTCGTTAAATAAAAGGTTCAGTAGCCGCATAATAGGACAAGCTATAAGGGCATGCACTGGCCTTCGCCATCCCTATCGAACTCGAGTCTTTGCTGCTGATATTACATGGTGGCATTCTGGAGTGGCCCAGTGCAGACTCATTCACAGAGACTTCCAGAGTGCATAATACTCAGTTTTATGTTCCACAGGGGTGGGGATCAAGTGCTGAGCAATTTGAAATGTCATGCTTTGTCTATATTCCAGTAGTGCTGCCTACCTTAAGCATGATTATACATCTAAATCTGTCTTTGGCAAGTCAGATACGTCATGCGCAGCTGATCGGTTCCATAGCATTTTTTTACCCTTTTGTTAGCAACCTCTTTAATTGAGTAACAACATTTGGTGGAAAAATCATGCCATGATGGTTTCTATATTTGTGGAAGCGATGCCTTGTGTTTGCTCTGGGCTGCCAAGGTGCTCATCACCGAAGTGTTATTTGTAAAAGCTGATCTGGCTTTTTCTTTTTCTCTCTACTGATCCACAATGGGATTATCCCCCTTCTAATAAGCCCAGGAGGCTTGAGGAGTTTCCTTTGTGTGGTACTAGCTGGCACTTGGTAGACTGAGAGAAGCATCTGCCACAGGATTCTGAGTTTCTGGTCTTCATATTTCATGAGCTACTCTTAAACATACAGAGCCAAAAACATTTTTTAAAAATGGCAAATGACAAAAAGTCTCAAAGTACTGTTATTTCTTGTTCTGTGATTCCTCAGTCTTTTATTAGTGAGACTTAACAGGGTGTAAACTGACATTTTTTCACAGCTGAGGGTAGCTATTTTGGAACAAGAAGATTGTGGTTTAGGAAAATGTGTAAGGGTGCAATGCAAAAATATGTAAATCTTTCCATAACCTTCTCTTGGATATCTCCCATAACACAAGAATGATTTTTCTAGGTTTGCATAATACGGAGACTGGGATTATAGGCGGACCTCTGATGATTTCTGATAATTGCTAGGAGTATCTTTGTGCGTTACACGAAGGAGAGCTAATTAGTTCCTCCTAGTGCAGCCTTCTTGCAGAGGTAGCTGACCCTCTTGTTAATCCTAGATTAAGTTCTTAGCTGAGAACTGGCTCTTTGTGTGCCCCAGTTAGGATGTTGACAGTGTGCTCTTGAAGGATCTCACTCTCTCCTTGCTTTCCCTCCAACACTGGTGTGACACAGTTGCTTGCCCTATCTCTCTGCTCCTGCCTTGTCAAGTCATGTTGACCAGTCACAACCTCCCATGCTCCAAAACTATATTTTAAAATTATATTTCTGTGCACTGCCTTGATAATTTGCCAAGACGATGAAAAGTTGGAGAAGCCAGAATAATAGATAGATGCAACCCAACAGAATTTGCTTCATTTTGATACCAATCTAAATAGCAATGTGATCAAAGTGATGCGGGACGCTGTGAGTCAAAAGCAGCTACCCTACACTAACTGAGCTGGAGCGTTTAACCCAATGTAGCCTATTTATTTATTTATTTAAAATAGTCTTATCCTATGAGCCGTTCTTCAGCATCTCATGCAGAGAGTTTTGCCAGCATGAAACCTCAGCTCCTTTTTACTGGACATCTTTGGGACCCGGGACTGAGCGCATGAAAAGTGTGTTTGCTTTGCCACACTTGAGACCAGGCTGGGACGTGGTGATGATACACAGCAGGCATCCTTCTACAATCAGATTGCTTGTGTGTAAACCCATGAAAACATGCATGTACATTTGTGAATTGTTGGCTTACTTTGCATGTTTGAATACTGTGCAGATTTCTATGGCTTTGCCATCACATTCTCAACAATAAGGCAGCCACCATGTGAAAATGAAATTCCTCTATGTTACTCTTCCAAACCCATATAAGGTGTCTGGCAGTGTTTTCTCAAGTCCCCCCACCACACCCTTGCCCACTTACTGTAAATATTTTAAAAAATCATGCCACTGTCAAACACTGATAATGATGTCCTGTCAAATCAATTTCGACTTACGAGAACCCTCACAGAGTTTTCTGGGCGCAAACTACTCAGATATGGTTTACTCATTGTGGCAGCATCTGGGGCTGCCATGTATCTTATCAAAGGTTGCACAGGCGCACGGAACCCCATCAGCTCCATGTCCTGGGTGTTCTCAGCATAAAACTCCCATCAGACTCCCTGAACTTATTTAGCAGTCCTTTTTATTTGTTTGGGTTTTTTTTAATGTTCTGGAGCATTGGGACATGTGGTTGGTGGGTTGGGGAGACTTTTTAATTTTTTTATTTCATTTCTAGTTGTTTTATTTGTACGTGTTCATTTCCTTCCACCAGTTTTGAGGAGTTGCAGCCAAACACACTGTGCTTGTGAATGCATGTCTCCTGGCAGGGTCTTTTGAGTCAAGGCCGACAGGGTTGTTAGGAATTGCCCAGGAAAGTATGGTCAACTTGGAGGGGGAAAAGAAACAAAACTGAAAAAAAGGTTATAGGTTCCCAACAATACATATCTAATGGAAGTCTTAAAACTACTTTGTGTTGTGAAGTCCCATGGTTTGGTTTATGAGACAGTCAGAAATTGCGGCTCCATTAAATCTGCCTCAAATGGCAGCAGGAGCTTTAAAGCATTGACTGCTGAGCATCTGGACCACCTCACAGACTTTCCTCGTCTGCCTCAGGCTTTAATTACCTGGACAGGTGAGTCATTCCCCATCACCTGAGAGATGCAGTATTAATGGAGGAGCTTGGGTTACAGTTGAGGCAGCCAAGCAGAAGCTTCAGCAAATGACAGAAAAGGGAAGGGGGGAAAAAAACAACCCAGACTGTAGCAAGCGTCCCAAGGCCTCGGCTTCTGCTGCCAAGCCAAAAGTTCCAAGTCTTACTTTGAAAATCTTGTGCATGTGGCAATAATTCCCGGTGTGTGTGCGCGCGATTTGTAAAAGGGTTCGTTGTTTGTGAGCTGCGGAAGAAGAACAATGGACAAAAAGTGCTTGGAGGCTCTTTATTAAAAACAGTCCTGTCAAAATTGGGACCAAAGCAGTTATTTCTCAGAGAAAAAGAGGACAATTAAGAAAATATGCAAAGGGTGTATAATTATATTTAGTGCTTATTTCCTCTTTCATTTAAATACAAAGCAAAAAAAATGCAGGAAGAAGGGAATCTTGCACTGCAAATGTTAAAAGAGAGAAAAATGGCTGATCGTGTTCATGATTCTTTTTTCTTATTCTGAATTAATAAAATCTATTGTCTTGATTACTTACCATGTACTCTAGGCAGTCATCGTCAGTTGTAGTCCATTGCCATTTAGCCTGTAACACCAATCCGTGCTGTGCCCCCTGAGGTAGTACTTTATCTGTTTTACGTGTCATACTGTCCAAAGAACATATTTCAGGATTGCTGGGCAAGTCACACTCTGTAATATTCAAATTATTTTGATTATGCCATGCCAATACAGCTTTTGTTGGTGTCCTTTTTCTAATAGACTGCTTTTTTCAAGCGGGAGGTGTGTGTCTATCGCAAGGGCACTTCTATGTACATCTGGATATACCCTGTTGACCAATTGAACTTAAAAGAATATATTTCTGAGCAGAAATTAGCAGCTCTGCGCTGTTAGATGGTGCATTCTGCCAGGTACGATTCCTAGTTTTGTTTGCTATAATATGTGTCTCCCATTTTGCTTGAATTTTTTAGACATCAAGACCTTCCAGTTCAATTAGTTTCAGATAAAACATTACCATAATTTTCATAATATTCCTCTGGCTCAAGAGATGATTATTAAAATGGTTTTCATTTGACATGGGAGTGGTTAAGCAGCGTTCGCCCAAGAATCCACCACAAGAAAAGAAGGAGAAGAAGGTGGGGGCTGGCTAATACCAGCTCAGAAAAAGGGGGAGGTGGGTTAAGAGGAGGAGGTGGTGGTGGTGATGATAGTGGTAGTGGCAGATGTGTCTGTACCCCCATCATCACCAGAGTCTGTCTGTACTGGGTAGAGGCAGCTCTTTCTTAATTCACTTGAGTGCTGACCTTCCAAACTTAACATAGAACCAGCCCAAGCAACCATCATCTAAACCCACTTAGTATTCCACGCTTAGAATACTGTAGTTCCATTGAATTGGTGACTAAATTATGTCAGTACTCTAAGCAGTTTTTTTCTGGCTGAAACTAACCAATGCATTTAGGCCTATATCTTCGACTTTTCGTGATATCACTCACTAGTATATTGTCTAGTATACCTAGATCTGTAGTTTTGTCATTATATGAAATTGATGCAAATGGAGAGAGGCCAGACCTTCATATATAACATTTCTGCACCTCAAAATTGCACATATTTCTGGGCTAATACACTATCGTTTATCTGTTCTGGTTCCTCATCAGCTTAGACATATAAACCCATATCATACTTTGGTATATTTGAAGTGGAAGTGATCCATGTGTGTTTGCCCCATAATTCTTGTGAGAATATGAGGTGGGCCTGTATTATGGAAGATAAGGTGAAGTGAGGGTAAAAGCTGGAGTAACATCCAGAGACCATCTGTTAATATTTGTGGCAAAGATGAATTCTTAACCAGCCATGCAAGCACTAAAACGATACGGCAAAGCTAGAGTGGAACATCCAGAGATCCCTGCAGGTCCATCTCTATCCATCTGCCCTTGTAGCATTGTAGTTCTTGCCCTGTTCTACTGCTTTAACATTATTTCTATGGTTGTTTCCAGCATTTATAGCAGGTGTTATTCCGTATAAAGTCAAAGTGGCATACAGGGTAATTTTGCTACTTTGGTTTGTTCACTTACTACTAGGAAGACCATCTAACCCACTGGTTCTTAACCTTGGGTTACTCAGTTTTGGACTGCAACTCCCAGAAGCCTTCACCACTAACTGTGCTGGCTGGGGTTTCTGGGAGTTGCAGTTCAAAAACATCAGAGTAACAAAGGTTAAGAACCACTGATCTAACCGATCCATCTTCTTTTTTTTTCTTTCCTGGTTCACTGGACTGATGTGCTTTCACAAAGAAGAGTTAGTCCTGAAATACACTTGCTGGCTGTAACCTAAAGTTAAAACTAAGGGTAGACCATCGGTTGACCCCTTTGTTCATCCTTCCAGTTGTCACCTGCTTTTAGGGTCCCTGTTCTTCTGTTTCATGAAATCTCTGCTAATGAGATGGACCTCAGAAGTGATGACTGCTTTATTCCATAGCATGTTTCCAGTTATCTTTCGAAGGCAATAGGAAGACCAACACTGAGATGGGGAAAAATAATCGAATTGGGACCCTAAGATTGTGGACAAGTATCCTCTGGTCTCCAGCAGAAAGGATGGTGACATTTTAGTTCCAGAGATTCTTGGGTGATACTTCTTTTGTAGAACCCTTGCAATCTGATTTTCCATCTCTGGTGAGGGTATGAAAACAGTCCTTGTCCTTCTGGTGGGTGGCCTCTGTGGAGGAGTAGGTGAGGAAGGTACAACAGCTCTGTTCACCGCCGTGGACCTCTCAGTGGCCTTTGGTACCCATTAAGCATCATATCCTTCTCGATCACCTGACTGGTATCTTGAGATTAAGCTTCAGTACATTCTGGCAGGATGTTCTATTCTGTGGTGCTTAAGTAGACTTCCTTCTTTCCCTTTGTCTGAAATTTGCTCAGGGCTGTCATGCTAATAATGCCACCTTTCCTTTGGCTGGCTTTGCATTCTTTTAACTTTTCTGGTTTCGAGAAAGTGACTGTTTCCAATGCTAAAATTTATGCAGCTGCTGCTATGTTTAATTTTTATTCTGTAAGGTGATGTGGAAGATTTTTATTTTGGAAAATGGTCTGTTCTTTCAGAGAGAGAGAGAGAGAGAGAGAGATAACAGGACTATGTTGATCCCATTTTCTATTGCAAGCATGTTTTCTGTAAGTACCTTGGTGTTACACAAGCATGTTTCTTAAATGCACAGAAACAAGCCCCAGAAGGACAGAAAATGAGGTGCTGGATTGAAGCTTGCAACATTTGAAGCAGGTGTTGTCCTTTGCAACATTATCTATAAAATATCAAGAAGCAGAGATCCTGATAAGATCAATTGGTATTTACCTGGTGAAACCGTACATGAAATAGACCCGTGTGTGGCAGATGCCATGTATGTTTGTTTTCAAACCCTTATGTTTCACTTCCCAAAGTCAGAGGATGCTGAGCACGAATGGCAAGGCACCGGAACAGTTGTTTCGCGGAGGCACATGATGTTAGAGTTGTCCTTGTCGCTCATGGTCTCCCCGTTTAACTCTTCAAATCCTGAAGGGATGGATTAAAAGACAAGAAAGGAAAGGAAAAGGCGGTGGCGGCGGCGGCGGCGGGGAGCCCCCGTCCAGCTCCATTCAAAGCGTGGTGTGAATAATTGAGGCCGCTGCCTGCACCAAAGGAGTGCATTATGTAAACAGGCAGCCGGCAGCCTCTGCGTGTGCGCGCGTGTGTGCGTGCCTGCGCTGCTGCTGCTGCTCTCTGTGTGCGCGCATGTTATGTGTATGTGAGAGAGCATCATCAGTGTGTGTGTGTGAGAGAGAGGGAGGAAGAAGAAGAAGAAGAAGAAGAAGAAGAGGGCAGGCAGGGAGACCTCAGCACGGGCGAGGGGTGGCGGGAGAAGAGAAGCAGCGATGGGGGGGACGAGGCGCTTCTTCTGCATTGCTGCAGAGCAAGGGGGCTCCCGGGGGGTGTAAGCCCGCGTCCTCGGGAAGAAGCGCTCCAGGATGGTCCGGGAGGGGCCCAGCCCTTCCACGTCCACACTGGTCCACACACACCCCTTCCCCCACCCCCCCCACCCCCACCCCCAGCACCCAACTGCATGAATGAATGAAGTCCCCGCCGCTCCACTGTATGCCTCTGGTCCCTAATGGCTACCAGGTTAGTGGTGCTCTGCTCTTCTTACAGCCGCTGCCGCCGTTCACCGCGTCGGTCAGTCGGTCGGTCGGTCTCTTTTTTTCTCTTGTTCATGTGTGTGTGTGTCTGTCTCTGTATGTGCCTTCAAGCCCCCCCCCCCCCAATCTGCCATAGGTGTTCTGTTCGATGTCCGTGGGCTTCTTTTCGGTGCCGATGGGCCGGGGCTGCGGGAGACGGGCCGGTCCCCTGCTTGGATCAATCCGGAGTCCATGGCGGTGGCGGCGGTGGCGGCTTAGCCTCGGTCCTCTCTTTCGGGAGCGGAATGCCGGAGCAGGGGGTGGGTGGGGGAGACGGAAGGGGGAGCATGGCAGCCGCCAGCCTGTGACATCATGCTGCAGAGATGCCGCCCGGCCGCCCTCACCTCTCGTCGGTCCGGGAAGCCGCCTGCCTGCCTGCCGGCCTGCCTGCCGGCCTCCCTCCCTCGTCCCCACCCGGTGCGCCCGGCCGCCCGCTCGCCTCTCCTTCCTTCCTTCCTTCCTTCTGCTGCAGTCGCCCCCGTCGCCGCCTCGGCCGAGGGAGGAAGAAGAAGAAAGGGGCCGCAGGGCTTGTCTTTGCGGGAGCAATTGTGGAAGGAGAACGAATGTCTTGGAGGGAGGAGGGGGAAGGGTCGGAGGTTTCCCTTTTCTTCCCACCTGCTAGGCAAGGGGGGGGGGAAATGAGGGTGTTTTTTTAAATGCCCCAGTGGTTTTAGCCTTTTGCACCAGTTGAGGGAAGAGAGGGGCTGATGGTGCAAAGGTGGTTGAATGATCAGTGGGGTCGTCGAGCAGCCGGAGGGAGCAGCAGCCGCCGTGGGGTGTCTCTGCACCCAGACGCTCCTTGGCATCAAATTGCCCGTTCACCAGACACACTCACGCACATACAAACGCACACACACGCCCTCCCTCCACTTTGCAGAGCTCACTGAGATTTCTTTCTTGTAAGGGGGATGAGAAGGCAGAAACAAGCGACGGTGTTAGCCCCCCCCCCCTTGCTCCTTCCGCACTTTCTGTTGGCGAAGAAAAGCACTGGTGGTGGAAGGATCGGCCCAGCCGGTTGGGGATGGAGAGAAACACCCGTGACGAGGGGTCTGTGTGGTTTGCTTCCTGTCCAGTTGCTTTTCTGTTGTCGTCCCCTTCCTGGAAAACAGCACATGCTGGAGAGAGGCTGACAAACACACCCCTTTCCGCTCTTGTGAGGCACATGCCTAAATGTTACACCTCTGCTCGAGGGAAGGTAGATTTCTGTTCTGGGAGCCCAGCTTCATCCCTGGGGGATGAAGTTAGACGCCTGATAAGACCCATGCCTCTTTGTTAATGGAAACGACTCCTCCTTGTGTAAACCCCCCCCCCCAATGAAGTCCTAGCACATCCAAACGCCTGATGGTGTGTCCTGGGTATTGCTTCTGACTGCATTGGAACTGCCTTACATGTAGTTTAGATTATCTGTTTTACTGGCTGAAATGTGATTTTGCTAGGCAAGTGAAGTACTGTAATAATAATACATAAAGCAAGGAGGATGAGGCCGGAGCAAGGCGGGAAGAAACAGGATAGTAAGTTTAAAAGGGTGTCAGGTAACCCCTGCAAAGGAGAGGGAGTTGATCCCGCTTGCTCAACAACACGGAAGATCACCAAGTCTCATGTTAGCCCATGAAAGTTGATCCTGCTGGAGCTGCAGGTGGGTGGGGGGAGGTTGTCAGGAGCTTCCTGCCTCATCCTTCTCTTGCAATAACCATCTCTCTCTCCACTCACTCTGTCCCTCCTGGCATGTGGTATGGTACCTCCATCAGGTTCTCCTCGGAAACTATCTCCTTCCTCAAATGCAAGGTATCCTCAAGAAAGCCTTTGGTGTTGCAGGGTAGCAAGCTGCACCAGGCCATTCTGATCCTGCCATACAGGCTGTTCCCATTCACTGCACAGCCACAAACAGGGTCATGACAAGCTGACTGTTCCCAGAGAACAATTAAGAGGCAAGAAACAGAGCTTGCTGTCCTCATGCTCTCTTAATTGTCTCAATTTGGTGTGGAATTTCCCTTCCAGCCAACACTTATTTACCTGTTTGAATTGGCATTGTCCTCAAATACCCTACCTGAAGTTCTTACATGTATGATGCTCCTGTGTAGCTCAGAAACAATGTTTATCTAAACACAAATTAGGATTCTTTTTTAAAAAATAAGTGCTACCTAGCTTTGCGAGCCATAAATGCGAGTTTGTTTTAATTGGAAAATCCATTGTGTGGAATTTCCCTGGGTGCTGTTTAGTTGAAATGCCTTTTCATGCCTGCTTTTGGTCTGCCCTGAACACGCCTTCAGAAAGTGGTACTGTACTTAAACTGTGGTACAGACTTAAATGTGGCTTATGCCTATAGGAATGAGTCTACTGAAATTTGTTGTCTTACCATTTTTTTTTATTATGGACCCATAGAACAACTGTTTGTACCAGATATAAAAGGTAGAGACAGCTGTTGATAGATTGATTTCAGGTGTGCTAACTGGTGTAGCAGGAAACTTGAGGAGCAGCTGGAATATATGTACAGATGTGCTTGCTGTTTGAATGGGAACAACTTTCTGTTCTTTTTGAGAAGGGAGGGAATTGACAATTTTAAGGATGCTGCTAGACATGGCACACAATTCTGTTATATGTTGTCTCTCAGCAGTAAAGATAAGACATGGATTATACAGGAACAATGAACTTCGGGTACTGTCAACAGAAGTTCAACCTTTGTCAGTCTGTGTTTCGATATTAATTATTCTATTTTTTGTATTCTCGAAGGCTTTCACGGCCAGGATCTGATGGTTGTTGTAGGTTTTTCATGCTGTTTGGCCGTGTTCTGAAGGTTTTTCTTCCTAACGTTCTCTAAACACAGACAGAGTTCTAGCTCCTGTCCTCTGAAGATGCCAGCCAGAGATTGGCAGAACGTTAGGAAGAAAAACCTCCAGAACATGGCCAAACAGCCTTAAAAACCTACAACAATCATTCTATTTTTTATTTATATGTATTTATAGGCTTCCCATTACTTTTTAAAATAATCATTTAAAATAGCAAGAATCTGTGGTTGCATTGCTTGATCAGGTCAGTAAAGTGCTGTAGAAACAGTAGTGTATGTGTTTTGCTGTAAGATACCTAAAAACAGTGATCGTACAGGCAGTGCTGTTCTGCAAAACACTTTCACCAAGTCCCATCTCTTGTTTCTTCCAGTTTTATCTCTGCCCAGTATCTGCAGGGGAGGACAGAGAAGGCCCCAGAAAAGGCCACAGCATAGATAGCACATGCCCAGTGCATCCGGTTGTTGATTTTATATTATGAATTATGTTAGAAATCACAGATCAAAAAGTGTGAGTCTTTACTTTGAGCTTTTAATTGGTGGATAAGAAACAGAACGAGTATGTGCAGCAATTATCTTGGCTTTGTGAAGGTAATCCTTTAATGGGCCTAATGTGGGACACATTTTTAAGTATGTGCAGCAAACTGGGCTGTCTTTTGAGTCCTGCCTTTCGCATGCATGAGAATGAACAGCAGCATTCTCAGAGATGTGCTGATGTTCTCTCCACTCTTTGCACATGCTTTCTTGTCTACCGTGAGCTTCTAAAGGTTTCTAAAAGTTTGGTTCCCATTTTCAGTTGTGTCCCATTGGGACTATCCTCTAGTGCACATGTGTCATACTCAAGGCCCATGGACCGAATCCAGCCCATATGCCTGTTTCATGTGGCCCCCACAGTGTTGCGTGCTACTGTCCAGTATACAATATGTGGGCGCTAACTCAGTCACCCATAATGCTCTGCAAGGATGCTGGGAATCCACCCAGTGGGACTTCTAATCCCAGCATTCCAAGCAACGAAGAACCAGAAAGTGCAGCCGCTTGGGCGGCCTACAGCACCTTGGGATATGTAGTCCTCGCTATTGCCCAGTCCCCTTCTTACATTTATATAGTCTTACAGATACAACCGGCCCTTTGAGGGCAGCCATAATGCTGACGCGGCCCAAGATGAAATTGAGTTTGATACCTCTGCTCTAGTGTATCAGGAATATTATAGAAGGCTGTAGGACTTTTGGTTTGTATCTAGTAGGGTTTTCGGAATCTTTTTTTAAAGTTATGAATGTGTACTTTGTTGCTGAAATGCTTAATGTGCTTAATTTTTTTAGAAGTCATTATTATTATTAGGCTAAAGAACAGCTGGGAACAAAGCTCTCTGTTGTACTTTAGACAGACTTCCAAACTAATTCAGATATGGATGGTATGTTTCCCATAACTATTGTGGATCAGCTATATAGTATAAGAAGTTAATTCTTATTTGCTAATATGCAGAAACTTGACCTCAGGAAGTTCTCTTTTTCTGCAATTGTATTGAATTGATACAACTCTGCTCCTACACTTCAGTGATACAGTACTATTATCTTATAGGTGCAATAGTGACTATTGTCTTGGGATGAGTATTATTTATTCATTTATTTACTTATTTATGTATTAGATTTATACCATGCACCATATGGAAGTCAGGCCACTCTGGGCGGCTAACAACAACAAGACAAGCAACACAATATTAAAACACAATAAGAATAAAATAATACAAACATTCAACAGATACAATAACTAGTAGGATAAATTAAAACAGATGGCTATAAAGAGTTTAGAAAGGATGATGAATGGATGGCAAAAGGACAATAAAAGGGAAGCAGAGGTATCAGCAATTTAATGCTCAGGGAAAGCCTGACAGAAGAGCCAAGTTTTCAATGCTCGTTTAATCCCGTCCAACGAGGGTGCCAAGTGTATCTCCATGGGCAGATTGTTCCACAGGCGGGGGCCAATCACCGAGAAGGCCCGGCTTCTTGTTGTTTCCCTCCAGGCCTACTTCGGGGTCAATTTCTATAGAATTTTCTGTTGCTCTACCCTGCAGTGTAGTGTACCTCCAGAAACCTGACAGCATCTCTGGGTGGCTCTGAAGTTTCTGAGCTAGCTCTCGTGTGCCCACATGTCTCCTTGTCATACACCTTATAAAATACCCTTGCTTGTGTATTACTTTCCATAGCCAGCTGACAACTTCCATTTTTTTGCAAAAAGCTATTTGTGTGTCTCCATTGTGGGGTCACTGCACAAAGGCAACCAGGAGCAGCAATAGACCTTCTCCCACCACATGTAGAATGCAGCTGTCCATGCATGGGGAAAGACTGTTATTGCAGCCAGCTGGAGCCTTTGTACAACAGTGTCAGGGCTATGTAGGCGCTTTACATCAAGAAGCATACATTTTCATTTTTCTGAGGAGCAAGACTTTGCAGAACAGCTGATGTAGGGATGGGGAATGAGTGACTCTAAAGCTCTAATTAACCGTTGGCTACATTGCCTCTTGCTACAGGCTGTGCCGTCTGTCGTTGATGAGAGTTGCAGGTCGTCACTCCCTGAAAGGCTGAGCATTCCCCATACCAGGAACTCATGAGGGTTTGAAGGCAGTTCCCTCAAGGCTTAGTGTGAAAGCCCCACCTCTGAGTTGAGTTGTCAACCCCTGTGTTGCTTATGCATGTTTTTGCTGCTGCTTGAAGATACCTGGGAGTCTAGAAGGCACCCAGTGGGAAAAAAATTTGCACTGGTGTTAAATGTGCACCAACTGCTGCAGGTGCAGAAGGACAAGCTGTTTTCACATTTGCACTTGGTAACAAACATAGGATAAAAGTATGCAGTCATCTACACATTGAAATACTTGATAATATTTGACAGTGGCTACATGATGGCTGAAATCAAGTAGTACATTATAGTTAGAGTAGTGGGGATTGGTAAGTCAACACCTATGTAAATTACTCTGATTCAGTGGGCCTATTCTAGTTGCAACATACTATTGGACTTCAGCAGGTGGATAGTTGATTGACTAGCATTCTACCCCTAGATGTGAGTCTCCAGGTGACAGGTCTATACTGCAACACCTGCTGTGAAATCTAATGTATCATCACACCCTGCTTCTCCCTCCCCCATATCACTGGTAGCTGTCCATCAAAGGCTAGTGCGTATCCACCACATGTCTCCTCTCAGCTGGTAAAATAGCATCATGTAATATCAAATCTAACTATTTTGGCAATATGTCTTGTTTTCAATTTTGAACCGGAATATTTGAACATGATAGTATGAGTGGGCGCATTCTTGGCCTACCTATGACATTTCAAATATACAATGCATTCTGGCCGCACTAGGAGAAAGAAGACTTCCAAGCTTAATTTAATAGGGTGTATCAACCGGAGCAGTTTAGAGGCTTTGTTCTTGTGTCTTTGTCAGTCGTTGTTTTTAACCGCCCGTCTTTCCCTCTGGAGTTTTTCTCAGAGGCTGTATGTTGTGTATCTATTGTTGTGTTATGTCTGCAGCAACTTCTCCAGACTTGCTCATTGGGGGAGGGGGTCATCTAGGGTTCTGTACAGCCTCTGGCACTTAGCTGCATAAAGCATTATTATATTTTTCCCCCCAAAGTGGGTCAAGCTGTTTTGTCATTTCAAGCGTGGATTCTTGGTTCTTTTGCAAGCCCTGGTTACTATGGGAACCACAGAAGGCATTTGTCATGGCTGTTCTTGAGCCAGATTCAAAACTCAGGGATTGAACAGCAACCAGCAAAGATTTTGAAAGATGAGGTTGGGGGGGATATCGGGAAGGCAGGCAAATAGAAATAATCACACATACTTTTACAGGAATCATGAATGTTGGGTTGCCTCCAGCATTCTTTCCACTGATACTTAATGGCCTACTGTCTCTATACTCTTGAAGTTACCTGTCATGTGCAGGCACTATGTTTGGTGGGGCACAGGAAGGACCACCATCTATGTATTCCCAAATCTTTTTCTAAAGCCTTCTAAGGTGGGAGCCACCAACACATCTTGGAAAAGAAAATGCCAATCCTGTATGTATGGCAGGAGGCGATAGGAATTCTTCCTTTCTCTTGTTCTGATTCTACTACTGATCAGTTTCATTGGGTGGCCTGTGTTTTAGCAGTACGATGACAATGGGAAGGGGAATACCTTTGTTATCTCCATTTTCAATGTCTCCATACCATCTTTTATTTCAGAATTGGATCTTAAGAAGCTTAATTCTTTGAAACTTGTGCTCTCTGTTGAAATTTTCTTCTCTTTTCTTAACCCAAATGTGAAAATGACACTAGGCAGCCTGTGCTGGCTTTCTCAGATCGGGAGTCAGTTTTTCTAATTGTTTTTCCTCCTGCTTTGCAGAACAGAATAGTGATAATGTTATACAGTGATAGAAGGGGATGTTGCAGTTTGTGTTTGATAGGGTAGGAAAAGATTCTAATCTAGAGAGCCCCAAGAAGCCTCTTGGATGTGTAGTAGAAATAGCAGGTGCCTTTGCACAAAGGATTGGTTCACCTATGCATGTACCTCCCTTGATGTATCTACTTGTTGATGGACCCCTGAATCCATTGTGGATTATTTTGATCAAGATTGGTGGGAGAGACAAACATTCTGAACCTGGTGCAGCATGAACACTCAGTTTCTTACATACTCTCATCAAAGCATCCACGCCATAAGCCTCAAGAAATGAGCACATGTGTGCAGAAGCTTGGTTTTATGCCAATCTTGCTGTTTTGTATTCATGTCATAAGCAGCTGGAAGGTATATGCAAAAATAATCTGCAAAGGTTATTATTTGTCAGTCCCCAGGCTGCATTTGACTGTGCAGGCTGTTTATACAGGCCTGTGGAATTAATTGATGAACAGGGCTGAAGCAGTGCCAGTGCCACACAATTCTCAAAAAATAATAATAAAAAAAATCTCCAAACCTGAAGAAAAATATTATTATTTAGTTGGAAGGGTTACACAAACTAATGTATTAATAATGGCTACATGCCCTCAAGTGGATTCTGACTTATGGTGGCCCCTTTTCAGGGTTTTCCCTGAATTACCAATTACCAATTACCAAAAAAAATCATTTATATATAAATGTATAATTAAAATGAGTCTGGATTTACATACCAAATATTTGTTCTGAACAAAAATAATCATGTGCCTACTTTTACATGTTCTGATTTACTGTTCTTCTGATGCATTACATTCAAATGAGCTGAGGTACATCCAGCCCAGACAGATCAGTCACTCTTTAAATGGTGGTGTGGATAGTTGCAACCTGACCACCTGCCCCTTTCCTTTTACCCCATTGTTTTCTCCGTTTGAGAATTGAGTCAACCTTCACTTCTAGGAATAGTGATGTGGAAGACCCCCAAGGCCTTCATTCATGAAGCCACCTGGGGGAAATTCCAGTGTCTTCCCTGGGCCGTCTCCAACAGCAGTCATTGCATTTTGCCATGTTCCTTGGACCGTTTTCTAAAACTGTGTTCCCCTCCCTCCCTCTCCCTCCAGCACTGCCAGTAATTCGAACCGCAGCACTCCTGCTTGCTCCCCTATCCTGCGCAAACGCTCCCGGTCTCCAACACCACAGGACTCCCAAGGAGACACCATGGTGGAGAAAGGCTCCGACCATTCTTCAGACAAATCCCCTTCAACACCAGAACAAGGTGTGCAGCGCAGCTGTTCCTCCCAGTCGGGTCGTAGTGGGGCCAAGAATTCCAAGGTAAGTCGCTTCCTGTCTCCCTCCCTCTTTCCCTCTCCCTTGTACACCCTAGGACGAGAGGGGTCAGCAGTCCCTTCCCCAGGTCTGAGATGACCTCTCTGCCACTTTTCTTTCCATCAGTTCTTTCCCCCCCTGTATCCTGATTTTGACCTTTACTGTATCATCTGACTCTTCACTTCCCCATGATGGAGTCAGTCAGGTGTATGTGCGTATGCCAACATTCACAAGAAATTGATGGCCATAATCCATCATTAATGGGTTTCCATAGACTAAGTCGAAAAACACCTGAGGTCCTTTCTGCTAACCTGCATAACGTTTCCAGGAAACTAAATATTGAAATCATAAGGTTTGTTAAATAAACCGTGAAGCTCTAATTGGAAAGGAACAAAGTCTTGAGCAATCCCCAACAGGTGTGGCTTGTTCTCTGTGGACTGAGTGTGAGCCGCAGCATGCTGCAACGCTTAGATATTTTGTTGGGCAAGAAGGCATTTTGGAAGCTCTTCCTTAAATGAAAACACATACACACACAAAACCCCTAAGCAAAGTCTTACTGGTTCAGACTAAAGCCAAACAAAATCCCATGGGAAGCTCCGGAGCACAACAAGTGGACAACTGCCTTCTTCCAGTGTTGTTCCCCAATAAGTGGAATGGAGAGCCATGTTGAGGATGAATCTGGAGACGCCATCTGGCTAGCATGACTAGGAACCCCTGAGAGCTGTAATTTCTTTACATTTATCTCAATGAGTTTGTGCCATCACCTGGACAAGGTTCAGTGCATTCTGTAATTTATGAGCCACAGAGAGCTGAAGCGCTGCTGCCTTGGTATCTGTGGCAGTGTCAGTTTTGGACATCCAATCTCCGGCCAGAAGGGCAACCCAAGAGTGTAGATCTGTTCTCTAGCCCCTTTATCTGTCAAATAGGACACCGTTCAGCTTGGTCCTTTGGACTCTCGATGATGTTATCCTAGCTGTGGATGACTGTGCATACCATACCGGTTCTCAGTTGCCTGTCTCACACTTGGTTACATAAGGAGCTTATGTTCTGTATATGAAGACGGATCTTTAGTCAAGAAAGTGGTATGATTTAATAGACGTTAATGGAAGCCACTCCAGCTCCAGAGAAGAATTTAAAACCAACAACAACTGTATATAAGAGGAGAACTGTAGTATATTTTACAGCTCACAATTCTGAAGGTTTCCTTATTGTTCCTTATTTTTGTGTCTTTATTGCATTAGTCAAAGGGGCCTGATAAAACCCAGATCTGTATGCTGTGAATCAGCAAAGCCAATATTACAGCGAGTTGCCTCCTGCTGGAAAAAAAATGCCTGTAGGGAATTAATTTGCAAAGATGGGAGCGTTCGGTAGAATCCTCGACAGCTGTCTTGTTGCTGTCTCTAGTT
Source organism: Pogona vitticeps (assembly GCF_051106095.1). Classification (NCBI taxonomy): domain Eukaryota; kingdom Metazoa; phylum Chordata; class Lepidosauria; order Squamata; family Agamidae; genus Pogona; species Pogona vitticeps. The sequence continues at coordinate 24,568,490 of NC_135790.1, read as the reverse complement.
GTCGAGACGGCGGCGTGCAGTACGTTAGCAGGTTGCTGATGGCATCGTGAGTCTTGGAGGGCACACCCTGTTCCCTTGTCCTTGGTGCTGTCCTTGGCATGCTCCCTAGAAAGCCCTGAATCCTGTGAATCGGGGAGGAAAACCTGAATGCATCTGCCTTTCAAACAGGGGTCCTTCAAAGTGCTCCAGGGTTTGTTTGATTGGCTGCTTTTGTTTAAAAGCCATCTGGATGTTAGCTGAGATCTTGATGGGCCTGACAAGGAGTGAGGACCTCTACTGCTCAGGATGAGTTTCTGTTGGCTGTTTCTCAACGATGAGAAGGAAGGAGATACAGTATACTGTAGTCCCTGTTTATTCTCAAGTGTTTATCCTCCTGACCTGTCAGTTTAATGTCCTTTTTTTTCTTTTGTTTCACGCATGCTTCCCCCCCCCCGTGTATTTATTTATTTTTAGTCACGCAGGCGCCTCTCCAAAGTAAGCATTTCTTTCTACTCTTTGGTCCATCCTGCCATAGAATTGGTCTTTGGTTCTCAAGCCCCTCCAACATGCTCTCGTGAACTCCCTTCCTCCTGCGTCAGACATTCTCCCAGAGTTTCTGTGGGGATGTTGGCCATGGCTCCCTTCTCCCTCTTGTGCCCAAACGCTTTTGAGCCATGCAGCCCAGTGTGCTTGGACATTCCTGGCAGGTGCATGGACAGTCCTGCTTCCGTCTTGAGTAATAACCTTTCCGTGGTCATTCTCTGACCTGTGACACGGTGATGTGTACTGACTACAAAAGGATGGGTTGCACAGCCTCCATTCAGTAGCCACCCTGAAGATCTGTCGGCTGATGAATTGATCATTGGGAAGCCAGAGCCTATTTTTATATCCAGGCCTATCTTAGGAGCCATTTGACAGGGCCTCCAACCTGATCTATCAGCTATCGTCTATCAGCCTGTCTTCCTACACGGCCAGCTATTTCTTTTTCCTTTAGCACATTTCACACAAATATTCCTAGGCCCGTGACCTCAAAGAAACTCAACTAGGTCATCCTCACCCCACAATTCTCTGCCAAGCCACACACCAACCGGTGATCCTTTACTTCCCAAAGAGCTCTGGGCATTCTGGGGCTTTGCCGGAAGGGCAATCTTCACATGGGTGTCTTCTCTGGGAGCTGTTTTTCCACACAGGAATGCCAGAGAAGTATTTTTGGTTGAGAAAGGGGATTATAGTTGCAGCTGATCGCCATCTGTTTGTGCAAGGGAGGCAGCTGAAGCTGGGGAACCCATCCTAATGGTCCAGCCTTCTTTCATTGTCAGCGTTGATTCATACACTCGCTGAGCTCTTGACATCCGTGTGACATGGAAGGAGTGATGTGCTCCCTTCCGCTGTGCAAGTAAAGTGGCATGGGATGTGAGGACTGTGCACTTACAGCCACTTGTTTCACTCAGGTAATCTTTCCCTCATCTTTTTTTTGAGAGGGGAAAATTGCATAAACTGGACTATGTGCCTACAGCTCATGTACGTGAAATGGACACATCACACAGCTTCAAGTGTGACTGAGCAGGCTGGGTGTATGAAGCAGCTGCTTGACTTCAAATGATGAATTTGACAGTCATGTTTTACTGCCTCCTCCCATGCTCATTTAAAGACACTAGAACCCTCTCGTGTGTCTTACCCTTGTCATGGAGTGAAGTGGAAGTGTAATGGTGAAACAACCCACTTGTCTTACTCTGAACAAAGCTATGGGCGGTATACAACTCCAGGAGTGTTTCTGGAGGCCACACGTCCTCTGTGCTGCATTGCAGTCTTGACTTTGCACACCTTTGGGCTCCAGCATGAGTGATAGGTGAGCCCTTTGATAAGGAATAAGGAGCACTGTTTGAGCTCCGTTTCTTCCCTAAGTACAGGAAAGGGACTGGCTGAAAGCCTATGCAGTTCCCTGGTCGCTTCGCTCCTTGGCAAAATGGTCAAGATAGTTGCACGTTGTCAGGGAGGTCCAACGGGAGTGGAGTTTGGATATTTGAGGAAATGTTTTGCAAGGAACCTACCAAGATAAGGTAAATGCTAGCGCCAAACACGGATTTAGCAATGCAAGAAAATAAAATATTACTATATATCTCTGCCAAAACATATGTGGTTAACAGTAGGACAGATTCTCTCCTTAGATAAGCTTAGTTTGATTTGGATAATTAAGGAATGGATGCAGCCATTCATCAATTTCTGAAATGCTACCCCTCTATCTCAGGTTCTTACTGACTTTCCAGTTTCACTCTTTGCCTTCTGTTGTTGACACCTGTCTTGCTACAAGACTTGTACATACTACATACATGTAACTTTGAAAGGGAAGACTGCTCTTCAGAAGAGGGCAGAAAACTGATGAATTGTAAGTCTGTGGGTCAGTATAACAAGTAGTAGCTTTTTATTTTTTTATTTATTTAATTTATACCCCGCCTATCTGCTCAGAACAAGCTTTGTAGGGAGGAAGGTATATATGAGTATGTTTCCTTTATAATCAGGAAATTAGGGGCTAGGGCGTTGGTAGCTATTTGTTTCCATCCATCCACAAAATGCCCCCTAGCCTCTTCTGTACCCCTTGATTTGCTCTGTATGGTTAAGAACCCTTTCAATCAGGTTCTAAGGACATGTAGGGGAAGCCATAGATGGGGAGAGTTGGTTAGGAGAGTCTTTTGCACAAGCAGAAGTCCCCTGGCACAATACAGGTGGGTCGCGCCTAGATCAAGATAGCATCTCAGGGTACAAAGTGCACAGGATGGAAGCTGGAAGGTCTTCTTTCAGCCTCCAGCTTCTTCCAGCAGGCAGAGAAAACCGCAACGTAAGATATCAAAGGGACACTTGCAGAAAAGGCTTGAAACTTTGTGGTTGCAAAGAGTGTGGCATAGTTGGGAACACAAATTTGGATAAAGAGAAGGGATGTTTTGTGTCCTATGAGTCTCCTTCCTATTAAAATCTTGGAAGCAAAAAATCCAAACTGAGACAAAAAGCAAACAAAAAGACCAACAACAGCCAACCATACTTTAACTTGGAAGAATGTATGCTAGCTTTAGGTTAGGGTTAATACCTCGTAGCAACAAAGGACACCCGGGGCAAGCGGAGTGGATCTGATTGGCCCACTAGGATGACAACCATGCCCTTTGTCCTTTCAGAACCAATGGACCCTGTTCGGATCGAATATGTATTTATGGAGTGCTGCCGTGTTTTGTTTAGAAGGAAGTTCTAGCACTGCATAGAAATGCTGTGCCTTTGCCATTATGGTTCTGCACCAATTTGCTGCCTATTCTTGTCCCAGTCAAGCTACGGCACAGAACCCAGCCCCGACACACCTTGTAATCCTGATTCGGAACAAGAATCTGCTCACATTCTAAGTAGCTGACAACGATTTGTTTCAAAAGGATGCACTCCAATATCTCGCTGCTGTTTATTCTGTCCCTTTACTTTTCCTTTACTGTCTCAAGTATTTTGCTTGCACAGAGATAAGGGTTGATGTTCAATGAGATGAGACAACTTTGAACACATGGGCTGTCATCCTGTTGAGTTTCCACTGAGTGGAAAGTCCTGCCAGCAGGGGACTATGGTACTGCTTGCACAAGTGTTGCTGCTGTGCAAGTAGGGAGCAAACTTTCTTTTGAAGACCACCACATGCGCAACCACAGTGCCTGTGTAAACATCACAGATCCTATGTTCACTATGCTCATGAGATTTTGCACTCACAGGAAGTTCCGCAGAAAGGATGTTGTTGTAGGTGCAGCCAAGTCACCTCCAATTAACGGTGGCCCTATGGAATGAGAGATGTCTAACATGTTCTGGCTTCAACAGCCTTTCTCAGCTCTTGTAACCTGTGGCTTCATTTAGGGAGTCAATGCATCTCTTAATTGGTCTACCTTTTCCCCTGCTGCCTTCCACCTTTCCCAGCGTTCTTGTCTTTTCTGGTTAATCTTGCTTTCTCGTGATGTTCCCAAAGTTGGACAGCCTCAGTTTCATCACTTTTGCCTCCAGGGATAGTTCAGGCTTGATTTGATCTAGGACCCACTTGTTCATCTTCTTTGGCCATACAAGGTATCCACAATATAGTACTATAGTTCAAATGAATCATTCTCTTTTATTTCTTAATGGTCCAGCTTTCACACCCATACACAGTGATTGGGGATACAAGTGTGGTTGATCTTGGTCTTGATTTCCAATAACACATCCTTATGCTTGATGATCTTTTCTCACTCCTTCATGCTGCCTCTGTCTTTTTCTGATTTCTGGGCCGTAGTCGCCAAGGAAAGTATATAAAATCTCTTAACTATTTCAATTTCTTCATTGCCAGCATTAAAGCTGTGTAGTTCTGTAGTTATGATTTGCTCTTCTTTACGTTCAACTGTAGTTCTGCTTTGGCACTTTCTCCTTTCACTGCCATTAAAGGTCATGCTGCATTCTGCCAGTAAGGTGGTGGAGGCAGAGAATGGGGGGCACAAATCTACCTACCTACCCTCCACCCTTACCTTGTCTTTTACCCTGTTATGACACAGAGGGCCCATTAGAGGGAGCCCTTCACTAGCTATGATTCCAGGCACAGGTCTCTGATTTTAATGTCAGGGGGCTTTACCTAATTAAATGCCTGTAGAAAGAGTATTCTTGGGAAAGCTCCAACTAATATATTTTGAGTAGTTCCATCCCAGTGTACATTTGGCTCCAAAAGGAGCTATTGCTGGCTAAGAATAGGTTCCACACCATGGCTTCTTTCCTTAACCCCTGAAACCCTACAGAAGCATTATTGTATATTAGGGATCTGTGCTGGTCTTTGACCAAAATAGATGTTACATTTCCATATTAGGGGTGGGCAGCTTGCAGTGACACCAGTCCCTGGCCTTGGAGGATGCCTCCCTTTTTGTTTTGTTCTGTTTGTTGGGAAAGCTCCAAGGCACTTTCTAAGGCCCTCCCCACTTTTTTTTTGAATGGAAGGATTGGGAGGCTCTGGGGCACCTTGGGAGCTGCCTGCTTTCCACAAGTTGCACTTTGGCCCCCAACCCATTTTGTACGCGTTCTCATGAACTTCTGTATCTGTGCAAGGTTTGTTCTTTGGATTGATTACTCTTTGTTTGACACTGATTGTTTGACTCCCTGCCCAGATATGCCTTGTTGGTAGTTATTGTTGCTGTTGTTGTTGTTTGAACTTATATACCTCCCCATTGTGCCAGAGCACTCTCTCGGCAGTACACAACATAATCATGCAGACATCAGCTTGTCCCACGTCAAGCTGGGTACTCATGGAAGGCTGAGTCAGTACCGAGTCAACACTGAGCCAGTTACCTGACCTTGTTGGGATTGAACTCAGGTTATGAGCAGAGGCTTGACAGCAGTACTGCAGTTTAACCACTCTGCCATGGAGCTTGCAGTCAGAATACCCCATTGGTGGTGGTTATGAATCTTCACAATCACCCTGAGAGCTGTTAATTTCATATTTTTAAGCTGGGTCTGAGAAACATGTGGTTACCCAAGTGCTAGCAATTAAGCATTGCTCTTCTGGTTCTGTATATCATCCTGAGCACAGGATTGGCCCTAACTGTAGAGTACGGGTGGGTGATCTCCAGAGATCCAAGAGCCACGTGCATCCCTGTCTGGATTTTCAGGGGCTCTTCATGTGGCTGGTAGCTCATCTTTTTTCACACAAGAGGTTTTCCCCACCACTGCCAGCTAGGAGAAGCCCCTTTGTGCCCTCTAGTGGCCAATTACAAATTTTAAAATTTTTTTAAAAATTGCTAAACTTACAAAGGGAGTGTCCTGATCCCCTCCCCACAAATCCTGGAGGACAGAATGGGTGGGGTAAACATTTTTGGAGAGGGAAGGTGCTGGGGAAGCCATAGGCTGCCCACCCTTGCTGCACCGGTTGCTGAATGACTCTGCACCATCTTATCCCTTTTTCCTTTCTTCTGTCAGTTTTAGGAGACCTGTCCCAGCCCGTTTCCCAGCCCATAATGATGGGACAAGAACCTTCAGGGTTCTGAAAAAATTGCTCACTTACTCTGCAGCGCACCTCATTCTTCTTCCATGGGAACGTAATGGTCCAGTGTGATGAAAATATAACCGGAGCAGTAGCTGCTGCATTGGGTGTAGAATACAGCTCAGGGAAAAAAAGACCTGAGCTGGCTGTTCCTTTCAGGCCCCTTCGGTTGTGAGGAGGGACAGCTGAAGTAGACACTTAAGATGCCAACAGCATGGGGAGGGTTTTTGGCCCGATGGTACCCAGTGGGTAGGGCGGGCCAAATGGCATTCCTGTTCCAATGATAAGTGAGCAACGGAGTTATAATTATAAGAATGTCCACCGTGAGGAGGCTGTCCAACACCAATCACTGGTATGGCTTAATGTGGGAGTGGGGCATGATTTCCACAAGGATGGATTCTTGAGGATGTTTGGCGTTCACAAAGAGCGTACATTTCTTTGCCAAAACTTTTGCTGCTGGGTTGCCCGACTGCTCCTTGAGAGCCCAGCAGCCATCACACCCCTTGTTTCTGGAGATCACGGGGGAGTCGTTCAGCCTTCCACTCTGCCCTGCATATTAAAAGTAGTCATTTTCCTGACTCTTGATTTGATCTCTTATTATGGGGTGAAAGAGAAGCAGGATAGGAGTCTGTGGTCTTGTTGGGGTTGCTGATCCTCCCTCATGTTGCCGCAGACCTAATCTGACCCTTGAGAATGTCAACAGGTTGGCAGGAGGCATTGCAGTGAGTTCATCGAGACACTGTTCCTGGATAGGCGGTTGCATGTGACATGTCTAAAATTCACAACTGAGTTCCAACCAAAAGAGGGGCCGCCATTATTTTACAGTTTTCTTGGTTGCATGCATCTGGACAGAAGCTCTATCTTGTAAGACTGAGAGAGCTCCTCTTGTCTTTCCGTTAGAAGACACTGCCTAATGGTAGCACTGTATGCAGTAGAATAAATAGAATTGTATGTTACTCTTGTGTCAGTGTAGCTTTGTGTGCTACTTGTCTGTAGTCCCTCCCTTCGCCCCCTTGTGCTCATAGTATCTATGCCCTGTATATTTTTGTACTTCCTTCCCTCCTATGCTAATGTTTAATGATTTTCTTTTTCCAGTATGACAGATTAAACCTGATCAAAGTAAGAATGTAACTCTCTCTTGTTTTCTTTGATTTCCCTCCCACTGGTCCTTCAGATCTTCCTATAGCTTGCCACCCTGTCTTTCAAATTGTTATTTCAAGCAAAGCTAAGCTCAGGTTAGAATGTCCCATGTCGGGTGGGAGTGTGGGTGATAGAGATTCTCTGTGTTCAAAGAATATTCTGGCAAGTGTGTGAAGCACCTTCCTTAGAACTCTGGAACTACTTCCTCCACTTTTCCTGGGTCTCACTTTATTCCCCTTCTAATCAGCTGCTGCTGCTTTTAGGATTTCGCTGTTTCCTTTCCCTGTACAGAAGATACTCCAATTTTCTAATTGTTTTAGTTGCCCTGTTCTGTGTCCTCCCCTGTTCTATTGTATTATTCTTGAGATGGGCTGACCAGAATGGTGTGTGATATTCTAAACACGGTCACTTGTAGGTACTTGTTTAATATACCGTATTTTCCACGTATAAGATGCCCCCCATGTATAAGACACCCCACATTTTTCTAACCCAAAATTAAGAAATCTAAGTGGGGCTTAGCAAGTGGAGGGGAAAGCAGGGATCAAAGCCCTGCGGGATCACTTTGATCCCTGCTTTCCCCTCCACTTATTTTTGTTCTTTCCTCAGCTTACTTCTGTGTATAAGACGACCCTCAATTTTTAGTCTAAAGATTTTAGACAAAAGTATAGTCTTATACATGGAAAAATATGGTAAGTGATATTTGTGGTATTATTTCCAACACAAGGACATCTGGTGTGGCTGTCAGTGTTAAAATGTGCTGCTTTTAAAAAGTAATCCTAAGGCAAAATAAAGTGTACTTGAAAAGATTTCCTATGTCATCTTACACAGAACAATTCACCATGGATCATATGGACAAGCAGCAGGAACACATCCAGTTGAAGCCACTGAGTTAGTGGATGGTGCTGTGCCAGCCAGGAGCAAGAAGGCATTTCCATGCTCCTCTGCCTCTTGGTGGAATGCCCTCCAGTTGAGGGTGGCAAGACAAAGCTCTTGAGGGAGGGAATTCAAAATTATTGTGGTAGCCATTAAAGTCCCTTTTCTTAAGTTCTCCTGAGAGGCAAAAGTGGACGGGTTGTAATTTCTGAACTCTTCTCAAAGGCGGCAGCTCTACGTCAAGCACACTGCAATGGTCCAGACCACAGATGACCAGGGCATGTTACACCACCGCCAAGTCTGGTAATAGCAGGGAAAGGACAAAGTCAGTGGAGGAGCCAAAGCAAATTCACTCCTGGCATCAACCATTGCTTACTGTATGCATCTGAAGTCCGAGCAGAGCCTAGGAGAACTCCCAGCCTGCAAGCCTGCTCATGAGGGGGCTGTGGTAGATGCAGTTTCACAAATCCCTCCGCTAACCAATCCTGAAATTGAATTTACCTTTCCCATCCCACTTCTTTCCCAGTGCTGCTGCATCTTTGGCCTTTTTCAAAATGTATTTCAGGCAGAATGAAACTATAGCTCAGGACATCTAGAAAGAGAAAGAGACTCTCGAGCCATAAATACTCTGACTTCAGTCCTTCTACATGGTCACATAAAGAGGCAGAAATATGGTCTTCCTATTGAACTTCCTAATGCCAACCTCTGTAGCACTGTGCCCTCTAGATGTCTCTGGACTCCCGACTCCAGCACACTAGCGAGGGCTCCAGGCAGGTCTGGTCCAGGGCTCTGGAGGGGCTCAAGGCTGGGATGGAATATCACAGACCAGTGTGAAAGTTGTAGTTGGCCGTGTTTCTTTGTCTGCAGAGTCTGCCGCAAACTACACTGTCCAGGGATCTCGCAAATAAGGTCAATGACCTTGCTGTTGCAGAACTGGAATGACACAATTTAAGCCTAGGTAAACAAAGAAGTGCAAATTAGGTACTGAATGTTTGCCTCTTAACATGGCAGAACTGTAGGCCTTTGTGTCTGCTTGTGCATTTGTTGAGAGGTAGGCTGGTTCAGTGCTCTGGATCGAACATTAAATTTTAAGGGTGTTTTGTCCTGTTCTATTCCTTTTAATCTGGGGATGTGGTGGCACTGCGGGCTAAACCGCAGAAGCCTGTGCTGCAGGGTCAGAAGACCAGCAGTCGTAAGATCGAATCCATGCGACGGAGTGAACGCCCGTCGCTTGTCCCAGCTCTCGCCGACCTAGCGGTTCAAAAGCATGCAAATGCGAGTAGATAAATAGGGACCACCTCGGTGGGAGGGTAACAGCGTTCCGTGACTAAGTCGCACTGGCCATGTGACCACAGAAGATTGTCTTCGGACAAAAGGCTGGCTCTATGGCTTGGAAACGGGGATGAGCACCACCTCTAGAGTCGGACACAACTGGACAAAAATTGTCAAGGGGAACCTTTATCTTTTATTCCTTTTAAAACACGTTCTGGAGCTTTAGTCTGCTAAAGCAGATAAGAGCTCTGAAATGCTTGTTAACAGCTCCCGAATCAAGCCTGTAAAGCAAGCACAGATTCTGAGTGTCCCGTCTTTGCAGTATTTTGAATATTTAAAAAACCAAGATGGGAGAATTGTCCTAGACTGCAGTGGAGACCACACCTTCTAGCTTTGAAATGCCTGGGTCTGGACAGGCGGGTTGATTTTGGTTATGGTCTCCGTCCCTGTCATGGAAAGGTGGTGAATTGGTGGTGAACTCTTAAGAAGATAGCGGCTCAATCATGGTTTGGCATTTCCAGGTTAGAAGTGACACAAGAGTATAAATGTTAATGTCAGACTCTTGTGTTGCTGGAGTATTTTTCTACACAGACAGTTATTTGTGATTAGTGTTTGTTCCAGTTTGGCCTTTTTTTGGGTGAACATGTAAACTTTTATTCCAGAACCCTTCACGTTCCATTTTGTCTCTAACCTCATCCCCTCTGTTTTTGTGGCTATTACCAAAATTTTGCATAATGCTTATGAAATCCTTTCTCTGCATTCCTCCCCCTTTTTTTGCTCTAGTACCAAAACCTCCATACTAACTTATTCTTTTTTTTTTTTTATTTTGTCCTTACAGAAAAGCCAGAGTTGGTACAATGTAAGTATTTCTGTTTCCTTCATCCCTGGATGCATGAAGAGTGGGAGGGAAGGAGAGAGAGAGGTGGGCTGAGTGAAAGGAGACCCGGCAGTTTTGTTGGGCTTCCAAAGTCTAAATCAAGGCGTTTGGGGAAATCTTGAACCCAGCCAAAGCTCCCTCTTTTTAGAAGAGTGTGTCTTTGCAGATCAGCCTAGGCAGTCACAGATTTTTCTTCTGCCTATAAAGCAAAAGAAAAGGGGGGGCGATTTTATGTTGCCAGGATAAACAGGAAGCCAAAGACATAAATGGGTTGCTATGGTTGAAGACAGAAGGCACTCTCTTTTTTTGCAGAACTTGCAATATTCTGTTCTGTTTTCTTCCTTGATTCTTTACCTCCCTCTTGTAGAGAAGAATATAGGATTGACTTCCAACCTAAAACGCCACTTCTTTATAGCTTTGGGAGGTATAAATAAAGCATCTCCGTTTTGTCTTCCTTCTGTTTTGTCTGCCTCCTTGAGTTCAACTCTGTGTGGGTCTGAAGTGCATATTTGAGGGCCCAAACCCTATAATGTTCTTATGCCATCACAACACAATCAGAAGAAGCCAATTGTCATGAGTTAATGTAGGCATTTGCTGTTATGCAGAAGCTTTTGAATCTTTGCCCTGTAATGAACAGGTGTCCTTTTTTGGAGGTAGACACAGTATTTTGGCTCTAAATTGGTTATGTCTGCTTAATGTATTGTTGTAGTTACATGTGGGACCTCCTATTTCAGTTTAATAAACCAGGATCAGAATTCACATTTTGGTTCCCTGCTCAATGCCATCATTCCTCCTTTCATCAAATAACCATGTTTCTGCATATTTATTTAACAACCTGGTACTTTCTGTAGCCAGTAAACTAAGCATGGAAAAAAAATCATGATTAATTACCAATTAATGGGTTTCGTAGATTGCACTGTGAAAGAAGGAGCAAAGGTGCCCTCACAGAAAGTATATTCATATCTCAGTTTCGTAACTCCACCTTTCACAGTCTATACCAGCTGTTCATGTTCTCCATCTTGCACCCGATTCCCTGGATGGATGGCTTAATTTCATGTAGGACAGACTCTTACCTTATGAAGATGCCTTCTCTTTTTGAATGCCTTCTAGCATTCTAGTCCCACACTTCATGCTTGGGCCATACAGATGAAGGGGAAGAAATGATGCACAGTTGACTGGGAGGGGAGATAGGTAGGCAGGAAGAAAGAATGAAAGAAGGTGGAAAGAAGGAAGTAAAGTTTGCCTCTCTATGAACACATGTGATGTCTGAAAGATTTAATGTGAGGTGCTATTCAGTCACTTGCTTGGTTATAAGCAAACACATGCCTTTAAATTTCTGGAAAACAGTGCCTATGTAGACAGGATTGGGACACTGGTTCTCCTGGGCTGAGATACCTGGCCACTTCCCTCAGTTGACCTCCCAGTGCCTCCCACCTGCTTCTTCTGAGAAAAAAGGTATCCGGAAGACCACTCCCTTTGCAGAAACAAGTCTAAGAGATGTCCGTCCCTCGATTTGATTAACATGAAGGGATCCTCACTGAGGGAGGAATCTCTGGACCCACCTAATAAGAGACCCCCATTCTCTTTAAAGAAAAATTGAACGCTGGACTGCAGATGGTTCTTTGGTTGCTTCTGGGGGGGGGGACTGGGCCACGTTATGTCTATGTGGGTCCACCATCACAGAATTTTTTCTTTCTAATATCCAAAAATAGAATTAGATGGATTAGAATGGATAGGATAGAATGCATCACACCTTAACATATGTGTGATTTGTTACAACTTAGATTATAACACTCATGCTTTCATTTGATGCATTTAAAAATGGGATATCTTAAAATGATATGGAACTCAGTAGCATGTGTTTCACTTGCATTTAGATCTGCAATGTGCCAGATTGCCACCAAGTGCAGGGTTAGGCCTTTGTCAGTGGAGGTATAAACAGCAGAAGTGCTTTCTGCATGTCGGTCTCGGTGCATATTTCAAAAGCCCCTGTTTGGAAGGCATTGTCACGTCAAAACTGCCCATGTGAATAGCAAGTAAGACACCCAGAGAAACCTGAGTTCTTGAGAGGACAAGAGAAGCGGGTGTAGTTTTTAATAATAACAGCTCCCCCCCCACCCTTAATTTTGTCCAAAGGGTGCTTGCATGACTGCCTGGTTTGCATGACCTTAAGCATTCATGGCTCGCATGCATGTCTATGAGTAACTTGTTGGAGTGTCCTTGTTGTTTTATTTCTGTTCTCTTGTGTTTTTTTTCCTCCCTTATGTATTTTCAGCATGAGAGACAACACATCCGGAGAGTAAGCACTGTCTGTGTAATTTATTCTAGTTATCCTAGAACTCTTCACTGGTTGAAAACCGCAATGCTGGGATAGGTCTGGTTCCCCAATACCTGAAATTTTAAAATGCCTCTATTTATTGCTGTATCAGCTCTTGGTGATTGGCTTATTATGAATTATACTTTGTATAACAAACTTACTGCACAGTGGATGCACCAAACTGTGTAGCAAACTATACATTAAGAGAGAGAAATGTTTCATTCTATTCCAAAAACATGTCTGGAGTTTATGCTCCCTACAGATGGTATGTTTCCATCAGTGCAAGAAAAGCTGTGTGAATGGATTGTGCACAAGTCCTTAACACTTGTGTATTAGAAGGCTTCAAACATTCCCAAACAAGACCCAAACGCTTCAGCTTCTTTTCAAGCACCTGTTGTCTAGCAGATGGGGAGACACCGGTCCTATTTCTGCAGGTTTTCATTGGTCTTCTTGTTTCTCTCCAACCTTCTGTGCTGATGTTACTCTTCCTTTGCCAGTCTTTCTTTTCTCACACCTTTTTGGTTCACAGAGACCACACTTTTCTGTGTTCTGTGTGCTCCCTTTGTCTGAGAAGAAAGTCAATCCACCTTAGCTGTAGCGCATTAAGTTCTAGCATTTGCTGCTTAGGCCTCTCTCGGGGATTTACAAAGCATGTAGAATGCGTGGAAATGAGCAAGTTCCAACGGATGGTCCCAGCTATTAAGATAGCACACTTTTCCATGCATGGCAAGGAGACTTCCCATGTCCGCAGCCACCCTTCGTCTCCCACGTGTTCTGCTTATTATATGCGCAGTGCAGAGATTTTGGAATGGTCTTGTCGTCACTGGCCATTTTGATCGATTGATATCCAAGATGCCAGGAAGAGCAGAAGCTGATAAACTGCACCTGTGCCAGTTCACACAGTTCCTATGTTCTGCAAAGAACAGATTTTGACCATATACGACCCTACATCTGCTGTACAACATAATATGACAAATCCAAGAGCAGATTTGTGCATTTTATATGGTTTGTGTATTTTTTGCTTTAATTTGTAATGAAAATAAGCATGGCATGAAAGTAAGCATGGAAGAGCTTAGAAACTTGACACTGTCTCCTCTTAAAAAGTTGGAAAAACCTGCCTCTGTACTTCTCCTAAATAAATAGTGCAAGCAGAAGGGAACATTCCTCATAAACGCTCTAAGCCGTTCACACAAGCTGTTTTGCTCAATGGAGCAAAAAAGGGGGATCTCAGTGCTCAGCTTCACATCCCATCTCTTTTGGAAAAGCAGCCCCCCTCCCAACCCCTGCTTTGCTTTAGTAAGATACTTTAACAGATCCCTCGTGGCATACGGCTATAAATTTGTTGCTCCACCATCTTCAACATAGTTCTTTGACATGCCTTTGATGCGCAAGTGGTCACAGTAATTCATGTGCTGTATTGTAGCAATTTTTGCAACAACCTGTGGAGTAAGTCACTACTGTGTTCCCCACCTTCTAGACAAGAGAGCTCATAAACGTTGTACCAAGGAGGAGGCATTTGAACTGGCAATCCCCTGGCTCACAAAAGAAGCTGTGTTATAGTGTCAAACTGTTGGACCAGCTAGCTCAATCCTCCCTATGCCTTCTGGGAACTATTCTCCAAGATAGGGAATTTTTTTATGCCCCTGCCTGGAAATGCAAGGGATTGAATTTGGGAGCCCCACCGGACAGACATTTCTAAAGATACATAAATGAGGCTCGCCTGGAAGAAGGCCTCAGCTGAACGGCCTAACTCCACCTAGCTTCCTGTTTAGAAAGGATGCTGCCTCAATGCTTGCGAGGAGTTTCCTTTTGGAACAGGAATTTAGGCCTATGCTAGGGCATGAGGCCTTCCTGCTTAGGCTTTTCTCCCAGGTGGACCACATTTTGATTTTTGTCTGTCTGTCTATTAGGTTGCAGAAGGCCAAGGATTTTTAGCCCAAAGAAACCAAAGAGAATGTCCTTACCCGCGACTTTTTGCACACATGAATGAGCTACACCCTGACACTTTCTTTTGCTAATGGGCAAATAATACCACAGTCTAGAACCTTGTCCAGTGAGATGCATTACTCCAACATGCATTGCCTGAACTTCAGGGATCAGAGGTTCACATTGATCTTTTAACCTCTTTTTCAAAGAGCGTATTTTTAGGCTGCGTGCACAACACCTTGGTTTTAAAGGAGGGGTAGCTAACTCTGGCTCTCCAGAACTGTCGGACTGCATCTCCCCTCCTCTCCTGTTGTTGTCGTTTAGTCGTTTCCAACTCTTCGTGACCAGTAGATCCTGACTATTGGTTGTGCTGGGCAGGGCTAATGGCATTTCCAGGCTAAAAAACATTGGAAGAGACTCCGTTGTCCACTTGTACTTTTGAAGAATCTTCTCAGATGGTGCTGTTAAAATTTAGAGGTTCACAGATTAAATTTGAGGTTGCTGTCCTCAGTTCAGGACTCTCTGATTTGCCAGTGTGGAGCTTCTTCAGTAATTCGAAACACAAATCCACAAGATTCCTTCTTGCTCACAAACATTATCTACGTTGCCTTGGGCGACCCACCCTTTTTAAAAACATCAAAGCTTTTCCTCCTTCACCCTCAGAACCAGGATAACATTTCCACTCCGTGCTAAAGTTTTGAAAGATTACTGAAATAGGCATAAGATACACTGTGCATTACATTCGTTGCTTGGTGTATGTCTACTGTCTGCTGGTCCTAATTTCCAGTTTCCCCAGCCTTTAGATTTATATCCATAGAAACGATGTCATGTACTACCACAGTCAGCAAAAGGATTATTAGTGATTTCACAGGAATAGGAGGCTAGAGTTGACATACTTCATCTGTGTCAAGTAGCTCCTGTTTGTTAAAATATTGTCTACATGGAAAATGCTGAGCCTGCAGGCATCTCCCTCTCTCCCTCTCTTATTCTCTCTTTCTGTCTCTCTCTATACAGATGTATGCAGACATACACACACACACAGCTGCAACACACCCAGAAAACAGTATTGGTGGGAAGCTTTACACACATTCCTAATGAGTTTCTGTACTTTATAAGGCTTGCCCTTTGAGGCTTGGCATAGCAGCCTAGTGTCACCAGGTTCATCTCGCTACGCTTCATGCCCATATACCCATGCATCTGAAAGGTGAGAGTATGAGTGTGTGTGTGTACTTTTCTCCTGCTCCTTCCTCCTTCCTCTCTCCTTCTGTTGATTCTGCTACAGAAATCCCGTTTGCCCCCTTCCTCAGATTTCAGGGCCTCTCTGGCTTTCCTCCTCAACGTTTGGCTTCACTTCTTCAGCTATCGATTTTAAATATCTGAATAATTAGTCATGAAAACCAGGGAGGTGCTTAAAAAAAGACCTGTGAAAGCCACCTGCTCTTCCCCCCACTCTTGTCTGGCAACTTACTCTCTCCTTGTGCCATTCTGTCCCAGCTCCCTATGTTTGCCATAGAGTTAATGTTTACCGTTCCATCCTGGCTCTTGTTCCTCTGGGTGCTGCTCCTTTCTCCTCCGAGAATGTGAGTGGGTGTTCAGATAAACATGAGGAACCATCTTCCTGATCTTTATCTAAGAGGTTTCTCATCACTCACTTGAGGAAGGGCGCTCATTATGGGTAGGGCAGGAAAGCACAATCCTTTGCTAAAGCTAAGGCGGTCAGCAAATTTAAATCGTATGCTTCCAGACACAGTCTGGTTTGCCCAAGGCAAACTGGTTTCAGAAACAAATGTTAAGCCTTAAAAATTAGCGTACCTCTGAAACTTGCACTGAATCTGAATGGTTATTCATTATTGTTGCAGAACGTTGTTTTATGTTGTTGTTAGTCTGGTGAACAAAAGTGAAGCGAGTGCCCGAAGCTAAACAAGGTTCAGCTTAAATAAATGTTGGGTTGTAAACCAGCAAGAGAAACATGGCATATACATGTGCAAAGAAAGATGGAGAGGGAATATATAGAGTTTTACAGAGCACTGAAAGAGGAAACTATTCCTTTATAGTGTTGTCTATGTTCATCCCAGATTCATGCACAGCACAACCTCCCTTCTCTATGAATGCATATGTTGAGAGGATTGGCATGCAGCCTTTCAGCAAACTTTGTGAGTGGTTATTCTGTAGTTGGTGAAAAACAAAGATAACATTCAACTAATAGCAAGTTAAAACAAAGACAATATTAAAAACATGGAAGAAAAACTAGTGCACTTTCCCATTGGCACCAAAAGGTTAAGAGGGCCAGACCTCCTGGGGAAAGAAACCTTCAAACTGGGTTCGGCCACAGACAAGCCTCTGTCTGGTTGCCAGCCACCTCCCTTGGGAGGGCAGGGTGCCTGGATATACAGAAGCTAGGCTTGTTTCAGGTGGCTGCTGGATCCTGTGGCCAGGAGGGCTTTCAAGGAAAGGATCAGCAACTTCCTGACAATGTCCAGGCAGGGCTTGTATTTTGAACAGATGGCCTTTTAGAAAAATCTTCCAAGGCAACCCGATGAACACCCCATATAGTTATTTGCAGACACCGCCAGAGTATCAGTAAGTGTGGAATGCCTACTTTCTTCTATATTCTATTTTTGGAAAAGAATTTGTATAAATGATAGCACAGCTACAACCCACTCTTGAGCCTCCTAGTTCTGTGTATTCCTAATCAAATCCTATAAGCTATTGTCTTGCTGTTCTCCGTATCTGCCTACACCCTCCCATTTCCAGCTCCCACCATCATTCCCAGGATTTGGATTCCCCATCATGTGTATGTGTGTAAGAGAAATATACCCTCTCCCATGTCAGGAGCATGAGTTGGTTGATATCCTGTCCAAAGAAATCACTTCTTCTCATTGAGAACTTGTATAGCAGTTGGAAGGGAAGGGATTCTTTGACACACCATGCCACTTCTCTGGACTTGATCCAGTTCTATTTGTCTATCTAAGCATTGTCCACATGTAACAGCAGCTGTTCTTCTTCAGTTCTGGGGCACTCTTTACAATATAGAGGTTTTTGTGGTGCCGGAGGAGACTCTTGAGAGTCCCCTGGACTGCAAAGAGAACAAAACTATCCATTCTGAAGGAAATCAATCCAGAATGCTCACTGGAAGGACGGATCCTGAAGCTGAGGCTCCAGTACTTTGGCCATCTCATGAGAAGACTCCCTGGAAAAGACCCTGATGTTGGGAAAGTGTGAAGGCAACAGGAGAAGGGGACGACGGAGGACGAGATGGTTGGACAGGGTCATCGAAACTACCAATATGAATTTGACCAAACTCCAGGAGGGCCTGGCGTGCTCTGGTCCATGGGGTGACGAAGAGTCGGACAGGATTAAACAACTAAAGAAGAACAAGAGGTTTTTGTGTAAACTCCCTGCTTTCACAATATAACTCATGTACTGTTGTGTATCCTTGCAATATACTTTGTGTGATTTCCCAGTGGAACTAAGGTAATGTTGGATCAGAGGATGATAGGAAGTTCTGCACAAAAGCCCAGCAACTCCCCAGAGGTTCTGGATTAAGTTGGACTCTGGAGAGAAGAGAAGGAGGACTTCACACACCCCCCCCCACATATGACCTCTGCAGTTGAATATTTCTAAGAAAACAAGTGAGCCAAGAGAATCACAGACAACTAGAACAGCAATTCAGGAGTAATTGCATCATCTCTGTGCTCTTAAAAATCAGTCTTTGTGTCTCTCCCCACCCCCACCCCCACTACAAACTCTGTCCAGCAACTTTGCATTACAGGAAACATCTGCTGGGAGGGAGGGCCACGGCTAGGTTACTTCAGGGCATTGGCCACTAGGATAACCCAGAGACTGAAACTTAAAGCATGTGCAAGTCATTTCAGTGTCTTTTCCCCACCCACTGCTTCCATGTGAGAAATTTAAAAGGAGAAAAGCTGCCTTTTAGAGAAGAAACGGGAGCAAGGAGTGTCCAGTGCGGTCACTGGATCAAATTCAGAAACGGTTGTTTTGCACAGCCTGGAGGGAAGGTCTGGAGACAAAGCGATTCTTCGTTCCTCCTGCGATTCCAGCAGCAGCTTGGGAATCAATACAAGCGATTGGAACGGGCTGCCTGAGGTGCTCCTTGTTTGTTGCCCTTTGCGATACTTGGCTGTTGCTGCTCTGTTCCAGTTTGGACATCGTAGAGCTGAAATGCGATCCTCTTAAGAGTTTCTCTGTGTGACGTTTGGTTTTCTCCAGCTGAAAGCATCCCTGCAGGGCACGGTGGAACAGCAGAGGACAATAATCACCTTAGCCACCAGCCTTGCCTGAATGAACTTGGGACCGCTTTGGGAAGTTGACGTTTCTCTTTGTTCCACTGGTTCTACTGAGCTACCTGGGAAAGGAGGTTCTGGTGCACAGACATGCATCTGTATGTTTTCAAGTGATCATCTGCCGTTGTTAATAATTTTGGTGACGGACCTGAAGAGAGGAACTATTGTGTTCCTATATTGTCCACATACCGCTAAGAGGCTAAAGCAGACACGTGAAGGAACAAGTAGGGGACACTGATGTCACATCATGGATTCGCTGTCAGAATGCGGAGCCCTTTGGAGTCTTCTACTAGATCTGGAGGACAAGAGGCTACTATGTTACCTGGAGTGGCTATATGATTTTTCGGAAAATCATGACAGCTCAGCATGGGAAATGCTTCCAGCTGTGAGTGTCTTCATACTGAAGTTGTGCCCAATACAGAAATTCTTCTGCTACCTTCCCACTTCTTAAGGCTTTCCTTAAAAATCCTCTATTTATTTTTCTTTTCATGCCTTGTGCCAAGAAATTCCAAACACAGAGGTGTTTCTGAATTCTTTAGCACCATCCCTTACCCTCTCCTCTGTCCCCCACCCTATGCAGTCAAACTTAAAAGCAAAGGCAGAGTTGCTCCAGCCTTCTTCAGCTTTGTTTTGCTTTGAAGCATTTGAATTCCAATTTCCCTGCCCAGCTTGCTTCACCTTTATTAGATTTCCTCCTGTGAAAGTGCCACTGAGAGTTTATAGGAATTAAAAGAAATATTTTAGCTTTCGGTGATGATCTTTCACCATGTATTAATTTCTGGCCTTTTGTCATTAGCTTGTTTGTCTTACTATTTAAGCTGTATGTGGTTGTTTCTATTTTTTGTGATGGACGAGAAGCTGTAGCTGTCGAAAAGACACACATATGCCCCCAAAATTCCTATTCAGTTCTAACAAAAAAAAAAAAAAAGGGATATACTAATAACCTTCCTTTCTCCAGCTGGGAACAGTACTTATCACTGCTGAGGATGATGGCATTGTGACAGAATGCCAGCATGCATGCAGTGTTGCAGACCTGCCAGTGTATACATTCATCTGAGTAATGAAGCATTACTCTGTCTTCTGGTCATCATTTCCACCAGTAAAACATGCCGGAGCCAGCAGGGATGGAAAACCAGTTGGAGTTTTCATTCACACTCTCACTGCAGTCCGAGTCTGAGGACATCAGAGTCATGGTCAGAGAAACACATTGGAGGGTGCAACTGTGCAACAGAATATTAATCTCTGTTTTGTGACTTCAGAACGGGCCCCGGCTACCCATAACTAGAGACGTCAGCTTGATTTGTGGATACGTCCTAGTGTAGATCCTCTTGATTCCACTAGTGCCTATTCTTAGGTCCAGTTTGGCTAGGCTAAGATGTCACCAGGATTGGAAAAGCCTCTTCAGCTTTCCAAGACATGGAGGGTTTTGTGTTCTTATTCTTGGGCTTCTAGATAGCTCCCTTTTTTTTTTTTTTTTTTGGTTTTGTTTTTCTTTAATGGTCAGCTGAAAAGAGATTCATTTCCAGTAAGATCCCTCCAGGACAAATGTTGTCCTGTGCCACCTTCTTTTTCCATGCCTTCGTAAGCCATCAACCTCATCACTGCTTTCTAGGGTTGCTATAAATGAGAAGGCCCTGTCGTGCCTCGAGGGATTGCCAGAACATTCTTAAATGAGGGAGCAGCCCTTTATTTCAGCATCTCTCAACACCATTGGAGATGTGCTGGCATTCATTGTTTTCTGTAAGGAAACAATATCACAGCATCATCGTTCGTGTATATATCAGTGTGTGTTGTGCGTGTGTGTGTATAGTTCTTGTTTTAGAAACACAGGTTTCTAAATCTTAAATCTAAATCTTCGTAGATTTAATTGTCCAAAGCAAGCTCCAGTAGAATTGCAGTCTGTTTCTTTGTCTTTGTTTCTGCCCGCCATCCCTCCTTGCCTTCTACACCTTGCCTCTTGCCAAACTTGTTGTGAACCCATCCAAAAAAAACACTGTGATCCAAATAAGTGCCTAGAAATCAGTAGTTCTTGCCTTACTTTCCCTTCATTAGGACTTGCCTGAGAGCATGGGTTTCTCTGCAAGGCTTTTAACACGTTGCACTTTCTCCTTTGTTAGGGTCTGTGCGGTGGTGTCAGTGGGATGAAATTGACCTTCTGCTTGAGCTTTCCTGGTGACATGGCTGTCTCTCTCCCAGGTGTCTCCTCCTCTTCCTCCTCACCACAACCAGTGGTTAGCAGACCAGCTCCTCTCACCCATTTTTCACCCCTGCATCATCCAAAATGGGATAATATCTGCTTTTTTCATGCCTAGTTCTGAATAACAACATTTCTCCCGAGATGGTCCCTTTGCTTTTGGAACTTTGTTGCCTCGCCTCCCATCTGATCAACTCTCTGCTGTTTACAGGTGTTGAGTCCAACCTACAAGCAGCGGAATGAAGATTTCAGGAAACTTTTCAAACAGCTTCCTGACACAGAGCGCCTCATCGTGGGTAAGGGTCCCCTTGTTCTCCTGAGTCGGATGAAAGTAGAGGGTTTACCGCTATTGTACAAACCAGCCTTCCCAAGCCAGAAGGGAGAAAGGGTTCCTCCTTTGCCACCCCTGTCAAGAGGGGCCTCTTTCCCATTTCTCCTGTATAAACAAAACCTTCTGGGGAACAACATGGAGCCTAATACACAGCTTGGTACTTGCCGTCTTACACAGGTAGATACCTCGCATCAGTGGTAGGCTCAGTGTGAAAAGGAGGGAGACTTGTTATAATATTTTCCTTGTAACGCTTGGACCACATTAGTTGTACACATTGATATTTGAACACTGCAGTATTTAAATAGGTGGGGGGGGGGAAATGAAGGTGCTGGTGGGTTTGTATTTTCTGTTCATGTTTGCTTCACACAGGCTACAAAAACGGATGAGAAAACATTGAAAGTGCTGCTTTTATTTCATATGATGACTATACAGAACCAATCTTTGATGCTTACTGCAGGACCAAAATGGGGAGTTTCATCTGGGACAGCGATGTGATAAGTCAGCATGGCAAACTGTTCTTAACGGAAGATGAGGGTGATCATCATGGAGTAGTGTGGGCTTCTGATATATGAACACTCTTAAGTCTCTGGGCAGAGTCGTGTTTGGTTTTTCCATCCACGTCACACTCT
This sequence comes from Pogona vitticeps, assembly GCF_051106095.1. Lineage (NCBI taxonomy): Eukaryota > Metazoa > Chordata > Lepidosauria > Squamata > Agamidae > Pogona > Pogona vitticeps. The sequence goes on along the minus strand of NC_135790.1, from coordinate 24,546,641 downwards.
GGGTGGCAGCTTCTCAGATTTAACCAAGAGGCATCCAATAAGTCTTCCTTGCGCAGGCTTAGACCTTGTCCAGCCACTCCCAGATTGTTCCCTTTTGGGGGTGGAAGGACCAAATAGAATCCTGCCCTCTGTAAAACAAAGAATGCACTAATATCCCAGATATTTTAATTTTGATGCAGAAATGTGTGATAACAGGAAAGGATTTTTAAACTGTGGGTTGTAACGGTTTTCATTTTGCACCTATGGATCTGTATTTTCTCTTTTGCTTCTCTTTTTACCTTTTGTTCGGTAGGCCATTTGGTACAGAGAGAATCTCCCATTCCCCTCACCTGGAGCACCTTGATACCTTTTCCGAAATAAAGAAGAGTCTATAAAAATGCAAAAGAGGTCAACATGTGCCTACCTTTTTGGCCTATTGCAGATCCTGCTCTCCCAGGACTGCAGATTTGTAACGAGCCCAAGGTGTCTAGAAATAGTGAGGAATGCATGTGTAGGTTGTGTGTGATAAGGAATAAATGTTCTTGGGGTAACCATATTGATTGACATTTTGGAAAGAATGTCTTAGTGATTTTAAAGTGGCTGAGGACAAAATAAAAATGGCCACTTGACCGGGATAAACAGGAACTAAACCAAGAATCATCAGAATTTGTAACAAGATTAAAGGATTCTTCGGGGGGGGGGACAGCAAAAAACGCAAAACCCCCAATTTCTTTCTTTCATTCATTCATACATTTCTTAGATTCATAGATTGCCCCATTAGTGCATGCACTATTCTGTGTGGTTTACAAAGGTTAAAACATATAATAATAATAATATAAAGGAGCAATTAACAAACAACAGCAAACTTCAAGAGGCATAAATGATAAAAGTGAAATGCGGAATGCGAGGCAAAATAAAGAACTATCAAGCAGAAGAAACAAAAAAGCTTTATGGATTATGAAGGCAAGAGACTGTCTCCTTGGTAGTATGAGAACAAAGTACTGCTTTGAGTGAGTTCTCCCCATGACAGATTTATTTATTGACTGTATCTTTCCTGCAAATCCTTAAAAATTAGATTCAGCAGGTTCTTTACCTATAAAATGGGGAGGAGGGAAGGTGTATGAAAAGGATGCTGACTCAGAGGAAATTAAGGAGTTTTTATTTCACAACTTGGCTCGTATACAGCTTAGGCAAACAATGTGTCTGGTTTCTATTCCAAAGCATGAACCAGAGTGGCTGATACTTGTTTCTTGGTTTGTAATTTTAGGCTAAACTAGAAGAGGATGACCTTTATACAATAAGCAACTGTGTAGATAAGGGTTTGAAAAATTACACAAGCCAGTACCAAGGATGTGGAGAAGGGTTAGGGAGTTTTGGCCCCAGTTGTAGTTCCATTCCGGGATTGGTCCCCTGCATACACAGCATCACAGAATTTCATGAACGACAACTTACTCATGTCAGCTTTACCAAAACCACTATATTTTAAAAGCACTCAAGAGGACATTGGGACCTGAGCCACATCCCTAAAGAAAATGGACATGTTTTGTCCTGCCAGGACCCGTTTCTGCCTCCCAACTGTCTCAGAAATTGTTTTTGAAAGATCTTGAGGAATTGGAAGAAAAGAGGTTTCTAGTTTTGAAAGGGCGATCTTACACAAGATAGGGTATTGGCAGCAATACAACTACTTAGGTAGTCATGACGATAACATGAAAACTGTCATCAAGGTCAGTACTTACAGCAGACAAGCTTCTGCACAAACATGAACAATGAAACAAAGATTATGCTGTCTGTATTGAAGATCGAATGAGAGATATTTATCAGGTCCTTGAATATGAAATAAACAGTAGGATAAACAGTACTAAGTAGCAGATCTGGATAACATGTCATCCTTGGTACCAGTATTTTATGGGTTACCCAAAATAATGCTATGATCTTTCTCTGCCAAGGAAATATGTTGGTGGAGTTAACAACCGTTGACATTAGTCTTTCTTATGTCTCTGCAGATTATTCCTGTGCACTTCAAAGAGATATTCTCCTGCAGGGCCGCCTCTACCTCTCTGAAAACTGGATATGCTTCTACAGCAACATTTTTCGCTGGGAAACATTGGTGAGGATTTTCTCCCTACCCCATCCCTACCCCTCCCTTCCTCATCATCCCTCTGTGGTGTCGAGCTTGCTTCAGGACCACTCTTGAAATACTGCAGTGGGATGCACCATCCCCATTCTTTATCCCTCTTTCAAGTTCTTTTTGTTTTGTTTATAGTTGACAGTCCGTTTGAAGGACATCTGCTCCATGACCAAGGAAAAAACAGCACGGCTCATTCCTAATGCTATCCAAGTTTGCACTGACACTGAAAAGGTATATACTGCAAAGGGCTCCAGAGCAGGAAAGGTGACTACTCTGAACACTGATTTGAGATGGGTCACGTTGTGTCCAGGATTTGGCTGTTAATGCAAAACTCCCTTGGGGATGTGGGATGGCTGCAAAATAGGACACGGACAGGAAGTCAGGAAGGGGGGACAGGAATTGATCAGAAATCTGGTTAGGAAGAGGGTCATGTTTTTAGAGAGTTGGAAGTTGTTTGTTTTGCACATATTGTTGACTCCAGTCAAACAGGTTTTGCAGGGCTAGAGGACAATAGAAAGTCCTGTAAAATGTATTTCGTAACAACTTTCATTACAATGAACTCCACTAAATTCTAGTGTCGGATTTACTTCTATATAAACACATACGGTACAGTGCTCTAGATTTTTGTGCTTGTATTTTGTTATACTCCATCCCTTGATCACCAACTTTCACTGAAATTTAGACTGTCATCTCCATGGAGAATTTGGAGTTCCTAGTTTGTAAGAGAAGATATGAGAGAGGTGTATAAAGTGACACATGATTTGGCAAAAGGAGAGCAGAGAGCATGATTTTCCCTATAATGATAGGATCTGGGGTCATACAGTGACATCTAATGATGGGAGATGGAAGGCAGATAAAAAGAAGTGCTTTTTTGCATAGTTACCATAAACAATGGGATTACCTACCACAAGATGTAGGGATGGCTTCCACCACAAGTAGGTTTTTAAAGGGAATTAAACAAATTCATGGAAGATAAAGTCATCAGTTTCTACTCATCATGACAGACCTTCAGTATCAGAGGCTATATGCTTCTATATACCACTTCCTGGAGAACACAAATGAGACAGGATAACTGCAGTCATGCACCGTTTGCTGTCTCCCTACAGGCAATTGATCAGCCAGTGCAGGAATCAAATGCTGGACATGGTGGCCCTTTAATCTTATCTAACATGGCTCTTGTCATGTTTTGTTAGTACTGGCTACAAGAGAGTCGGGGTAGTGTAGTGCAATGGTTCTTAACCTTGGGTTACTCAGGTATTTTTGGACTGCAACTCCCAGAAGCCTTCACCACCAGCTGTGCTGGCTGGGGTTTCTGGGAGTTGCAGTTCAAAAACACCTGAGTTACTCAAGGTTCCCGCCAACCTAGCGGTTCGAAAGCATGCAAATGCGAGTAGATAAATAGGTACCATCTTGGTGGGAAGGTAAACAGCATTCCGTGTCTAAATCACACTGGCCATGTGACCACGGAAAGATTGTCTTCGGACAAACGCTGGCTCTATGGCTTGAAGAGCGGCATGAGCGCCGCCCCCTAGAGTCGGACACAACTGGACAAAAATTGTCAAGGGGAACCTTTACCTTTTTTTGAACTCAAGGTTAAGAACCACTGGTGTAGTGGGCAAAGTTACAGGAGACCTGACTTCCAATCCCTGCTCAGCCATGGAAATTGACTGAAGGGTTACAGTGGTAAAACAATTTCTTAAATATCTCACATAGCTTGGAAACATGATTAGGCTCACCATAGTTTGGCTGTGACTTGATGGTCTGCAACAATGACAAAACAGGAATATTAATTACAGCAAGTTGCTTCATAGAACAGTGAGTTGATATTAGAGAAGAGGGCACATAATAAGATGACTGATGCAACTGGTTAAATATGTGGGCCAGCTGGTCAAAGGAATACTTAAAGCAGCTATGTGACAGTCAGTTTGGTCATTAAACCACCTCAATTGTAGAAAAGTAACTTGAAATGTAAAGGGCACCTACTGGCTATGACGTGAATGCACTGTGCATTTATTTACTCTTATTTCCTTACCACCACAAAGTTTCTCAAGTCACACATAATTTGGAATAAAATCACAAGTTGTCTTTCTGTTTGCCAACTTGTTCTTGAACAACTGTCTTCTTCTCTCCCTTTTTCACAGCACTTTTTCACTTCCTTTGGTGCCCGAGACAGGACGTACATGATGATGTTCAGGCTCTGGCAGAATGCTCTCCTGGATAAGGTATAAAGATGCAAGACACTTCTTCACCGAGAAATAAGCTTCTTTGTTGTTGTTGTATCTATAGAGCTGTATCGCTCCATTTAGCAATATTCTGTCAAAGGCAGAAGACAGCCCACAACAAGGTGTACATAAAAACAGCAACTATTAAAACAGCAGCCAAAAAAACAACAAAAAATACCAGCAGCAGCAACATTGTTTACAAAGTAGGATAAAACTAGTTTTGAGCTAGTTTCAGTTGATCACAAAGAAGGGCTGGGGTAAGGAGAAGTGTCTCTACTTGGTGCAGAAAAGAATATTGCTGGCTTAGGCACCAACCAGGTAAGCCTTCCTAGGAGAGCATTTCACAGCTGCCTAGTCTCAGAAGCAGGAGGCATGTGGAAGATGCCTCAGAGGATCTCCATCAATCATCAGGCCCAGTGCGGTGGAGATTGATCTGTTATACACCCAGATCCCTAGCTGTGCCCAGCTTTAAAAGTAAGCACCAGAACCTTGAATTTCATTAGGAGATAGACTGGTGGTGCTTAGCAATTTATTTTTCCAGACTGGCTCTCTGAAGCTCATTCTGGTTAGCTCTCTCACAAAAGATACACTGACCTCTGTCTTAACACATGATTTCTTGTTGTCTTTCTCTTCAACAAGCCGGCATTTATCTGCTTAATGTCCTAAAAACCACATGCTCCTGTTGCCAAATTCGGCTAGCAGTTTTCCTGCCCATTTTCGTTATGTGATTATCACATGCATGCCCGTGCACTTGCTAACAGCTGTTGGACTTGGCTTTCAAGGAGGTCTTTCTCTTGCTGCCTTCCTTTTTTAGCGCTAGCAGCATATTTGACCTTTTCACATATTAATTTTGTGAGAGTCCGGCCCTCTGCAACAAGGAAGGCTTTGTGCTCAGTCTAAACCTGCCAGGGAATGAGGGGAGAGCCCTTCCCCAAGGCTGCCGCTATCAGCGTTGGGTTGATTCCTCGGCTGTGACCCTGGCTGGGATATCTGGGCCTGACTGGGGTTCTGCTTTGCCTCGTCTAGATCCAGAGTGGACAGTTGTCCTGTGCTTTGCCTAGAGTCTCTTTGAAGACAGCCGGGACATGTCAACTGCTAAGGAATGTGGACACTCAACTCTGAGATGCCCAGATTGTCTTACACTCACACTGTTTCTGTGCTGGTATCAGAGGGATGATGTTTAAACCCCTTAAGCAGTTTGGGTCCAGCTTATTTGAAGGGCATTTAAGCCCATATGAAACTGCTCATGTGTTAAGATCATCTTCAGAGGCCCTGCTTTATAATTTACACCAAGGTGGGCCGGCTACTTTCATTCAGTAGTGGCACCTTCCTGGGGAAGTGGCTGATTTTCAGAGGGTTTTAAAAACTCATTCTGGTTTTCAATGTACAATGTCAACATGGATCGCCTGTGTGGGAAGTACTAGTCCACCCTCTCCCTCTTCCTAGCCCCTGTGTCCCAAGGAGCTCTGGCACTTTGTCCACCAGTGCTATGGCAACGAATTAGGACTGACAAGTGATGATGAAGACTATGTGCCTCCCGATGAGGATTTCAACACGATGGGGTAAGCTAGCTCTGTTGCCCAAAACAAGGAGGACAAGTGAACTCAGGTAAATCCAGCTCAGATGCTTGCTGTGCCTCAGGTGTGCCAGTGGGCCAAGAGAGAGAGAGAGAGGCCAGACCGGTATTGCTGGGTTTTTACAAAGCAACACAAGATCACATTTCTTTGGTATGTGTAAATGAGTGCTGTTGCCCGTGGTCAGCCCACTGCTTCCTTTGAGTGCAGGAAAAATATCTCTGAATCCTGATCAGCTTCTGGGCAGATGCATCTATAGCAGCTTTGAGAGAGGGTGGCATTTGCCAGTGATAAGTAAGCCATATTATATCCTAGCAGTGCGAAAACGAAACAAAGCAATGGTTTGTATTACCTGGTTGGCTTGCTAGGGAACAAACAGAGAGTTACTTGAGCAAGTGTCTTCTCTCAGATGTGTTGTGGCTACTTGATCTTGGCATGTGCAGAAAACCCCATAATCCCATGGATGTTTTTCCCTAACGTGATGCTGAGAGGTTTCACCAGATAAAACACATGCCCTGTCAACATCCCCACTCTTGATAGTCTCAGTCTAAAACTTTACGAGTCTGGCTGTGTCTGAAGAGCAGATTGTCTCATCAGCATGGGGGAGCACACACTCTGTGCTAGAATCATCCACAGTTTCCTGGACGTATAACTTATCCCTGAACTGTGTGGTCCATGCAAGTGTCTAGTAACCAGCTGGTGGGGTAGCCAGAATGGCAACTGCGAGAGTGTGAATCTCTTTGTTATGAGTTTTGCTTTGTCTTCCAAAGTTTTCTTCTTAGATGTTTAGCTTGTACAGTTGCCTAAATTCATCTGGATCCTGTTTGTTCTTCTAGCTACTGTGAGGAGATTCCAGTGGAAGATAATGAAGTAAATGACAGCTCCTCAAAAAGCAGCATGGATGTCAAACCCGAAGCCAGCCCTCAGCTTCCAAAGAAATCCATCACCAACAGCAGCACGTTGACACCTACAGGAAGTAACGAGGCTCCAGTCCCAGTAAGCATTTGCCCTGTGCATGTTTCACATCTCCGATGTGAACCAGTATATAGTTGGTAGGGAAATAAACAATTATTTTACTTCATCCCTGAAAGATGTCCAATATAATTTTATTAAGGCTCTTGCTGTTAAATATTAAAAAAAATTTTAAAACTTGAAAAAAATATTTCCTTGACCTGAGGAGATGTGTCACAATTTAAACATACCAATTGGTACAATTCCATTTTGAGACAGAACATTTATCTTAGCAGTCTTGAAAACAGCCCAACGCTTTTGCTTCACCTCTAAAAATATACCTGCTGAATCAACCTTACATTCTTCTTTGGGCCGTCTGTGTGGTCCCCTTCTAATGACTAAACCCATTTGCTTGTCTCGATTAAATCAAGAGTGAAATGTTCAGTCACTGTGTACATAAATCTTTTTGATTCAATGGGCCTAGTGTAGTTGGAACCAGCAATCGTGTGTGCATGGTGATGTTTTCTTGTTCTTATGTGCCAAGAAGGTGTTTGCCAGTAATAGTCACCCTAAATCAAGAATCTTAAAAAAAAAATGTTCAGATCTTGCTTCTGCAGCTCTGTGGCTTCCTCTGTACAACAGCCCATAATTTTATGTCACTTTTTTCCCTAAGTTACATTATACAAAGGCACTGTGATTAAGAGAAAAATTCATAGGTGAAAAAGGAAAGTCCTCTGCTCACACACTTTGCAGTGGCAAGTAGTAGAGACAGCTTTCAATGAAGGCTAATACAGTTATTCTTAATGATTCCAGTATGAAGGTGTAGTTCCTGAGGAAGAAGAGGTTTTGGACATTTCTGTAGAGAAGGAGCTGACAATCGCCAGCCTGATTGCTGACAAGATAGAGATCATTGCTCCAGTGAAGTCCCCATCCCTGGATTTTAATGACAACGAGGACATTCCAACGGAACTCAGCGATTCCTCGGAAACTCATGATGAAGGTGCGTAGCTGGAGCCCACAGGAATGGTGGTGCCATGGACCGTCCCTGTAGCATCTCCTTCTCTCTCTCTGATGCCATGAAAGTCAATTTAGAAAGGCACGGACTTCTAGCATGGGATCTCTACCACGGATCTCTACCACTTATACTTGCCATCTGCTGGCAAGATTCATGTACTGAATGTTGTCTAACCAAAAGCTGTGTAAAGTTGTCATGTGTAGTAAGAAGCAATCCCCTGCATTAAGATAACTGTGGTTTAAAAAATGCAGTAATTGCCTAGCAAGCCAGTGACGTCCTGCTTCTTTTTGCAGGGGAAGTCCAGGCCTTTTACGATGACCTGAATGGGCGGCAGTATATGAATGAGGTGTTCAATTTTAGTGTGGATAAGTTGTATGACCTGCTCTTCACGGACTCTCAGTTTCTGCGGGACTTCATGGAACAGCGACGGTTTTCGGGTAAAGTTGGCCCTTGTTGGCCTACATACAGCCTTGTGGTGTAGTTGGTTCTCTCTCTCAGAGGTTCACGTAAGGACATAGCTATGCTCCAAATGTAGACTCACTTCAAAGGTCCAAAGGACATGGCATCCTACCAAAGACCTCTTGGGAACATACAGCTTTGTGAAAGGAGTGGGGGAATCTCCAACAGAATTCCTGCACCCTTCACAACATTGCTGTTCCCAGGGTTTTCCTGAGAGAGAGAGAAAGAGAGAACGACCTCCTTGAATTCATTTTATAATTTTAATCCTCAGGCAAGTCAACAATGAGATTCTTTGTCCAGTTGTGTGTTCCAGGTCACAAAGTTGTTCTGAAACATCAAAAGGCAGAAATGGAGAAAATGGTTTTGCTGGTGGGAAAGGACAAAGAGTTCCTCCATCCTGCCCAGTTCAGTCTCTAATTCATGGGGTAGCCAATGTGGAAGGCCCTTTACCACCACCTCACACCCACCATGGCCTGACTAGAAGATCACACGTATTTTTTAAGGGTTTTGTTTTGCTAGAACCACCATGTGGAAGGCATATTGTTTTAGAGGGGGCACAATCTTCCTGCTTCTTAGCCAAATAGCACAGAGCAACGTAGGTTGGTTGGGCTGCAAAAATGGCCTGGGGTGGGGGGAAGTCACATACTTCCTGAGAGCTCTCTGATTCCCAACTCTGATCTAATTTGGTGCTTAAGTTGTATTGTAGTTTTCCTTCAAGAATATCAGTTCTCTGCATTGCAGGAGTAGGGAACCCTTGGCCATCAATATGTTTTGGGCTTCCAAACTGGGTGCAAATCCTTGCTTTTCTTGTCTCTGTAAGCAAGGACAAAGGGCAAGATATTTTTGATGATAATGACCCAACAAGTTTTCTGCCAATTGCGTATCTTTCACAAATTACATAATCTGGGTAATTTATCTGCAGTTGCCACATTGTGTGGATGTTTAAGAATGAAAGGCATTGGATGGGTTTCTCGCATCTTAAACAACCAGCCATTCCTTCTGTGCTATCTGTGTGTCCGCACTTCCTTCTGAAGGGGAAAAGACATGGGGTTTATGCAAATTCTTTACATGCACTGTGCACAACTTGCAGAAATCTTGACAAAAGAAGTGTTTATTTTCCCACTCTTGCATTGGGGTAAGGAATCCTCAGGATTAGACATGTCTCATAGTGTTGGGACAGCCTGAATTAATTAGAATGAGGATTTCTAGTAAATATCTTACAGTCCTACAGTTCCCATCATGCCTGGGCAGTATAGTGAATGGTGAGGTATGGTAAAGTCACATACTGGTGCCTCCAAGAACAGGGTGAATTCTCTAGAGATTTAAAGCTTCCCAGTAACTTTCCCAAGATTATCAACATTCTCATATATGTTGCAAAACTATCCTGTGGGGATATTTGCAAAGAAGTATTTCCAAGTTCTGAAAAAATAACGTCTAGCAAGCCCCAGAAAGAGGCCACAAATTTTCTCAGAATTTCAGTTTGTACAAATTTGCAAACATGTGAAATCCACCTGCGAGCCATCTCATCAACCTTCTCAGGTTTTAAAAAAACTTTCCTTTGAATTCTCAGCGATGCAGGGCTTTCTAATTTCACTGTGCACTTTGCTTTAGGCAAAATCAGGTTTTGCAATTTAGGTTTTGCTTTAGGCAAAATTGCAATAATGGGAGATGCAGAGGAGAGAATCCCCATGTTACATGCTCTTCAAATTTCTGAAGACGACATCTAGGACAAGGAGGAACGTTTCAGTTTTGTGTCCAGGTAGAGACAGGCTGTGGTGTGACCTTTAGACTTGAAAGCCCCAATATTAGCTCCATATTTCTTTCTATTGCCTTGAACAGACTGCTACAATTGCAGAATTACTCAACCACGGTTTCTTAATATTAAAATAGGAGCATTGCTACTTCACTTGGAAAAACAGAAAGGAGCAAAGGGCGCAGCATAAAGAACCATAAGTGCTCTGTGTCCAGCTTGTTGGATCTGCCAGCTAGGGTGGAGGTGGAGGCTGTCCATGCCCTAGGATTTGGCCAGGGAAATATTCCTTCCTCTACTCCTTGGGAGCTAGATCATCATTTGCTTCTCTCTGTGATCCAAAATGCTCACCAGCTGACCCTACTGCCTATTTTTCTCTCTCTCTCTCTTCCCAGATATTGTTTTTCACCCGTGGAAGAAAGAAGAAACAGGTAACCAGAGTCGCGTTATCCTCTACACCATCACCCTCACCAACCCTCTGGCCCCTAAAACTGCCACTGTCACGGAGACTCAGGTAAGAAGCCTATCTTAGTTCCCTGAACTTTGTGGGTGGTGATTTATCTTGGATTTAAGGGGGCTTCATCTGGAAAGCTCCTCGTGGTATCCTTCTCCACTGGCCAACTTCTTCTCCTTTACACCTGTTTTCTCTGCTTTTTCCAGACAATGTACAAAGCAAGCCAAGAGAGTGAGTGCTATGTGATAGACGCAGAGGTGCTAACTCACGATGTTCCCTACCATGATTATTTCTATACAATTAATCGTTACACATTAACGCGTGTTGCCAGAAATAAATGCCGACTCAGGTGAGTATTCCTGGGTGAAATTAATAGGGAGTGCTGTCATTAATGGCTGTGATATTGGCAGGGTGGGTGATAATTGAGTTTAATAGCATCTGTATGCCATTGTTGCCACGTAGGAAGGAGACACTAAGGGGTGCAAAAGCCTTTATGAAAAAGAGAAAAATAAATGGTCTTGAATTCAGGGCCAGGATCTGGAAGAAAGCAGATTTTTCTTTAGAGAGAAGTAGCCTTTCTGAATGATTCCAATCACTTCACTCTTTCTCCTAAACCACAGCCAGCCACCGTGTTTTGAAAAAATGGTGTTTCAGGTTGCAGATCCCAAGACAGATGTCTTGTTGTGAAAACTGCTTGTACAGCTAGTATTACAGCTCTTGAGCAGGATGGCATGTGTTCTGCCTTTGAACTTTTATAAATGAGTTGGCAAAGGCTAGAGAGAGAGAGAGTGCTGGTAGAGGATGCAAAGTGGGAGGGAAAGGCCAACCCCGACACTGCAGACATGGGCGGCCACCAGTCCAAGGGCAATAGTTGCCTGTTGCGCTACGGATCCTGTATTGAGCAGGCGAACAAAATGACTTGCAATGGTCCTTCCCACACGTCCACTCTTCTTTTCAGGGTTTCTACAGAGCTGCGATACAGAAAACAGCCATGGGGACTGGTGAAGTCCTTCATCGAGAAGAACTTCTGGAGTGGCCTAGATGATTATTTTCGCCATTTAGGTGAGATCTTGCTGAAACGATCCAGAGGAACTAGCTGTTTGCCCACTTGCTTGCCTGTGACGGGAGAGGGCATATGGTTGCCTTCTGGGAGTAAAATAAGGAGACTGCATAAACTGAGCTTTTAAAGAGGCCCAGGCTGATGAAAGAAAGATTCCTTTTAGTATTTCAGTTCTGTGCCCTAAGAGAAAAGCCACCTTATTCTGGAATATACTCGTAGGTGTGTAGCAGCAGGTGACTCATCCAGGCCGAAGGTGGGGAGAGGCTCCTCAGTCAAGGTCCCGACAGTGCCTACGGCATGGCAGATGGCAGTTCGGGGCCGTTGGCCACATCCTGAGGACCGAGGTTGCTCTGAGGATGCCGTTGACTCGAGGGACTGCGGCCTTTTGCTGGAGATCCACTCCATGGTCCTCCTAATGAATTGCTGTTTGGCTTTCTGCGACAGAGAGTGAGCTGACCAAAACAGAGAACGCGTACCTGGCTGAACTGCACAGGCAATCGCCCAAAGAGAAGGCCGGCAAACAATCCACGGTGCGCCGGAGGAAACGGCCTCACACGCATCTGCGGGGGCCACACCTGGAGGAAGTCCTGAGCCCCGTCACCACTCCCACCGATGAAGAGGTTGTAGGTCGGATCAAGCGCGTGGCAGGTGAGGGGTGTGTGCGCGCAGAGCGTGAGCGTTCCTCGGCCAACAGGGCAGACAGAAGTCCAGCTCACCCAGACATGGCTGGCTTGAGAGCCTCTAACAGGCTCCTTTGGGGAGGACTGGTTAACTTTGAGAAGGAAGTGGCTCTCCTGGAGGGTTGTTTCCATACAGCCACAGCCCGGGCTGACCCTTGGGACTGATTAATTCTCCTCCCAAGTAATGGCCTGTTAATCGCTCTCCTTATGAGCCTAGCCCAGAGGTTTTAGTATCTATTGCCTCTGCAACTTTAACAGCTGGTTCCCTTTGCTCTGTTTGTGTGGCACAGGGTGGCTCCAATTTGCTGTTGTGACAGTAATAACGTCCCCCACCCCCAATAGCTCACATTTCTTCACAAATTCCTTCTGGAAGGACTCCAAGTGTTTTCAGAGTTTAAAAGTACAGCCTGGGGTTTAATCTTGTGGAGCCAGGCTGTAGAGAGAGCCACGTTTGGACCATGGTGGCTGGCGCCCTTTGGAGGGTGGACTTCCCACCACCGATGGAGCCAGCCGCGTCTCCTTTGTTACCCCAAGCCCTTCCTTTGCACCTCTCCAAGTATGCCGTGTACCCCTCTTGGGGAGGGGTGTCGGGGAGGGGGGGCAGTGCCTCGTCTGCCCAACGAGTGAGACCACCCGGGGGGGGGGGTTGGAAGTCAGCAGGGAAGGGCCTTTTCCTCCTGAGAGGGTACAACCAATGCTGCCTTCCAGGTTCCACTCAAACACGGCACATCCCCGAGGAAAGTCCTGCCGGCTTCCACCTGCAGAGCGTCTCCAAACTGCTGCTCATTATCAGCTGTGTGTAAGTCATTCTTTGTCCTCTTTGGCTTCTTTTCTCCTCGTTCCGTCTTTTATCACTCTTTCTCTCTCTCTCTCTCTCTGGCCAATTCCGTATTATTCCATTGTGTTTCATTTCTTTACCTAAAACAGGAAGGATTTGCAAAGATAATCACTGTTCAGATTAAGACACACACACCCAAATCACCAGAAATAATTCTTCCCTCAAATGGTAGACGTATTTGAAACCCCTTTCCAGTTTTTGTGCCCTTCCCTTCATCTTTCATTTGGTCCTCCTCTTTTGACATGGCTGTGCACATTCCTGAGTCGTTCTTGGTCCACAAGAGACGTTTAGGCAGGGAAGGGCTGCTATTCCAGAGATGAGAAGTAACTGGGGGGGGGGAGGTGAAGAGGCAAGCAAGGAAGAACCACAAAAATAACCCCATTTTGGAGAGGCTTGAGAGCTGAGATCCCTGCTCACAGTAACTAAACAGGGAACCCGCATCCCCATGGGGAGGAGAGGAATAGCTGTTGAGAGATTTTGCAGGGATTTGACTTCATCACGTGTGCCATCCCAAAAGGAAACAAAAATGCATGCTTTTCACTAATGAATAAAAATAGGTGCCGTGCACAAACATGGTAAAAATTGTGTTGTTGCTAGTGATGGTTTGCTCTGTCTGGGCTAGTCTGAGATTAGGAATCCTTTTAAGCGTGCTCTGGTCCAACTTTGAAGGCAGTCCGTAAGAGGCTGCTGTGCTATTCAGACTGAAAGAAAAAGGATCTCATGGCTCAAGACCCCCCCCAGCTCCAAACACCCTTCACACAGGGTAGCTGAGCTATTTTGAAGAATCTTGTTCTCACTTTCACTAAAACTTTGCATTTGTTAAGCTGGAAGGGGAAAAATCAACTCTTCTGGTTCTCTTTCAGATGAGCTGATGTCTTGTCTTGTTTGTTTTTGTTCTGTTCTGTCATGAAATAACTCCAGAGGATTTGAGTTGAGCAGTAACATGGAAGGACTTGACAATTCACAGGATTTCCTTCCTATTTCCGTCAGTTTAGTCCCCAATACTTAGCAGGACGATTGGGTAATGCAGGAAACTTCTTTTTTCCTTGTAAGAATGTGAGAATCCAGATGCAAGACTGCCTTAGCTATTGGGCTTCCTTTGGTTCTGGATTTTTGTTTTGCTGGTTGTTGAAGCTGCTGCCAACACAGCGCCACCTGATGGTACAAATAGTCTCAAGAGAAGGCTCAGCAGACCATCAGTCTGAGCACACACTCTTCTGAATCTAACAAATAGGAAAAAGCCAGATTCCACAAATGGGATAAGTTTATGGTCCTCGTTTGTACGCCCTGTTTTAATTTAAGCGTTGTTTTGCTTGTTTGTTCTATTCCTGGATGTGACTTTTTGTTGTGCAGAGAGGATCAGGAACTGGAAAAGAAAGGTGTTGAAATTAGGATTACCTTCCATGAGAACCAGGAATGTGCCACAGGGGTGGGATCCTGGCTCCCAAGGGATACTAGCTGGAGACCATACAGAATGAAGATGTCCTACATTTATACCCTCTGACAAGAGGCCTCTTCCACCTCTCACCTCCCTCCCTCTTTCTCTCTCTCTGACCTTCATTTTGTTCTAGTTTTTCTGTAGAAACGTAAGATTTCGCCCGACCATGAGATAGGTTTTCAGTGTAAATTCTTTCTCAGGATCAGGGTCAATGGTGTTGGGTGATCCTTTTCATGACGAGGGCTGTGTACACACCAGCACCCCGATCCCACCCCATCTCTGGTCATGCTGCTGTGCCACAGATGTTGGACGTCCTTCCTTTTCTCTTTCTCCCCATCTTCGCATGTCCTGCAGCCCCTCTCTCCAATGTGTGTATTCTGTGTCCTCTTAAACAACTTCCCCCTGCAGTTTTCTCCTGTCTCAACTCTGGTGTGCTTCTAATCTTCGCCTCCTCCATCTTTTTTTCTCCCCTGCTCCCATTAGGATTTGTTTCAGGTACTGTCTCCTTCTCTTTACCTTGCTTTTCTCTTCCCTGTCTCTCACTTACCACCCTCTGCATCCCAGCTGGTGGGTTTGTTTCTTTCTTTAAAACACTCTCTGCTTGGATTCTCTTCCAGCTGTGGCCTTGTCAGTTTCTTTCTGAAATTTAAGTGCTGGTCACCTCATTACTTTGCTTCTCCCCCTAAACAGAAAGCCTGTGGTTCTGCTTCCTGTAGAGTTCAAATGAGGACAGATCTAGCTGTGTCTGCTCCTCATCCACTACCACAACCACCACCAATACCTGCATGTTGATTTTCTCCTGCTTCCCTTTATGAAATACATGGCAGTGCTTAATATCCTTCTGTTGGGCGGCCCTGGAATTTGGGAGGAGAGAGCAGCAAATGACAAGTGGCTTTTTTCTGTCCTTGGGGCTTTGGGCTCTCCTGCCCCTTCCTCTGAGTAGTTTCAGAAAAGCCAGAGGAAGGGAAGAAGTCACACACAACTTGCTCAAAAAGCCAGTGTCAGTTCAGGTTCAGCCCAGTTGCTAACACCCTAGAACTACACATGTATTATACTTGAAGATCAACAACTGGGGACAGTGTCTTGTGGTGCAGTGGTTAAACTGCCCGAACTCTGCTCACAGCCCGGGTTCAATCCCAGGTAGCCGGCCCAAGATTCACTCAGTCTTCCATCCTTCCAAGGTTAATAAACTGAGTACCCAACTTGGTGGGGATGGGGACAGTGTGTAGCCTGCATAATTAAAGTGCAAATTGCCCAGAGAGTGCTTTAAGCAGCATGCTTTGCTTTTTGGTCTGTCTAGGCCACAGTGGTCAACTTTGGCAGCAGTTCTCCAGGGCATCAGGCAAGATTCCTTCCTAGCCCTACCAAGACATACATTTATTTATTTATTTATTTATTTATTTATTTATTTATTTATTTATTTATTTATTTATTTATTTATTTATTTATTTATTTATTTATTTATTTATTTATTTATTCATTCATTCATTCATTCATTCATTCATTTATTCATTTATTCATTTATTCATTCATTTATTTGATTTTTATACCACCCATTTGGCTGCCAACGCCACTCTGGGCAGCTTAGAAACAGGGTAAAACAGTGACATAACAACAACAATAATAAGCAACAACAAACAAAATATAAAAGGAACTAAACAAATTACACTAAGAAACCAAATAATAAAAGCATAATAAAATATAATAAAATAAAATCATGGTGGTAGGTAGGATGTTAGTTATTGAGAACATTATAGAATTAGGACGTTTTAAAATCTGGGAAGGCCTGTCTGAATAATCACGTTTTAAATAATTTCTTAAAAGTTCCCAGTGATGGGGACAGGTGAATTTCAGGTGGGAGAATGTTCCATAGTTGTGGGGCGACCACCGAGAAGGCCATATTTCTGGTTGACGTTTTTCAGGCGCCTCTTGGGGTCAGAATTCTCAACTGCCCAGCCTGGGAAGATCTTACAGGGTGGGCAGTTCTAGTCGGAAGGAGGCGCTCTGCCAGATATTGAGGATGGATGGACCGTAGCTTAGCCTGCTTGTCTCTAATGAGTATTCTCTCTTTCTTCCTCTCTCCAGTCTGGTGCTTTTGGTAATCCTCAACATGATGCTCTTCTACAAGCTCTGGATGTTGGAATACACCACTCAGACCCTCACCGCATGGCAGGGCCTGCGGTTACAGGAAAGGTAACACACTCTGGGTACCATATACCATGTATCTCTTTCTGAAAGAGAAACAGATGCAAACTGGATCTCCACATTTTATATATTTTGGTGCTCAAATATTAAAGAACTCATCCATTTCTTAGGAACATAAATGCTGTACATAATGCAACCTTGATGTTACAGGCAGTCACTCTGCTTGGGTGTTTTTCATGGTATAAAATGAGTGTTGTTACATTTTATTCCCTTGTTAAAATAAATCCAACATTTTTTGTTGTTGTGCTTTCATAGATCCTCTTTGTATCTCTGTCCTGATAGGTTACCCCAGTCCCAAACCGAATGGGCCCAGTTGTTAGAGTCCCAGCAGAAATATCATGACACAGAGCTCCAGAAGTGGCGGGAGATCATCAAATCCTCTGTGCTTCTGCTAGATCAGGTAAAGCTTCATCCATTCTGGCCAGTGAAGGTGTGGCCGACCTTGCGAAGGTATTTGCTACATATAATCAGCCAATATTAAAAGTTGTTTTTCAAGACAATAGGGAGTGAATGTAGTTACTCACATTTTACAATGTTGAGGAATAACCATGATCATTTGAAAAGTTGGAAAGAATTTTTCATAATCAAGAAGATGGGAAAGCATTGATTGTAATGCTTTGGTTTGCTGAACAACTGATTCTGGAGCATAGCTTTACCATACCATTGGGCACTCCAGTGAGTTGTAGATTTAGACTGAAGCTGCTAGGCATATTCTGGAACGAGTGTACAAGCCTGTTGCCCCAAAGCTTCCTCAACTGTGAGATTAGTTCTTTCAAGGGAGGGAAAAAAACACCTTCAAGATTAATCCCTTTTATAATGGCATTTGTTTTTGTGGACTGCAACCACTCCTGCAGAGAGATGAAATGGACAACAGCACTGGTGGTTGAGGCACTCGTTGCCCATCTATCTCTGATCCCTCTGTTAAGAGGCATGGCATGATGATATCCACAAGAGTATACCGTGCACTCACCTAGTATTTTGCAGGATTGTGGCTGTTTTCGTGCATTTGTGCAGACACACTGGCAAATACGCAGATCTGTGGGGGGCAAGGGTGTCTTTCTGTCGGACAGTTGCTATTTTGGGTGGTGGTGTGATTCCTCGTTATCTTGCAGATGAAGGACTCGCTAATAAATCTTCAGAACGGCATCGGATCCCGCGAATATCAGTCGGAGCCAGACGACAAGCGGAAACGGTTCTACTAGTAGGCAGGAACGCAAGCGGCCAGAGGACTGTGTGCAATACATGTACATAGAATATATATAAATATATATATATATATATATACAGAATATAAATTTATATATATATATTATATACAGATTTTAAAAGAGAAAAAAAGCCTATGGCTTGAGAAGAAAGAGTGGTGCCGACCGACCGACCTCCAGCACTGGATGAAATGGAGTGTCTCCGGGGCAGGGCCTGGAAGTGGCGAGGTTATGCTCTCCTAGCACTGAGGCATTGTGGGAAAATGTAGCCTGTGCTCTTCTGGGTCCTCACACCTCTCTTGGTATTTTCCTGGCTCTATGTTTTGTCCGTCTGTCCGTCTGTCTTTCTGTCTCTGTTTGGGGTGGGGCCTTTCTTTCACCCAAGGGGAAGAAGTCAGAGTCAGCGAAGCCCCCTCTGCCCCCCCTTGCTGAGTGGAAGGGTCACGTCCGTTTCGAAGAGACCCCGTCAGTCCCGCCACTCAGGATAGCTGCTGAGGCCGAGGATTTGGCTTGCTGTTGACATCACTTTCTTTACAGGATTGTTGTTGGCAGGAGTAGCTCTAAGTTCACCGTAGCACAGAGTATTTTTTTAATCATGGCATCCTCTTACAGGGTTAACCTTTTCTTGGCATGCTCACTCGGTGCATGCTTCTCCCACTCTCTCTGCAACCTCAGCAGAGAGCAGTGGCATCTTTGTGTCACAGAAAGAGTTGGATGAGATAGGTAGGAAGGGATTGTTTGTCGAAAAGCCCCGTGTTCAGGTCTGTCCTTGGTGCTAACTTGCTTCATGTTGGAAGAGTTAGACAACTCTAATTCCCTGACCCCGTTGTTTACGCTTGACGGCATCCCTCTTTGGTGTCAGATACCTTCTGGTGGTTGTGTGTTTGCATGTTCCTCCTTATGTACTGCAGGAAACTGCTGCTTCACTAAAAGGGCTATCTGTACACACAATAGATTCTTATTAGAAGAAGAGTCCAGACCAAGGTTTAGATTAATGGAACATCTCTTATTATTACCTGTTAAACATTTCCAGATGCTTCTTTTCCAAAAGCAAATTAATTCTAGCCTGGGAACGAGCCTCAAAGCTCAACAGAAGGGATCAAAGCACCTCCATCTGTCACTTAAGCCCTTGCCCAGTTCACAAGGCCCTTCGTAACAAACTTAGTTGCACCTCATACATCACTACATTTGAAGGCAATGCAGAATGAAGAGCAGTTGCTTATTAAATTTAGACTGTTCTATTTCCTAAGCAGCTATAGATCCATTCGAGCCTCTGGCTGCTTTCCACGCGCATGTTTGGCTTTTGGAAAAGGTAGAGCCAGTAAGAAAAAGAAGGAGGCAATGTCAGAGTTAGAGTGGGAAGTCCGCTAGCGGCTCACTCATTGTAACCATTAGCAACTGAGTAAAACCCTCTAATGCATTTTGGTACTTTAAACAAGATCAGCACTGGTGACCGGAAGAAAAACCCAAATAATTTCAGAAACAACTGAGTTGGAGGCATTTGCTAGCCACTGAGCTGTGACCAAAAAAAAAAAAAAAAAAGGGCAAAATATCAGGTTTTTAAAGTGTTGTGGACACAACTGGTTCAAAAGCCAGCACAATTTGACATAGTTCAAATGTCTATGCTATTTTTATTAGTTTTTTTTTTCATTATTTTTAGCGGGAATCTTATAAAAATAGGGACACTTCCTCTTCCAGGCCTGATTTTGACATTGTTGACTGCCCAGAGTATTTATCAGATGTTGCAAAACAAATGCTGTCATATTGTGCAACTACTGATACGTCTTGTACCATAAGGCTTAGGGAGCAACACTTGAGCCTGAGGCCACGTACCAAGTTGTAGATACAATCCACTGCGCAAGGTCAGGACTCTCTAAGATACAGTTTGCATCTTCTCACAAGAGTTGACCTGTTCATTATGGTGGTGAGAATAGCAGGGTTTATCCCACGGCCTGAGAGATGCAGTCTTCTCCTTCACTGGTTTAGCTTGCCGTTTGGGGGATAGAGGCAGTTGGAGACGGTAGACATGGAGTCTACAATCTCATCTTCATGAAGCTAAGGGTTTTAGATGAGCCAGTGCCAGGAGAACTGTTGAGGAAGGTGTGTCCTCTGGGGCTCCTGCCAAGGACAGGAAGCAAATAAACTTATCCACATGGAAGAGCAGAGGTTCGTCCTTGCAGCAGGAGTAGAGAAGATCATGTTGGAAGCTTCTGAAGATTGCTGAGCTCCCTTGGAAGGCTGTGTAAAAATCTTGGGTGAGGCAAGGTGAATGGTGGAATGGCTTCCTGACTCCTTTCTCATATTTGGAACACCAGAGCAGTTACCTCTGGAATTAAGTGAATTAACTAAGCAATTTGATGGGGCTGGGATTTTTCGCTGACCATAAGTTTGGGAGCCTAAGCCAGGCCGCGAGGTACTTACATATTTTATTGTATTCATATTTAAATATCTATCCTTGTGTGATGCTGATGATTTGTTGGTGATCTTTAGGGAGACTCCATTGCTTATATAGGCTCCACAGAAGTGTTTTGATAGTCCTGCTTGAAGGGTGAAGGTGAAGATTGTCTTCCTGACTGAGCAGTTCTGTGAAGGCTGTAAAGGTGCAGAGGACACTCAAAGCTGTCGCCCAAAGTGCATGCTGAGGTTCCTGACAGGAGATGATGAACTGTCTCAATAAGAGTGGGGAGGGAGAGGGAGAAGACCTTCATCTTCTGTAGCACCAACAGATTCATTGCAATTGTTGAGTAAAAAAAAAGAAATATATTTGTCAGGGAGATGTTCTGGTGGGTAGCTGGCCGGACTGAAAATATTTTTTCCTTCACACCCCACTTGATTCTGAGATCTACGATGTGTATTTTCCGCAACTGAGTACCGGATGGCTGGACGCTTTGTGAGGGATCAGGAGCCCTCCTCGAGTGTCAACACACACTGAGAGGGATGCGCAGCTGGCCCCACCTGCCCCGCTTT